>NW_021604698.1:7748189-7804146 GCF_004785775.1 Grammomys surdaster
AGAGAGAGAGAGAGAGAGAGAGAGAGAGAGAGAGAGAGAGAGAGAGACAGAGAGACAGAGAGTCAGAGAGACGGAGAGTAGAGGTTGGGTAGGGAAGAAGGGACAGAGGGAAAGAGTGAGTGAGGAAAAGGGGCAATGAAGGAAGTAGTAGGGAAGTGGAAGGAGGGAGAGAGGAAGAAGCAAAAACCTTGAGTCTAACATCTAGCTGATATCTAGAAAGACATATTAGTACATATTTAGTTTCCTATGTGTTGGGTATGGTTTGAGTGTGTCTTCAAAGGTTCATATGCTAGAAACCTTAGTCCCTAGAATGGTGAGACATGAAGGAATGAAGCTTTTTAAAGGTGAGGTTTTGGGCTGGGGAGATGCCTCATTAGGTAATTTGCTGTTACTGTCTCCTTATTGACTTTCAAAGCCAGTGAGAGTCTTTCTCTCAAATAAATAGTGAAGATTTATTTCACTATTATATCACCTGAAAGACGACACATGAGATTTTTCTCTGATACTCACATGGCTTTCTAGCCCCTAACATTCGTCTGTTTTTTAGACAATCTCTTTGTTACCCCACATCAGAAAGGGCCAAATGAATCATTGATCCAGATGTAAGAAAATCAGGAGCCCTCTATAGAATGTAACTATTTGTTTCAGTAAGACAGATTGAGGAAAGAAGTGGGAAGGGTTACAGAGTATTTGCTAATGCTGCTCAATAATTTACTAATCAATTAAAATTTCATTATCATTCTCCTTTGTCATTTAGATCCTGTGATATTTAAAGGTCATATGGGTGCTACTTGGAAGGACAGCTATTAGCAGATACATGAAAATAGCATTTCCAAACTCTAGTGTTAAGGTAATTTGCATTCTATTTTATGTTATGCTCATCATACACAAAGGTACTTATAACTCTAGTCTATATAAAGAAAGGAGAAGTGGGGTGGGAGGCCTGGTGCAACGTAATAGAAGGTAAAATGACAGACACCATGGAGATGGCTTAGTCAGTAAACCATTTGCTGTGTAAGCATGAGGACCTGCATTTTGACCCTCAAACTGCATTTAAAAAGCCAGTTGAAGTGGCATGTACCTATGATTATAGCATTTGGCAGACAAAGATAGGATTCCTGCTCCATAAAATAATGTAAAGATCAACTGAAGAAGAGAACCATTGTTGGCCTCTGTCCTTTATATGAATATGCATGTGCTCCCACACACTTATAACACATATAATTATAACATATTGTATACTTAGGCATATGAATTTTGAGGATTTTCTAGTGGAAGCAAAATATCACAGAATGTGGGTTGTGGTTAATATTTAATATTAATTGGGTGTTCCTACCCCACATTGGATCATTTAGTTCCTAGACAAAAGACCAAACACTAGAACTAGGCAGATATCAATCCTCTAAGCATTTTTTCTAGTTCCCTGTTAATAACCCAGAGATAGGATTTGCAATGTTCTCCCTTGGCAACTCTTAATACAACTGGCCAGAGCTCATGTCCATGGTTTCATGATTCACCTACCCCATGGTATCTTCTCTTCTCTCTACCTTTTCTCTTTTCTCTTTGTCTCTGCCTCAGACCCCAAGACTAGGAACTGCAGCCCTGTCTACCCCTCATCTGCCCAGCTATAGGCTGTAGGGATCTTAATTTAACCAATACTTTTAAATTAAGGATCAATGTTACATAGCATCATTTGAGGAATGTGAAGATCTCTTTGTTCCTAGAGAAAATCAGACCCAGGGAGGCACAATATTTAGCATTACAATACATAGCAAATAACAAAACCTCAATAAATGTGTCCAGATTCATAACCAAATTTATATTAGAAAGACTCTAAGGATTTCTATGGACTTTTAATGACAAAAATATTTCAACTGTAAGTACAGCTTATTAATTAATTAATATTTAGATCATTTTTAATAATTACTGTTTGTCACATGTGTATTAGATACATTTCAGGCATGTTATTATCTAGTCTAATAATCAAAACAATAGAGTACACATCCTGACTTTACAGATTAGAAAAAGCAGAGATTGATCTTCAGTAAAGCTATTATTATCCAAGGATGAGGCCATGAGTTCAGATTCCCAGCATCCAGAGAATACCAAAGAATACCAGAGAATACCGGGGCCCATTTGAACATGTGTGTAACCCCAACACTGAATAGCCTGATGAGTTCTAGGATGAAAGAGGCTCTTTTAAAAAATAAAAGAAAATAGAGAACAGTAGAAGAAGACACCCAATGTTTATACATTTGACTTCTGCTTGTCTTTGCATAATGAAGTATGATCTCTTATCCCATACACAAAAACAAAAACAAGCATCCAAACAGACAATAATAAACAAACAAAAGAAACAAACAGAAAACAAAACCACACAAAGCAAGACAAAATTTAGAGTAGCTTTGGTGACTATGGTCTTAATACTTCCCAAGTCTTAATTATTTGTTTCTAATTAATATTTTATTTTCTTGCTCCCTCTAACGTTCTGAATTTACCAGTTGCCTTAGTTACTTTGTGATGAGGAAGTATGAGCAAGCAAACTTAAAAAAAATGTGCATAATTTAACTGTGGTCTTGTTTCCAGTTTCAGAGAGTTAGTCTATGGTCATCATAGCACATAGCAAGGAAATAATCAGCACGCTATAGTACTGGTGAAATAGTTGAGAATTTATACCTGATCCAGAAGCTGAAAGCAGAAAGCTTAAGAATGAATCTGATATGGGCTGTGAAATCTGAAAGCAAAGCCCAAAGTCAAACCTCATTCAACAAGATCACATATAGTAATCCTTTCTAAATAATTGTACCACCTGGGTATCAAACATTTCAAACACATAAGAGTCTATTGGAGCTATTCTCATTTAAACTACTACATCAGTTATGTCATAAGTGACATTTGGTTGAAGTATTTATTTATTCATTCATTCATTCATTCATTCATTCATTTACTTACTATTTAACAAAGCAACCTAATTTACTGGTGGCTCAAGAACACTCACTTAGAAAAAATTCATGAAGACCATAAGTTGGTATTTAAATCCTTAATTGGAAAGACAGGTCAGGGACTAAATAGTATAGTATCCAACTGATAAAAATATGCCCCTCTCACCTCAAAGAGGATCAGAGAACAACCAGGTTTATTCTGAATATATGTAACTATAGATGCTGAATACCAAATTCCATGTTCCAAGTTTGTAACAATTTCATGCAGTTTTCATAGCAGAGAAAATTTTAGGACAAGGCATTTTTCAAATACATTGGTAGGAACATCAGGTAGCAGAACTATAGAAAAACTGGGAACCTGTTTGCTGGCTGGATTGGCTTCTCAATGGAAGCTAAGTCATCTGGGAAAGGAAACAGTTGAGGAATTGTCTCCATCAGACTGACCTTTGACAACATCTTTGGGTTCATTTTCCTGATCAATTAGTGATATGTGAGTGGCTACCCAACTATCAACAGTGCCACTGTGGGCAGGTAGTCCTAGTTTTAAAGGAAAATAAACTGAACACATCATGAGAGCAAAATAGTAATCAGTACTGCCCCATGGAATCTGCTTCAGTTCTTGCCTTATTCATGTTGCTGATAGAGTTTCTACTCTGACTTTCCTCTGTGTTTGATCATGATATGGAAATGTGAGCAAAATACACTCTTTCCTCTCAAGTTGAATTTTGTCTTGGTATTGATTACACCAACTGGAAATATACTATGCCACTGTGCTATCAGCTTAAAGTGCAATATGATGATAACCTTGGTCTTTGAGTGTGTAGAAACTGGAGGTCCATTGGAAAATTCAAAAGAAATTTTCAAATAGTTACAGGATGTTTGTTTCACACAAGATGTGACAATTAATGGCTATTTTGAAGGCTAAGATAGCCCAAGATAATTTTTCTCTAGGACAACAATATTTCAACTCCTGACAATCATAGAGGTTCTTATCAGTTAACTAGCCTTGTCACTAGCTACTGGTTTCTCTGGGAACTTCAGGTGACAATTCTAATAGTCATATATCTTGTCTATACTTTCTCAGCATTAATTAAAAATGTTAAGTCACATACAGGGAACTATTATGGAGGAGATGGCTCATTTTAAAAAGCTCAGCCACTCTTTATCAAGACCCCATCAACCTTGTTTGATATTATTTGAATCTTTGATAATTGCCTGAAATACTTCTGTGAGAATTCCTTCTCAGAGGATATATAATCAAAATAAATAAAGCCCTCACCTTACAAAAGAACCAATGGCAAACTAAGATACAATTCCACCAAAGTTCACCATAGGGAACCTTGAGTTTACCTGGCTTATTTGCAGAGCATCGATGAAGGACAGAACTGCATATAGTTTCATCTGTATTGGAGAGTCTCTTGCACTGATGATGGCTTTCCTGTGGTCACATAGATGGAGCCACTTCCCCAGGACTGAAAGAAGCCAGCAGGAGTTATTAGGATCTCTGTGGTGAGGGTCAAATGACCCACTACCTTCTTTTCAGGAAGTGTCAACAGTCAAGAAACTCAGTTGTTAGGGATTCTTGCAAACACCCATAGCTGTAGCATGCAACTTCTTTGCTGGGAGGATCACATTCTGTAACAAATATGCTGCTTTTCTAGACTTTGTTGAGATCTCTCTATATATACTAACATCACACAGTATAAAAATACTTTTCCCGGTTTGTGAGACTCCATGGGATTTGAACTGAGTGTAGCCAAGTAGGAACATACACAGAGCTGAAAAGAAGAGGCAAATGCAGATCTTCTACCTCATGTGGTATCCCATGTCTATTAAATATGTAGCATTTTTCTACTCTACCCTATTCTTGGAGCATTATTCACATCTGTGACTTTAAGAGAGGATTCCATTTTAAAGATGAAGCGTTGCTGAAACTCTGGAATATGAGAGTGAATGTGAGGTTCAGTGTTACCATTTCAGAGCCAGCAAGCTGGGTCAAGCCACCAGTATAAGCAAAGTCATAATGTACTCTTGTCCAAGATGCTGCATTATAAGATTCTAAAAGGATTGTATGGGGATTGGAGAGATGGCTTATTAGCGAAAGTGACTGCTTTTCAAGACTAAAGATCTGAGTTTGATTTTCAGAACTATTGCAGTATGTGATTGTAATATCAGCACTAGGAACATTGGGGTAGGTAAATCTCTGGGCCCACTGTACAACTTGTACTACTTGGCATGCTTTAGGTTAAAAATAAGAGATAGAGTGAATGGGTGTTACCCAAGATAACACTCTCCCCCCCATAATGAAAACAATAGAGACCGCTTACTTCCTCAACCTGCTTGCTAAAAGATTGAGGATATTAAAATGTGCTGACAGTTTTAGGATGAGTAAAGGAGATTGCTATATTTCTTGAGGGTTTTCCTTGCTGTCGGTGGCATGGACTCGCTGGCGAGATCACACAGACACCAAAGTTCTTCAGCAGATTTTTATTACGATGTTATAGAGAAAAGACCCGCTGGGAAAAAGCCAGCTGGTGGAAACCGGCTGGGAGAAAAGGCCCCGAGCCCCGAGAAGGTCCTGGTTAAATACCCCCTGGAGTGATGTGTACATATCTGGTTGGTTAATTGCCCATACAATCCTATATGCCCTGGGAAGGGCTTGTGACTTCGCGCGCTTTCCCCTTACACAAAGACAGTAAATTACAGAACTTGTGAGAGCATCGGATTGCCAGAGATGTCTCTGCTTTCCACGGCTCTCTACATCTCCCCCTTTTTGTTTTAAATGAGAATCACAGGCACTGGCCATTTCCCGTGTCTTAGGCTAGTTGACTTTTTTCCATAGCCAGCAACAAAGAATGGTGAGCTCCCTGTCTTAGGAAACGAGGGTTGCGCACCCACACCTGGCATTCATTGAATGTGCGCCCCAGGTTGTGGCCACTCGTAATGCCCGTCATGGGGTAAACTCACACCACATGGTGTATCTCTGGCATATGGCATCAACCTATTCCAGTCGTTGGGATCAATGGCAGCTGGCCTGGAGACGAAAAGATAGAGCTGTCCTTGGTCTGTCTGGCACGGTACCAATCAAACTCAAGCCCGATCAAGCAGATTCCATTATGGGGGAATAAGCAATCAAGGACTAATAGTTTGATACAGTCTCTCCCACCTTACCAGGTGTAATGGAAGCAAGTCCTCTGGGTGCAAAGGCTAGGGGAAACCGAGAGAAATGCAAACACCCATCCCTGTGCAATGGAGTCACCTCCTAGGGGTGCAAGGGCTGTTTGTCTCAAAATTCAGGTACCAGAGCTACACAGACAAGGACCAGTCAGACTAAAACTCCTCACTGACCCAGTGTAATGGGCTGAGCCCTTGGGGTGCAGTAGCTGAGGATCTGTTTGCTGGCTATTTCTTTAGCATAGACAGCCAGATTTCGGGAGATGAACCTTGTTCTAAGGCTGCAAGTGCTTGGGTAATCACGACTTTGTCACGTTTCTGTTGATCTCTGAGCTTGCAAACCAACCAGAGTATGAACACTAATCCACAACACAGGGTTGTACCAAACATGCCTACTCCCACCCACTCCTCAAAGAAAGAGAAAGCTGAAGAGATCCAGGTGGAGAGTCCTTCAGTCAGCGAAACGTCCACACGCGTTGAGTTGATGGCTGCCACTGCTGCTCGCAACTTTTTGAGAAGTTCATCAAATCCTTCTGACCATTCTCCTGCTAGGTAATGAGACAATTGTCTGGACAAATTAGCTGCTCGAGTAAAGTTTTCATATTGAACACTAGTAATACAGATTGCTCCCAGACTTCTTTCACATTCCAATTATGCCAATTGAAAGAAGATATCTATCCTTTCTTCTACCAAGTCTAGGCGCTGATTAACAATCATCAATCCGCCTTTCAATTCAGCATTAGCAGAAGTATGGAAGTTGGCTGCCTCTGTCACTGTAGCAGACAGCTGATTTAAGGCTGCTGCTGTTTGGACTTTGGTTGTCATAGCAATCCCAGCAGCTGTAGCTGCAATGGTAGTGACTGATATCGCTGTTATTATGGCTGCAGTTATGCCAAAGTCTCTTTTTTGTCTGAATAATGACAGAGTAGAGGGTGTATCAACAGGAACAGGAACCCATCGTGGCACTCTGGCAACCGTGGCACGTTTAGCTTGTCCAACAGCCCAACACTGAGACATCATGCATGAATCATTAATGCATTTTTCAAATGAGGAATTGGAAAGAATAAACAAGAAAGGTGGAAAAACACACACTGGTGTAGGTGAAAATACTGTTTGATTTACAATAATCCTGTTAACTCCAGTAATTAACTGAATAGGATTTGTCAACTGAGGGATCGGATCTGCACTCTGTTTCACCATAGTTCCATTAATAACTCCTGTAAAGGATGTTCTTCCTGTTGCTCTGCCCTGGAGAAAGGCTAGAGAGTTGAGGTCGGTACAACTGCCATTAACTCCACAGAGTAGCCATTTGTGAAAAGGATTCATACTAACGCTCTGTAGAAAAGGACCCTTTCTCATTACCGCGTCAGCTCCAGGATCTCCCAACATATTAGGTGAAAAGGAAAAGGTTTCATTGGTATCTGCCCATCATGTTACTCGAGATTGACAATCAGACCAAGGCAGAACAGCTCCCTCATCTTCTAGACTACAAAAAGGAGAGACCTTAGGTTGACGAGGATGCTCTCCATCAATAAGTTTGGGTGATAAAAATGTTCCATCTATCCAAATGGCTGGTTGCAAAAAGGACTGTGAGAACTCTTTGACATAACTATTGTCCTTTTCATTATCATTCCTTTTAGTTGTTAGTTTAACCCAGCTTCTCTTTTCATAAAACCACCCCAAGGTTCTCTTTGAGAGAGTTATACAGTTTCCTGTCTCAGTAATCTGAAAACAGAGAGAACCCCGTTCAGGCAAGGAACGATTTTCTCCCAGGGGGGCCTGCGTTTTATCATAGGGAAGATAAGGCAGCCCCATGGTTCTATTAGTTGTAAGAAATCTTGGAAACACCATGGCATCATGTCTAACAGGTATAGGTTTAGGAAAAGCAGATAATATAGCCCTTCGTTGTTCTCCCCATATACTAGGAACCCAATTTTGGAGAATCTAAATTAGGACTGGAAGCATCTGCAGATGAATTCTTCGGAGTGTCATCTTCAGTTGTCACGAGCCTTCGCGTCAGTCGCTCTGGTAGCCAGAATGGATTGTCTTCTTCCTGTGGAAAAACACAGACAGCTCCCCTGGATCTTATTAATATAGGATCCGGGCTATTCCATTGTCTGGTCAGGACATCCTTCCACTTGACCATCTCCTTTGGCCTATCAGGCTCTAAACAATGACGGTCAGCAGCCGAATGGCCCTGACTGTCCAAATTCAAAAAATTGAGGGTAAAGAGTGCTATAGAAACAGTGACTCGTGGCACTGAGGGTAGAGCCTCCTCGACTCCCCCTTTTTGTTTTAAAAAATAAGATTTAAGAGTATGATGAGCCCGTTCTATAATGCCTTGTCCTTGAGGATTGTACGGTAGACCTGTCAGGTGGGTCACCTCCATTTGGTGACAAAATTGTCCAAACTTCTGAGAAGTATACGCTGGTCCATTATTGGTTTTGAGAATTTTAGGCCTTCCCCAGGCACTCCAGGCCTCAAGGCAATGCTGGATAACATGTGCTGCCTTTTCTCCTGATAACGGGGAGGCAAAAATGATTCCATAACAGGTGTCAATGGAAACATGTAAATATTGAAGTCTCCCAAAAGATGGGACATGAGTAACATCCATTTGCCAAATCTGTAATGGTCGAATTCCTCGTGGATTAATTCCCACATGAGGCACTGGTAAAAATTGACAGCAATTCTGACATTGAGTAACTATATCTCTAGCTTCCTTTCTAGATATATCAAACCGACGACGTAATGTCTCTGCTGTCACATGAAATTTTTTGTGAAAATCCTTGGCTGAGTCTAATTTTGAGGATAAGGCAATAGTAATCAACTTTGTGGCTCAATCTGCCAGGTCATTTCCATGAGACATTGGACCTGGCAGACCTGAGTGAGCCCTAATATGTGTAATAAAGACAGGATGTCTCCTATTAACCAGGATAGATTGAATCTCTTGAAAAACTTCTGCAAGCTTGCTAGATGGTTTAATTAATCCAGCAACTTCCAAGACTTTAACTGCATTTACCACATAAAGAGAATCAGATACAATATTTAAGGGGCCTGGAAAGGTTTCTAAGACTTCCAGTACCACCAAGCATTCTACAATTTGAGGTGAAGCTTCATGGTATTGTTTGGCAGTGACTTTATTACCTATTCCTGTTTTAGACCCATCTGTATATACCACTACCCCATCTGGGAGTGGTTCTTGAGATATGATATGTGGAAATACAATGGCTTGAGTTAAGGCAAATTGTAAAATAGGATGTTTAGGATAGTGATTGTCTATTTGGCCATTAAAGGAAGTAACTAACACCGCCCAAACATCAGAGGTAGCAGTTAATATTTGAACCTGATGTGCAGTATAAGGCACTATTAAAACTTTAGGCTCTCTTCCAAAATGAGTGACAGCTGCTTTTAATCCTCGAAGGGCAAGCTGAGCAACTGCATCTGGGTACCATTCAATAATTTTTGCAGGAGATGCATTGGGATGGATCCATAATAAGGGCCCATCCTGCCATAACACAGCAGTTGGTAAACACCTGGTTTTAAAGAAACACAAATTAAAGGTTTTGGTCTCATCAATACGCTTTAGCTGAGCTTCTTGTAGGGCATCCTCCACCAATCGCAGGGCATGGTTTGCAGCCGGTGTTAGTGCTCTTGGTGAGGAAATATGAGAATCTCCTTCTAAGATATCAAACAAAGGTTTCAATTCAGCAGAAGGAATTTTCAAGAATGGTCTCAACCAATTTATATCACCTAATAATTTTTGAAAATCATTTAAGGTGTGCAAATGATCTCTGCGAATTTCTAGTTTTTGAGGAACTATTTTCTCAGGATATATAACTGTCCCTAAAAAGGAACCAACTTCTGAAAGTTGAACCTTCTCTGTTGCAATATGTAGACCTCGTTGTTCTAATGCAGCAATTAATAAGGGATATGATCTCTGTAAAATGGCCAACTCCTTGTGGCATATTAAAATATCATCCATAAAGTGAATCCAAAGTAGAGTAGGAAATTGTTTCTTAACGGGTTCAAGGGCCATTTGTACATATAGCTGGAACATAGTAGGACTATTGGCCATGCCTTGAGGCAAAACTTTCCACTGATATCTCTTATCAGGCTCAAGGTGATTAATAGTAGGTAATGTAAACGCAAATCTTTGTCTGTCTTGTGGGTGTAGGGGAATGGAGAAGAAGCAGTCTTTAATATCTATAATTATTATCCTCCACTGTCTGGGTAAGGCAGAAAGCAAGGGTAAACCTCTTTGGACTGAGCCAAACAATTGCATCTGTGCATTAATTGCTCTTAAATCATGGAGAAGTCTCCATTTTCCTGATTTCTTTTTTATAACAAAAATAGGTGTATTCCAAGGAGAAGTAGAAGGTTCTAAATGACCATTTTAAACTTGTTCTTCAATTAATTTAGTAGCCGCCTCTAATTTCTCAGAGGATAATGGCCACTGAGGTACCCATACGGCCTCCTCTGTAAGCCAGGGTATGGGCAATGAACCCTCAATGGCAACTAGTGAAAACCCAGACCTTATCTTCCTGTATTACTTTCTTGTGATATTGGGCTTAATCTTCCTTGTTCTCGTCTGCCAAGGCCTTTTCCCTCCTTATATCCCATTTTTCTCATAATTTCTATGGCTTGTTGTGAATACTCATTAGTTAGTGTCAGTCCTAAGTCTTGTAAAATGTCTCTTCCCCAGAGGTTAACAGGGAGAGGAAGCACATAGGGTGTAAAACTTCCTGTCTGACCCTCTGGTGTTTGCCAATTTAAGGAACGTGAACTGATTGTAGGACTGGCCTCATACCCCAACCCCTGTAAAGAGTGGGAGGATTGTGTAACTGGCCATGCCTTAGGCCACCAATTAGAGGAAATAATACTTTTATCAGCTCCTGTATCTAGAATTCCTGTAAAGTTCTTCCCTTCTATTGTTAATTGTAAAGTAGGTCTAGTTTTAAGATCAACTACCAGGTGAGCAAAATCAGTTCCTGAAGAACCGAGTCCATTGGTATCTCTGGGTACCCTGGTGGATGGGAAGTAATTATGTAAACTTGGAAGAATAACCAATTGAGCAATTCTATCTCCAGGGGAAATAGAAAATATGCCTTGTGGACAAGAACAGAGAACCTGAAGTTCTCCTGTATAATCTTGGTCTACTACACCAGGATGAACCACAAGTCCTTTTAATGTTAGAGAAGAGCGGCCTAGAATAAGGCCAACACTATTCTCAGGCAGGGGACCTTTGAAGTTAACTGCAACAAGCTGTGTGCCCTCATGTGGCATTAGTAAGTATTGGGATTTGGCGCGGAGGTCTAACCCTGCAGATCCCTTTGTCATTCTGTAGTTAGAGGTGTCTCCCAGCTGCAGGCTTGTATCCCATATTTTTGGGGCCCCTGGATTTTCTTCTCTTTCTAATAGTGGGGGATCATGTTTAATAAGCCTTCCATGAATATCTTTGACTGAGCGACACTCATTAGCCCGGTGATAACCTCTCTTGCATTTATTGCAAAGTCCCCATCTTTTCTGCGTGGCAGCACGGCACTCTCGTTTAAAATGACCCAATTTGCCACAGTTATAACATATTTTATGGCTGTCAGGATTTGAGCTGCTTTGGCTCTGTAAGATAGCTGCAGCGAGACCAGCGTTAGTCAGTGGGCCTCCAATTCCCCTGCAAACTTTAATCCAATCCGTTAACCCTTTGTTTCTTCTAGGGGTAATTACTGCCTGGCATTCTGGTGAAGCATTTTCATATACTAACTGTTCTATTAGTGGTTTGACTTTTTCTGGGTCTCCAAAAATCCTGCCTGCAGCTTCTGTCATCCTAGCAACAAACTCTGAGAATGACTCCTGGGGGTTTTGTAATATCTTTGTTAGGTGTCCACCTACTTCTCCCTTTTTTGAAAGGGCTTTCCATGCCTTAATAGCGGCAGCAGAGATCTGGGCATAGGCTCCCCAGTCGTAATTTGTCTGATCATTAACATATTGCCCCTGTCCTGTTAGCAGATCAAATGTCCATAGTCTCTGATTGCCTTCTGTGTTAGCATTGGCTTTTGCCTGTGTCTGACAGGAGTCATGCCACAGGGCCTTCCACTCCATATATTGTCCCATGTTAGGGAGGGCAGCTTTCACTGTATTCTGCCAATCACTTGGGGTCATTGCCATAGTGGCTAGTCTCTCTAATTGCATAATTGTAAAATTTGCATCAACCCCATACTTCTGAACTGATTCAGCAAGTTCTTTAATTGCAGTATATTCTACTGGTGCGTGAATATGACCTCCTTCTGGAGCTTCAAACACTGGAAAAGCTTGAAACATTTTCTTTTTATCTTCCTCTGAAAGGAAGGTAGTTCCACCACGCTTGTCTGCATAAGGCGGCGGTGCGCTCAAAATTGCAGCAGGGAGTGCTGCCTGGGAATTCCAGGGGGGCGGGGGAGCTGTAAGCGCGTGCTTTCTAATCCCCGCCTCCCTTTGTTCTCTACTCTGCGGCTGCAGCCGCCCACGTGAATGGAATCCTTCCGCCTCAAAGAGGACTACTTCTTCATCTCCTTCTGCCTCATAACGGACTATTTTTCCATCTCTCTCTGGTTCCCGCTTGGAAGAGCCAGACCTCCCCGATTCATATTCATATAATTCCAGATTTTGCAATTCCTCTACTGGATATAGAGGCTTTTTCTTCGTAAAAGAACTCTCCCAGAGACTCTTTCGGTCTCTACTTCCCTCCCGCAGATCTAATGTCTGGGGAATTTCTGTAGATAGTCTACCCAAGCTTCCATTTGAGCTTGTGAGCGCTCTCCCAGATCCAGTTACTGGTAAGTTTCTATCCTGAATCTCTTTCAGTATCTCCTGACTCGCTACAATAGCTGAGCTACATTTTTGATCCTGTAAGCACGACCGTATCAATTTCCATAATGGGCGTGTGCCTGGCCTCAACTTCCCATTTTGCTGTTCTTGAATTAGATCCTGCTCCAGCCTGTCCCAGGAGGCTAGCGTCAGCGTTCTTGTGCGAGCGTACCAAGGAGCAACTCTGTCTATCTCTTTGACAAAGTTTTCCAATGTATGAGCAGAAACTTTTAGTTTGTGTTGTCCCAGGAGAGTCTGGAGCCCCATCACCACTGACTGTGAGGACCCCATGCTGTTCCATTATCTTAGGAAGAATCTGTCTCTCCTGGAAAAGCTCTGTAGCTCACTCGTGGCTAATTAATTATGCGGAGCCCCTGTCTCCTCTTAAAAATCGCTGCCTGAAGCAGCACCCAGCAGGGGGGCGGGATCAAAGCCCTGCCTGTTGGCTGAAACCCGCCAGCTCAAGGCAGCTAAAAGAGAGGCGGAACCAAGTTTCTTTTGTCTTGGAAAAATCGCACCGGATTGAAAAAACTGCTGGAAGGGAACAGGACCAACTTTCTGCTAGAAGGGGGGGGGGCGAGGCCGGCTCAAGTGGCAAGATTTTAACAGGCGTACCGGTGAAAGCAATATAACAGCAATAGAAATAAAATTAAAGCCGGCACTAGGATAGCCAACGCTTCCACTGCAGCTTGTGATTTAGGGGAAATATGAAAAGATTCAGGATTAACCATACCTCGCTGATTCTGTCTTCCACTGCAGTTCTTAAAGTTTTACTCCGGATGGGAGGGCCTCTTCTCCGAAGGGTACCTTTGAATTCCCAGGTTTGAGGCACCACTTATGTCGGTGGTGTGGACTCGCCGGCGAGATCACACAGACACCAAAGTTCTTCAGCAGATCTTTATTACGATGTTATAGAGAAAAGACCCGCTGGGAAAAAGCCAGCTGGTGGAAACCGTCTGGGAGAAAAGGCCCCAAGCCCCGAGAAGGTCCTGGTTAAATACCCTCTGGAGTGATGTGTACATATCTGGTTGGTTAATTGCCCATAAAATCCTATATGCCCTGGGAAGGGCTTGTGACTTCGCGCGCTTTCCCCTTACACAAAGACAGTAAATTACAGAACTTGTGAGAGCATCGGATTGCCAGAGATGTCTCTGCTTTCCACGGCTCTCTACACCTTGCCATGAAATCCCATCATATCTCTTAACATATCCATAAAATATTAAAATCATTAATTGCAGTTTTTAAACATAAAGTGATCACATATCAAACAATATATCATTAATACACTTGGCTTTCTTATCACAGCCCTTTAAAAAACACTTAAAATATCCCCATTACAAATTTTTTAAATGGTAATTGAAATAGTGGCCATCAAGTTATTTTGCATTGAAGGAAAAACATAGAAACACGGAAAGTCATTTAAGTTTCTAACTGAAATAATAATTGGGTTTAAATGAAAGATATTATGAAAATCACCTAGCTTGATAAAAATGTGTGCTAAGTGGGTAGATACAAACAAAAAGTATAATATAAATGTGCAGAAAAAAAGAATAAGTTTAATTCTGGTTCTCCACACAATGAAAATGATATGGAAGATAAAGTGAGAAGTCATGGCAAAATTGGATCATGTGAATTATTATAAACTTTTTTCCATTAAAAAATTACTAGGTGCTGAAGAAATGGCTCAGCAGTTAAGAGCAATGGCTACTATTGTAGAAAGTAGATCAGTTGCCACTACCCATATCAGGTACCTCACAAACTCATGTTACTCCTGTTCTGGGGCATCTTAGGCTTCTTTTGCCTCATCAACCAACTGTGCATGCATGCACATGTGCATGCACGTGCATACACACACACACACACACACACACACACACACAAATAACTAAAAATAATGTATTAAACCCCTTATACCACATTTGCTTCGTCCTTCTGTAGCCTATATAAAAGAGAAAGAAAGATGTGGGTTTGTAAAATTAATTTTTAAGTAAAACAATGCTTCTGTATAACCATGGTGCAATTATCAACATGTAGAAATTAACACCAATTCATTGTTATAGTTTAATCTACAAATCCTTTAGACTTTATGTGTTAGCTCAATGATCCCTCTACAACACAGACAGTACCAAACCGTATATCTGATTCATTCTCTTTTAATCTTCCCACTCTCTGGAACAGCATCACAATCTTTCTGTAATTTTTCTTTTATTTTTTTCAGATAACATTTGTTGTACTCAGTTGTTTTAAATTTCTTTAGAATCCATATAGACATTTAAAGAAAATATTATAATGTATTTAGAAAGGTAAACTATAATAAGAACTAATATAAAAATAGCATTTAGAATTTTACATGTAATAGGCAAATATCAGAAAGGTTTCTAATTTCTATACAAAGATATTTTATTCTTTTCTTTTATTATTCTGACCTTGACACTTTTGTGTACAATCAAGTTATTAAGGAAAATACTCTGTAGCTTGAAAATGAATGAGCTGTATCATGACTTGATTTATTAGACTAGTAATATATTACAATTATTACATTTAAATTGAGCATATTTGATAGAATAACTCTGATGGTTTGAAACAAAATTCTTAAAAGTAAAAAGTTCCCCAGACATCCTGTACCAGGCCTAAGCTAACTGCAGCATCCATGCTGTCCTTTCAGTACATAGTTGAGACATGCTGAAGCCCCCTCCTGCCCTTGACATCAGTCCAGCAGCTGCTTTGATTGTGCCATCATGGTGACAAAGAAAGCAGTGTAGGACTGTGGCTGCAGAGAACAAAGAACATGCATGACATTATTTAAAAAGGCAAGCCCTTGGCCCATGGGCAGGCCTCTAGTGTGGCCTCTAGCTGCAGACCACACTGCACACTTCTTCTCCCTCCTCTCGGCCCAATCCCTGATCTCCACCTCCTCTTCCCATTCCTCTACTGTCTCTTCAGAAAAGGGGTAGTCTTGGCCTTGATGTGTATCAACCAGCATGCATATCATGTAGCAGTAAGACTAAGCACACACTCTTCTATTATAGACTGACAAGGCAACCTATTAGAGGGAAAGGATCCCAAAGGCAGACAACAGAGTCAAAGATAATCCCTGTTCCCTCTGTTAGGAGTCCCAAAATATTATCAAGCAACACAACTGTAACCTAACTGTGGAAGACCAGTCAGTCCCATACAGGTTCTCTGGTTGGCTCTTCAGTCTTTGTGAGCTCTTATGAGCTCAGATTAGTTGATTCTCTAGGTTTTCTGCTGGTGTCCTTTTCCCTTTTGGCTCATACAATCCTCCCTCTCCCTCTTACTCAGATTTCTTCTTTCTCTGCCTAATGCTTGACAGTGGACTTTTGTATGTTTTTATCACTTCCTGGGTGAAGCCTCTCTGATGACACCTGGGCTAGGCACCAATTTATGAGTATAATAAATATCATTAGGCATTACTTCATTATTTTTTTGCCAGTCATGTTTGGTTCTATCCTTGGACTCTGGACTACACAGTCTAGTTCATAGCCCTTTAGGCAGTGCCAGCTTTGGGCTCCAGTTCATGGCATGGACTTCAAGCCCAATCAGCAGTTGGTTGGCCATTTTCACAATTTCTCTGTTACCTTTGCCCCAGCAAATTTTGTAGGCAGGACAAATTAAAGGTCCAAAGTTTGATGGCTGGGTTGGTGCCTCAAGCGCTGCACTAGAAGTCTTGTCTATTTAGAGGAGATGGTCTGTCCAGATTCCAAATCCCCCATTTGTAGTTTTAGGTATTGTTACGCTCATCAATTCCTAGCTGTTTCCATTGTCCTAGATTTTTACCTCCTTCCAGAAATGTCCCTGATTTGAATGTCTTCTAGCAGTATTCACTACCTCCATGATCCCCATACCTGATTCCTTTGTTCCAATCTCCAAACTCCATTTCTTTCCAGTCCCCTCTCCTTATCTACTCACAATTTTATTTTTTCCCTTCTCAGTGAGATTCACTTCACCACCCCAAACTTTCCTGGTTACCTCCTTGTTGCTTTGGGTCTGTGGATGGTATCATGTTTATCCATTGCTTTACAGTTAATATCTACTTATAAGTGAGTACATACCTATACCATATTTGTCTTTCTGGGTCTACGCTACCTCACTCAAAATGATCATTTCTGTTTCCTTCCATATTTTTTTCTGCAAATATTCTAAAGTCATTGTTTTTAATAGCTGAATAATACTCCATTGTGTAAATGTACCACATGTCTTTGTTCATTATTTCATTGAAGGATGACTAGGTTGTTTCCAGTTTCTGGATATTATAAATAAAGTTACTATGAACGTAGTTGAACAAGTGTCTATTTAGTATGGTGGAACATCTTTTGTGAATATGCCTAATAGTGGTATACCTGATTCTTAAGGTAGATTGATTTCAAATTCTCTGAGAAAATTCTAAGTTGACTTCTAAAGTGGCTGTACAAAGTTTTGCACTTACAGAAGCAATGGAGGAGTTTTTTCCCTTGCTTGTCATCCTTGACACAATGAACTCAGTTTTTGTGTCTTTGATCTTAGACATTCTGACCGGGTTAGAATGGTATCTCAGCATTTTGTTCTTTTGGTGTTCTTAATTTTCTTTCCAGATTTTACTTAATCATAAGTATGAAAAGCATATTAACATTTTACCATATATACTTTTATGTCTCAATTAAAATATTAGAGTATGCCACAAGTTATTAAACATACATCTAAAAGTAGTTTGATAGCATAAAATCTCATCTTTTTGCCATTCTACAACCATGTGGAACTAATGTGCAGGAAGGTATATTGGCTGTTCAGCATTCTAGTCTAAGAAAACAAACAAACAATCAAAACACGGGAGGTGGTATCTACAGTGATTCTATTTTAAGTTCAATTCCACCACTCATTTAGATAAGCATTATCGTTTAAATTTGAATACAATATTTTATAATAAGAAGCATAGGATTTTATAATATCCTTTTCATTCACATTATTGCCAGATAGCTGTCTTACCTAGAGGAATCCCCCTTCCACTGTCCCTCCCCAACACATCCTACCATTCTCTTCTGAGAAACTAGAGGAATGCCCCCTGGATATCTCTCCACTTTGGCACATCAAGTCCCTGCAGGAATAGGCATTTCATAGCCCACTGAGGCTAGACAAACAAGCTGAGTTAAGGGAATAGATTCCACAGACAGGCAACAGCTTTAGGGATGGCACCTTACTCCAGGTGTTTGGGACCTACATGAAGATCTAGCTGCACATCTGCTACATATTTGCAGGAGACCTAGGTCCAGCCTTTGTATGCTCTAGTTAATGGTTGACTCCGTTGGTATTTCTGTGGAGATCCTATCCTCCTTTTGTTTTATGTTTCATTTAAGTTTCAGCAATGTTTCTTTTACAAATGTGGATGCCCTTGTATGTTGGGGCATAGATGTTCAGAATTGAGATATCATTTTGGTAGACTTTTTCCTTTGGTGAGTACGAAACAACATTCCCTGTCTCTTTATTAATTTTCTTGATAGTCTATTAGATATTAGAATAGCTACTCTAGCTTGTGTCTTGGGACAGTTTGCTTGAAAAACTTTGTCCTATTCCTTTACTCTGAGGTAATGTCTATCTTTATTATTGAGATATGTTTCTTGTATGCAGCAAAATGATGGATTCTGTTTTCACATGACATTCTAGCTTTTAGAATCTCTGTTGAGAAGTTGGGTGAAATTCTCATAATTCTGTCTTTGTGTGCTACCTGTCCTTTTTAATTTATTCCTTTTTAATAGTCTTTCTTTGTTATGTAGATTTTATGTTTTGTTTATTATATAGTGGGATGATTTTCCTTTCTGGTCCTGTATAATTGGTATTCTCTAAGCTTTTTGTATAGTTATAGTGATTTCTTTCCTTAGATTGTGAAAGTTTTCTTCTATGAGTTTGTTGAAAATATTTTCTGGTCCTTGGAACTGTGACTCTTAACCTTCTTCTGTTTCTATTATTCTTAGGTTAGGTCTTCTCGTGGTATTCCTTAAAGGGTGAATGTTTTTTGTCAGGAATGTTTTAGATTTAACATTTTCTTTGACTGATGTATCAATTTCTTCTACAAAATCTTTTAAGCCTGAGATTCTCTCTCCCATATCTTGTATTCTGTTGGTGATGCTTCTATCTGTTGTTCCTGTCCTCTTCCCTAGGTTTTCCTCCAGAATTCTAACAGTTTTTCTTTTATTTATTGCCATTTAAGGTCTTGCACAGTTTTATTTATTTCCTTCAAGTGTTTAACTGTGCTTTCCTGTATTTCTTTAAGGTATTTAATCATTTCTTCTATAAAGTCCTTTTCCATTTTTATAAGATTGGATTTAACATCATTTTCTTGTGCTTCAATTGTCTTAGGATATTCGAGGCTTGCTGTAGTAGGGTAACTACATTCTGAATGTGTCAGTTGGCCTGATATTTGGTAGTTTTTGTTTGATTAATGGTCTTTAGTACTCTGGATGGCTTTAGTACCTGCATTTTCCTGTTACAGTAGGTATTAGGAAGGAGCTTGACCTTAATGATCCTTGTGTGGCAGACTTCTGGGAATCCTTGAGGTTTATGGTTGTGGATTAGCAGGTCTGATGAAGGTGGGCAGAGAGTTAGTGAGATAACACATTCTTCCAGCGATAGTAGACTGCTCAGGGCAGCTAGATTTGCCCCAAAAGAGTCACTGGGAAGGAAAGTTGGGTTCAGAAGAGCTCAGCAAAGTTTTGATTTGGATAAAGATACTGCATATTTCTTTAAGTGATTGTATGTCATTAAAGGTTTCTCTGTTGAGACTTCACTGTTAAGTAGGTGCCACATTTTTAAATTTGGGTTGTTTCTTATATATATATTGGATATCAGCCTTCTTCTACATGTGGGATTGATGAAGATCTTTCCCCATTCTGTGGACTGCCATTTTGTCCTTTCGTCTGTGTCCCTTACATTCCAGTAGCTATTCAGTTTCATGAAATCCCATTTATTGATTGTTGACCTTAGTGCCTGTACTATTGGTGTTCTATTCAGGAAGATACGTCCTATGCCAATTCTCTCAAGTCTGTTATCCATTTTTCTCTTCTACCAGGTTCAGTTTATCTGGTTTTATTTTGAGGTCTTTGATCTACTTGAACTTGAATTTTACAGAGGGTGATAGACTTGGATCTATTTGCATCTGCAGGCTGACATTCAGTTAGACCCAAACAATTTTTTGAAGATCCTTTTTTTTTCTTCCCCAGTACATATTTCTGATTTGTATACTAAAATTCATTTGCCCATATATGTGTGGATTTACTTCTAGGTTTTCAGTTTGATTCCATTAATCAATCTGCTGGGTTTTATGACAATACCATTTGTTTTTTATTACTATTGCTCTCTATAGTACAGCTTGAAATCATGGGCTCTGATATTTCCTTCTGGGATTCTTTTTTTGTACAGGATTGTTTCTGACATCCCAGATATTTTGTTTTTCCATATGAAGTTGAACATTTATTCAAATCTTGTAAAGATTTTTGATGATAATTATCTTGAATTGGTATATTGCATTTAATAAGAAGGCCATTTTTTCTGTTTATCCTACTGATCCATGAACATGGAAGTTCTTTCCATCCTCTGATATTAATCTTCAGAGATCTGAAGTTATTGTCATCAAGATTTTCACTTTCTAGATTAGATATTTTATATTATTGAATATCAAGATATTATATATTTTAATGACTATGTGGAATGGTGGTGTCTCCCTGATTTCTTTCTCAGCTCATTTACTGTTTGTACATAGAAGAGCTACTGCTTTCTGTGGTTGTTAATTATGTATTATGTATCCAGCCACTTCGTCTAAGGTATTTATCAGCTGTAAGACTTTATTGGTAGAATTTTTGGAGTTTATTTGTATGCTGTCACATCATTGGCAAATAGTAATACTCTGACTTCTTCCTTCTTAATTTATTTCTCCTTGATTTCCTTTAGTTATCTTATTGCTTTAGCTAAAACTTCAAGAACTATATAGCATAGATATCAGGAGAATGGAGAGTTTTGTCTTCTCCCTGAAATTAGTGGGATTGCTTTAATTTTCTCTCCATTTAATTTGATGTTGGCCATCACCTTGTTATATATTGTTTTTATTTTGTTTATGTATGTCCATTGTATCCTTTATATATTCATGACTTTTATCAGGAAAGGGTGTTGGATTTTGTTGGGAGCCGACTCTGAGCCAAAAGCAGCTATTATCTTTGCAGGCATTTTGAGCCATATACCCTGCCAAGAGAGCTGTTTACAACAGCTGAACACACTCTGATAATTATCTTGATCTTTTCAGACAAGGTCAGGCAGTGGTAGCACATGCCTTTAATCCCAGCACTTGATTGACTCAGGAGAGATATAAAAGGAGAGGCCAGGGCAGACCCAGAGTCAGAGCTAGTCAGACTTGACAGAGAGCTAGACAGACTCGACGGAGAGTCAGAGTCAGAGAGCAGACAGACTTTGACTAGACAGACTCAACAGAGAGCAGACAGACTCAGACTCCATCTCCAGCAGGCGGACTTCATCTTTGACCAGACTTCGTCTTGTCTCCATTCATTGCATCCCTGTCCCTACTCTTTCTCTTGCTCCCTGACCCATGGACTGGAGCAGCAGAATGGCTCGCTACAGGATTTTGTCAAATATTTTTTAAGTGTCTAATGAGATGATATGTTTTATTTCAGTTTGTTTATATGATAGATTATGTTGGCATATTTTTCCTGTGCTGAGACATGCTTGCATAAGTGGGATCAAGCCTACTTGATCATGGTAGATGATCATTTTGATGTTTTCTTACATTTGGTTTGTATTTTATTGAGTATTATTGCATCAAAGTTTATGAGGAAAACTGTTTTAAAAATCTCTTTCTTTATTAAGTCTTTGGTTTGAGTATCAGGGTGACTGTGGCCTTGTAAAATTAATTAGTTAACATTCCTTTGGTTTCTATTCTGCAGAATAGCTCTTGTTTCAAACTCTGGTGTGATTCTATCTGAAAATCTTCAAGCCCTATGTTTTTTAATTGGCATAATTTTAATGGCTGCTTCTATTTCCTTAGAGGTTATAGGTCTATTAAATTGCTTATCTGAGTTTTCTTTAACTTTTGTACTGATATCCATGGCTAACATTGTTCATTTATTTAGATTTTCCAATTTTGTGAAATACAGGTATTTGATGTAAGAACCAATGATTCTCTGGATTTTCTCACTTTTTTTTGTCCCTTTTTAAATTTCTTACTTTGTTAATTTGGATACTCTCACTGTCTTTTAATTTGTTTTAATAGCAGTTCATCTATCTTCTTATTTTCTCAAGGAAACCACTTTTTTTTTTCATTCATTACTTGTATTCACTCTATTTCTACTTTACTGATTTCAGGCTGAATTTTATTATTTTCTGCTGTCTACTCGTTTTGAATGTGTTTGCTTTGTTTTGCACAAGAAGTTTCAAGAAGTATGGTGTTACGTCATTAGTATGAGATCTCACTAATTTCTTTATGAAGGTACTTACTGCTATTATCTTTTCTCTTATCATTGCTTTGACTGTGTTCAATAAGTTTGGGTGTGTTGTACATTCATTTTCATTGAATTCTACTCATTTTGTCATTATTTGTTTCTTCTTAATCCCGTGATCGTTCAGTAGAGACTTGTTAAATTTCTACGAGATGAAAGGTTTTCTTTTGTTTCTGTTGTTGAAATCCAGCTTTAATCTGTGGTGGTCTGAAAAGATATGGGGGTCACTTAAATTTTCTTGTATCTCTTTGTGACAACATACATTTGTAATTCTGAATAAGATTTTATAATGTGATTAGATTATATATTCTTTTGTTTTTGTGTGAAATGTTATATACATATTTATTAAGTCAATTTCAGTTGTTATGTCTGTTAGTTTGTTCCTCTGTTTAGTTTCAGTCTGGATGACCTCTTCATTGGTAAGAAGGGAGTTTTGCAGTCTTAAACTCTTAATGTGTGGAGTTTAGTGAATTGCTTAGGCTTTAGTAATGTTTCTTTAATGAATTTTGGCTCTATGTAGGGCAGAGATGTTCAGAACTGTCATGTCTTCTTGGTGTATTATCTTTGATATGTATGAATTGTCCTTCCTAATGTCTTTTGATTAATTTTGTTTGAGATTCTACTTTGTTAGATATTATAATGACTGCTCTAGCTTGGTTCATCTGCTTGTAAAAAATTTTTCATACTTCTATTCTGAGGCAATCATTATACTTATTATTGACTCATGTTTCTTGCATACAGCAGAATGGTGGATTCTGGTTTTGCATCTCTTCCCTAAGTCTGTGTCATTTTATTGGGGAATTAAATTCATTGATGTTGTGAGCATGAACAATGATTCCTAATTTCTTTTATTTTGATGTTGATACTATTTGTGTGTGTGTGTTTGTGTGTGTTTGCTTTTTTCTTTTTGGTTTCACTAGTGTAAAACTATTTATTCCCTGTATTTTCTTTTGTATGCTTATAATCCCCTGGCAATGGAATTTTCCTTCTGGTATCCTCTGTAGAGCTGGATTAGTGTATAGACATTGTTTTTACTTTTTTTTCTTTTTCTTTTCTTTTTTAAATGAAATAGCTTCCTTTCTCCAACTCTGGTGATTCAATGTAGTCTGGCCTGCCATATGTGGTCTTTTAGAGTCTGCAAGACATCTGCCAGGCTCTTCTGCCCTTTAGACTCTTTGCTGAAAAGCTGGCTATATAATTCAAATAGATCTTGCTACTTGACTTTTTTCTATTGTAACTTTCAATATTCTTTATTTTACTGTATATGTATTGTTCTGATTATTATGTGGAGGGACTTTCTTTGAAAAGAAGGTCCAATCTATTTAATGTTGTGTAAGCTTGTTGTACATTTATAAACATCACATTACCTTAGGAAATTTTTATTTCATGATTATGCTGAAAATATTTTCTTGAGACTTTAAGCTTTTTCTTCTATTTGCCTTACTCTTAGGTTTGGCATTTTCATAGTGTGCCAGATTTGCTTGGATTTTTTTTTGAGGGGGTGGAGGGGGCTAGAAAATTTTAGATTTAACATTTTCTTTGACCAATGAATCTATATCATTGACCAATGAATTATATCTTCAACACTTGAGATCCTTTCTTTTATAACATGTACACTGTTGATGTTGCATCTGTATTTCTTGATTTTTTTACCTAGATATTTTTTCATTACCATAATTTCCTCAGTTTATGTTTTCTTTATTGATTCTGCTTTAGTTTTCAAGTCTTGAGCACTTTCCTTCACTTATCTATATTTTCAGATGACATGAATTTATTTTCAAGTATTCACATGGAAGCTTACACATTCTATATCTTCAGCAATAGTCTAAGATATCTAGTCTCTGGTGGCATCAAGCAGAATCACAGTGCATTCATGTACATGTGTAAGGATCCAAAAATGACTGAAGGAAGACTGGAGACCCAGATAGTATGTAAAGAACAAAGTCTCCCTCCCCTTTTCTTACCATGCTACAACACAAACATGGATGCCCATGCCTACACCCAGGAACACATATTTTTCTAAGTTTATCTAAACAAAAAGATTCTAGAACTCAGAAGTATCTCGATACAGGAAGGTATAGAAGGCACCCTCTCATTGGAAGTGAGCTCTATCTATAGCTTGAGAGCATGGGATGGTATATAGAGACTACCTGATTTTCAAAGTGTTTCCTTTTCCTCATTGGTTATGATTTGTCAGTCATCATGTTGGTTGCTGTAACTTGCTGAAGTTGCATAGCACCCAGTTACTCTTTTAAACTAAGTAACAACTTGACCGCACATCAAGCTTGCTTGTAGTTCACTATACTCTATGATGGCTTTTAGTCACCCAAATATAGAGGTTCCCGTCACATTTAACATGAGAGATACAAGGCATCTTTTTCCTAGAACTAGAAATTTCTACTCTGCTTTTTGAACCCAAGGGAACTTTATTGAAATATGAGTTCAATGTGGGGAAGTTCACTCATAGTAATGATTTCACATTGTTAGTATATTTAATACAGATGTTCAAACATCAATATGAAATCCAGAACACTCATGTCCACTCTAAGAAAATCACATGTATGTGTTCAGTTTAGTGTGCTTCTTCTCCAATTTTCCTAAACCACAATTCAGTGTTACTCTATGGAACTGCCTATTCTAGTAAATGGATACAAATGGAAACACTATTATTACAATGCTTTTAACTCATCTGACTTCATTATCCTAGGTTTCAAAGGCCATCAGTATTCCAGCATGTGTACTTTATTCCTCTTTATTTTAAAATGATATTCTACCACAAAGAATGAATTTGTTTATTCATTTATTCATTGATGGTATAGTAGTTTGAATGAAAATGCCCCCACTGGCTCAAGGAGTGTCACTATGGAAAAGTGTGGCCTTTTGTGTGCATTGTTAGATAAAGTGTAAGCCATGCCTAGTCAGTGGCTTACTATTTCTTCCTGATGCCTCTCCATCAGTATGAAGAACTCTCATATACCACAATGTATGCCTGCTTGGAGCCATGCTTCCCACCAGATCAAATCTAACTGGAGTGAAAAGGTATTGTTAGTTGTCTGATAAGGGTGCTAGGAGCTGAACCTTGGTCCTCTGCAAAATAAAGCGGTGTGCTCTTAACAATTGAGTCATCTATTTGTTCCCTCAAATAATGTTTATGCATGTATATATGTGGGGAAAAGGTGGTTGTTCATCTGTGTTTGCTTGTGGGTTGAAGCCATAGAACAACTGTGGGTATTGTTCATTAGTCATGGTCCACCTTATTTTCTGAAACAGGGTCTCTGAGTGGCCTGCAGATTCAAAATTAGGCTAGGTTGGATGAACAGTAAGTCCCAGGGTTCTTCATGTCTCCATGTCCCCAGTGCTAAAATTACAAGTTAACACTACAATGACTAGCATTTTTATGTGGGTTCTGGGGATTAAACTCCTGTAGTTGTGTTGTCAAGAAAATATCTCATCAACTGAGCTGTCTTCCAGATTTTGGCAGTGAAGTTCTTGCATGATTGTACTGCTTCTTTGTTTTCTGGAGCATTCCTTCTCTGGGGTACTGCTTGATCTGAAATTTGATCTCTCTGAAAAATGCCTTGCCATAACTGTTTTCATAACTTATCTTTTTGAAGGTACATTTCTGTGAGTCATGTACTCCATTTAGTGACAATATCAATGTCCATACGTGCACTGATATATTAATTATACATGAGGAAAAAATAGCTCACAATGTAAATGATTAGAAAAATACTGGAATAATAAATTTACTTAATGAATATATCTTAGCCATCTATGCAGGATAATTTTTTGTCACCTTGACACAATACAAATACACTCATGAAGGTAGGAACTCATACACACATACACACACACACACACACACACATACACAGACACACACACACAAAAGAAAGAAAGAAAGAAAGAGAGAGAGAGAGAAAGAAATAAAGAAAGGAAGAGAGAACAGTAATGTACATGTGAAGTATGAATTTGTGTGTATGCAAGTATGTGGATACACACATGTGTGGGTATACACATATATGGATTTGAATACGTCTGACAGCCTATCTTTTGGTAGTATCAGGATTCATCAGTGATTACTCTGACTACTCAGAATCTTATTCATTGAGAAAGAATCTTTCAGTCAAAACTACACCAAATTTTTATATTCAGGTTACCTAGTCAACTCATGGTAGGGATCTCCTAACTCTACCTTCTAGACTAATTTTCCAGCCTAGTAGCCATGCTCATTGATCATTTCTCTAGGAACTCAAACTCACACTTAAATGTCAAGTATTTTAAGCACTAGGCTAGGCTTTTCCCCAGCCAGAAACAAACAAGAAACAAAACCAAAGACCACAAAAAAGGGAAAAAAACAAAACAAAACAATAAGAACAACAAAAAACAAAAATCCTTTGAAAACACATAACTCTCAATATTTCAAATCTTTAAGCCAAAATATCTCCTCTGTGCATATTTCATTCATGACTGACAAAAGGAAACTTTGATTTAAAGGGTAAAGGCACTGGCAATACCTCTAGCTGCTTTATGTAAACACTATTGACAATGCAGTGTTTAAGTATCTATTTGGATAATTAGATATGTCCAACAGTGGAAGAAAATCACTAAAATAGGTTTGAAATGAGTGTAATGCACATTTAAAATGTGCTGGCATCAGAAAGAGGAAAAATGATTTTGATCTTCAAAGAAACTCTAACTTGTGGAAAAGCCTGAAAAATCAATTTAGTTTCAAGGAAACAGGCTGAATTGACCAGTATTTGCTACTTTATTTGGAACTGTTTGATACAATATAGATTTCTTAATCTCCTGCCTGTAATGACAAGTTTTCATAGAAAAAGAAACATAATATTCAGAAGAATGAAATGATATATTTGTGGATAAATTTGTAATACCTAGGTCTCACCTTTATGTTCTTAAGCTACTTCCCTCCATGCTTAAAAAATAATTTCTGTCTTGTTATTAAAAATATTTGCCCCAGAAATCTAATTTCAGCACTAAATAATTTCTGAAGCTCTTTATTTTATAGTTCTAGTTTTAGAAGGAGTTTGTTTAGTAGAGGAAGATACATATTAGATGCAAAAATCCTTTTCTTCTATAGAATGCTCAAGCAACACAAGAGGCTTGAGTGGCAGGGTTTGTAGGATGGCAGAAAATATTTGCACCATGCAAAAATATCTTGGAGACTTTTTTTCCCATCCAAAGTCTTCCCATGTCTAAACTTCTTCCATTTCCCATGGCAGTCTTCGTTTAACACAATTTTAGTTGTGCTGGTTAGTTCTTGGTTTGTTTGGTCAACTTCATACTTGATTTAATAATTTGGCATAAAAAAATGCCAAGTGAGGAATTACCTATGTCAGGTTGGCCTATGGGCACTACCTTCCTTAATCATTAACCTGAGAGGGTCCAGGATACTATGCATAGTTCCCACAAGTTGATTGGCCCTACACTAAAAAGAAAAAGCAGGCTAAGCTATCCATGTGCTACTAAGAAACATTCCTTCATGGACTCTGGATCAGTTCTTGCCTGAGGGCTCGTCCTTGAGTTTATTCCTCTAAGTTCCCCTCATGGTGAACAGTAAACTATAAGGTGAAATAAACCCTTCTTCCTTGAGTTAGTTTTGGGCATAGTATTTATCACAGCAATGAAAAGCAAACTATGATTGTCATCTTTCTAAACCTTCTTCAAGGTTCATCTTCTGCAGTTTTAGCATAAATCCTATGTCGTGCACCCAGCAAAAATCCTGTAAGATCTATATTTGCATCTCTCAAAGAACAGAACTAGGCAATCTATGAGTTTTGTCTTTCTAGAGGAAGAAAATTGAATACATTATAATAGGAGATTTATTAGATTAGTTTATACTACAGGGGCTGGAAATCCAGTGATGGTTGTTGATACACTATGGAGCTGAAAAATTCTGCTCAGTCTATAAGGCTCAGTAGCTGTTACATTCATAAGGCTTAATGCCTAAGCGATGCCAATCTGTTGCTGAAGGCTCAGAAAACTTCTGGAGCTGTGCTGATTAGCAGCCCTTGTTAAAGGCTGGTAGTGAAGGAAAGCAGCTGAAGTAGCAATGAGCTGTAGGACAGACACACTCACCAGGAAGCAGCAAAGACAGGCTGGTGACATTGTTTTACTGTTGTATGACTTTACCTGTGAGCTGATGCTAGATGGTACCTGATATGGCGGAGAGTCTTCTCTCTTCAGTTAACTCTTCTGTGCAATAAGTTTACAAACCTGAGCAAAGGTCTGTCTTTAAGTTGATTTCAGATCTCTTATCATGTCAATTATTAAGATTAATCAACCTGGGCAAGTGAGATGACTCCAGAGATGAAAGCACTTGCCACCAAGCCTAATAAAATGCATAGGATCACCAGAATCTAATAAAAGACTGATACAGGTCCTTCATATTGTCCTCTGATCTCTACTTTGGTACCACAATGTGTGTATGGCCCAATTCTAATTCTTGAATTATAGGCACAGATACTACCATCTTTTCTCAGTTTTGTAGTGCATTGGATGGAACCCTAGTACACTACCAACTGAGATAAACCCCCTGCCCATACTATGGTTGTGTTATATAGAACTGTGATTTATGTAGTTTAAAATACAAATGATTTTTCACTGTTCTCTAAAGAAAATGGTACATGTTTGGGTTGAAGTGCAACTTGGAATTCCAGAGGTTATCAAGGTACAAATTTTACATGTAAGAAAATGCCATCCTGCCCCATGGAGTCTATAGGTACAGCAGAAGAAGAGATGCTTCAAGTACTTATGTCATCAGCTCTTATTCACTTTGTGTCAAGGATCTCAGATTTTCTAAAATGATCAGTCCTCACCCATTCATCTCTATATTTGATTATTTTCTATAAGGGTGAAAAACACCAGCTCTACACATTATCCCTAGATATTCTCAGGAGGGTTTGATATAGTATAAACAAATGCAAAATATACTGTTAGATAGGCTAAGGATAATCAGGTGGACACTTAGTTCTCAATACCTACTCTGCATACAGCACACAAATGATCAGCTCTTCATGAAGAAAGAGTCAGTGGCTTCCTGATTCCAAGTTGAAATTTAAGGTCAAAGAACTTCCAAATGCTTAACTGACCAAGAATCCCAGGTGTATGACTCTAAAATATCCCAGCTAGTCTGTGTCCTGACAGCCTAATCTCAGGGCATACACATGTATATAAGACAAGCCTCAGACTAGGCATTAACCATCTGTGAAGTCTTTTTCACATAACTTTCAAAGTAGAAGAACTCATAAGACATTCAGTGTGTCAACCTAGGCTTTTGGCTTGTTTGGAAATCAAAAGATAAATCTCACCAGGCTGTGATTTGTTTGAGGATTCTGTGAATAATCTAATTTGCTATTTCAAATATAATTTATATTTAAGAGGTATGTTACTACTCTATTTTGGGAGTGCCTGAGGCTCCTGTTGAGTGTATTACACATCACATTAGAATAAGGTCAATTAAAACATTTTGAGAGACTTTTTTCCCTTCATAATGAGATGGAGCTGCAAATTTTTGATTAAAATCCTATCTGTCACTACAGAGGAAGGGAGGGATTTCTAGACTAACTCTAATTATGATGAAGGTTGTGCCAGGAGGTCTCATGAGTCACAGCTTGTCATAAATTCAGAAATTTCTAATCAACATTTACTGAATAGCTTTGCACTTGAGCTCCAAATAGCAGAGGTGACTTCTGTGCCAAGTGGTAGATGCCTGGGCAGTGGATCAAAGTGGAAGACTGCCAACTGCAACAAAGAAAGGACTTTTTCCAAAATGTTGACAAATGTGCACATGTTCCCTTCAGATTGAGATGGGTTGGGGCTTGAGGATAAGATACCAAAGGGTAAGGCAGGAGAGACATATTGTCATTGTGTACTGTTTTTCTATCCTTTTGTTTTGCTTTTTATTCCCATTACTGTACCTACCTGAGACTAAGTAATTAATGAAGAGGAATAGCTTGCTTTGATTTATGATGTGGAAATCCAGGAAATGCTAGATAGGAAAGTGACATCTGATGAAAGCGTTTTACTAATTTAATTCATAGTAGACAATTAAAACTGTATTTAGTAGAGTGAAAGGTCCTGCCAGTGTGGTTTTTATGACAATATACTTTAATAGATCTGATCTAAACTTGGAAGAAAGGTATTAATACATCCGTAAAAGTAGAGACCCTCTAATATTATTGCTTCTTAATGGTCTAACCACATTTCAATATAATTAAACTGGAAATCAAACAGCATGGATTTTGGTAAGGGGAAAGAACAAACTGTGTCCAAGGAAAACAGTTCAGAGGTGGGATTTAGACAGACCTCAGTGTTAGGTAGCATCTATCACTTACAATTTGTACATGTTTGGGAAGGGACGTATCTGAACTTCTTCAGTTTACCTGGTATTTTATATCATTTGGATTTTCTAGAAGATGACATTAGAGAAAACAATAAACTGTCTTAATTATTAGATAACCCCAGCTGTTCAAATAAACAACAATTTTCACCTGAATGGGTCATGATGGCTAAATATTTCTGTTGACTTGATACACTGTAGGAATTACCTAGGGAGAAGTCTCAATTAGGAATTATTTAGACTAAGTTAGACTACAAAGATACACCTATGAGGAAATACTTTAACTGGGCTAATTAAAGTGTGAAGAGTGGCACTAAACACGGTATGGACCGTTTCATGGACTGGTATCTTGGATGAATGAAGAGAGATTGAGCTGATCACTAACAACTATTCATTATGTCATTGCTCTTTATTCTTGTCTGTGTAGATGAGACTAGCTGCTGTATGTCTCTGCAGTCTTGAGTTCCCCAAAATGAGGGACTGTAATAAGGGATGCTGAACCAAATAAATCTTTTTTTCTTTAGTAAGGTATTGTCCAGGCACTTTTTTGATAGAAAGGAGAAAGAAGACAAGATGTGATAGTCCCCTTCTCTCTGTTCAGTAGAAATATGGGTATAATTTTTTGTTAGATAGCTGTCATTCATTGTGTATTTTTGAAACTGTAAATATGAAGTCAAGCTATTCAAAAAGTAGTGATTCTATAGCATTATTCTATAGCAGAGAGTAGCTGCTATCACTAAGCTCAAAGTTCACTGTGGCTTGAATGTACTGTTCCCTGTGGACTCATATATCTGAAAAATTATTCCCCAGTTATTGGTGCAGCTTGGAGTAGGTTATAGAACCTTAAGAGATAGAGGTTTCCACAAGAAATTTCATCACTATGGATAGGTTTTAAGGAGTGCTACTCTTGACCTTCTGTTTTCTCTCTGTTTCCTGTGTGAGGGATAAAAATGTGATAAACCAGCTTCTTGCTCCTGCTGTAATTTCTTGACTTCTCTATAATGATGAACTATATTCTTCCAGAAAATTAAGACAATATAAACGCATTACCTAAGCTGTGTTTGGTCAAGGTGCTATTATTGGTATCAATCATCAATCAAGATATTCAATCATAAATACAGCAACAGAAAACAAACTTGAGTTGTTTGTTTAGTCATAGTAGTCATTGTCAAAAGCTTGATATACCCAAGATACAGCTGTCTCCTGAGAGGTTCTGACAGAACCTGACATATACAGAAGCAAATGCTCACAGCCAACCATTGATCTGATCAAGGGGGCCCCAATGGAGGAGTTAGAGGAGAAGGACTGAAGAAGCTGAAGGGCTTTGAGGCCCCATGGGGAGAAAAACAATACCAACCAACCAGAGCTCCCAGGGTCTAAACAGTCAGCCTGGGAACACAGAGAGAGATACCCATGGCTCCAGCTGTATATGTAGTGGAGGACGGCCTTGGCAGGCATTGGTGGGAGAGGAGACCCTTGGTCCCATGAATGCTGAATGCCCCAGTGTGGGGGAATGAGAGGACTGGGATGTATGAGTAGGCAGGTGGGTGGGGGTACACCCAAAGCAGGAGGGGGAGATGGAATAGGGAATTTCTGGGGCGGGGGATGGGGAAAGATGATAACCTCTTAAATGTAAGGTGTCCTTGCCTGCAACCAGCAGCCCTAACAAGACAGACTCAAATCCTATAATTATATAGTCACAGAAGACATAAAAGACATTTTAAGTCAATGTGGTCACAATAAGGAAAGGAAAAATGAGGTCCAGAGGCCTCCAAGTCCTTATTTGTGGAACTGACATGAGATTTAAGTTTAAATACAGCAGAAGGGGTATGACTGACTCAGCATCATGGCAATGTGCCGTCCTGCCCAGAATTGACTCACCAAAGACTGGATGGAGTCTTTCCTGGAGTGAACTAGTCTGAGAGAATGTCCACATTGTGTAAAAACTCTTTCCATTTTTTGGAGGCAAACCAGCTCTAACCACCACCACTTTTTGCTGGCTGTAGACTCCAGCTTTTTCTTCTCCTAGAATGAGAATTCAAGAGAAATTGTCTGAGGAAGTCTGTGTCTCAGGTTTTCTCTCCACTGCTGTAACAAAACACCTTGCTTAAAATAACTGAGCTTTTTCCATTTTGTAAAATCCAGAATTCACCCGTTGAGAGTATGGTCATACCCACAATTAAGGTGGATCTTCCAACATCAATTATTGTTTTCATGATAACCCTCCACAGGCATGACCCGAGGCCCATTTCCCAAGTGAGTGCAGATTCCATCACTCAGACAATTAACATTAATGCATAATATTTGTATTGATAGTCCGGATAGTTATAGTTAATGATACTTCATTGCTTCTAGGCATGCTGGTTATGTACAGATATTTCTACAAACTTGTCTCACTGGTAATGAAATAACTTGTTGTGAGACCATGCAAATATATGTGTTTTGGGGATATTTCAAACATGTAATATATGTATGGAGACAAGCCTGTTGGTGATTAAATAGGTAACTTAATAAGCATATTAGATGCATGATATCCTTCTACAACTTAACTCCATATATCAGTTATTGTTGCTTTGTGATTTATTAATGCAATATATTAGATAGGGTTCAATAGAGACAATGTGTAAATGAAGGGAAGAAAGAAGGTGGGCATCTCCAAGAGCAGAATTGTTATTTAACTATAACAGCTGAAAGGCTGAAGTCTTTCTGTGGAAGGACACTCTGTGCATGCAGTGTTGGGGCTTGGGGCTTTTATAGGACAGAAAAGGGGTGAATTCCAGGAGTGGTAGCTTCTATCTGCTGACCTTATAGTCTAGAGGTGTTAGAGACCAGCAGGTTTGCTATGTGAGTCTCCTTAACAGCCAAGCCAAATTTCTGCTGTCTAGAGCTTCTCAGTTCGTTTGTGACTTTTAGGTCATTAACCTTTATTCTCGACCCTGAGAACAGCTAAAAATGAGAGGGGAGATCTATTCTCTCATTGAATATTTCTTGTGAATGGGAGTGAAGGAAAGGTTAGGCTTTGACCAAGTTTCTAAGGGGGTATAAGCTGGGTTTACTTCAGATAGCATGCAAGTTTTAATTTGATAAGCTTCAGTGAATCATGTTATTGGTATAGTGTTTTCCTAGGGAACCTTCTGAAACTTAATTGCTAGGAGGCTGGAAATAGATGATTTGGATATAGATGCAAACTGATATTACCCAGAGAGTAGATGTTTGGCTGGTTGGAGTAAAAGTGGAGAGAGAGAAAGGAGCCCGTGAAAGCAGGTGAGTTTCTATAGATAGAAATTCCTATATGGGGAGGGAGATGTCTCTATTGTCTCTTGAAGGGCTGTGAGTATTGGCAAGAGTTATTTGGGCCAGGTTGTGAATGATACGTTGGAAGAGAGTAAATACCTTACCATTTTGGATTGTGCAAAGAATAAAAGATTACAAGAGCTTGGAAAGACTGAGCCATTTGTTGATTTATTATGTGTCTGTGACCTGGGAATGTATGAGTAAGCATAAAGAGATGTAGCATGAAAGAGGTGTGTGTCTATAATAATGAGGAGGACAGGGGCACTAAGGAGCAAGGAGTGGCAATGTAGACGGCCAAGGATTGTAATAAAAGCTAGCTGGAAGAATGCTAGGAGAAATTTTTACTTACAGGTCCAGTCTCTCAGCATGATTCCTCTGCCTGGAGTGCTGAAGCAAAGTAAACCAGTGACAGTGACAGAGGGCTTCAGAGCATCTGAGGAGAGGGACAAGAGAAAATAGAGCACTAATGTAATGGACTGTTGTGGATCATATGGAGTAGGTGTTGGGAACTGGAATCAGGGACTCTGAAGAACAACAAGTAATCATAAGCTATGATGTGTCTCTCCAGCCTCAAATCTTAAAACTTTATACATAAAATGTGAGGATCCAGATAGCAACAGAATTCCTGTCCTGTGGCTGTCAGCAGGACAAGCATGTGGGAGAAACAGTGACCTGTGCATCCCTGAGAAGCTACTGAGGCTCCAGTCTAAGATATAACTGGACCTGTCATCAAACAGACTGCAAAGCCTCTTCCAAGTCAGGCTGATGTTATCTGGAAGACAACAATGATTGCAGACTGGAACTGTTAGGGAAATAATTTCCCTGATCAGTGAGAAGTTACTTCATACCCTTGGAGATTAATAAAGAGAGAAGATTTGATTATATCATTTTAATAGTTTCTAGTTCTGGCTAATGCCTAAAAATAATAGAAGATTTTGCTAACATATATAAACCAGAATGTTATACATTCAACATGCACTATCATTCCTAACTCACTTTCAGGTCCCAGTTCCAGGTTATATTTTGAAAAACTAAACAGAGTCATGAGACTGAAAGTCTGACTACTTAGGCAAACAGGAGATTTACACAAGTTTATTTCAAGTACACCAAAGGGTTTTTTGTTTGTTTGTTTTTTTGTTTTTAAATACTTGTTACCAAAGTTTGTTTTGCTGTCCTAAAAAAAAATTAGGCTTTCGACAGTAGAGAACTGGAAATTTTATGGCAGGTTAGGACTTAAAAGTGGTTGTGATACTGCACCGATACCTTACTTTCTGTTAAAGACACGTTCTCCAGTATGGGGCTGGGCCTTGTGGCTGTTTGCAAGTCAATGTGATCTTCTTTGTTATGGAATGGGGCCTTATATCTGTTTATTCTTGCCGAACAAACATCCTAGCACCCTAACTTTTGCTTATTTCTACAGGTCTGGATAATAGACTACTTATCTTTGGGGTATTTTGAAAGCAGTAATGGTTTGCTGAATTCTACTTTTTGTGACTTACATCTCCTAAGTATGTTTGTTAGTAAGCCCATCATAACATCAGCACTATTACTTGGAGTTTCTTTCACATCAGGGTCATTAGGATCTGGAACCTCAGTGTTGGCCTCTCTAAGCAGCCTCAATAACTTTTTTCCAGAAATCATGAGATCTACACCTGTAACCTCCTAAGCAGGAGTACTCAAGCAGGATGCTCCATAGAGACAATTGTCCCACCCTCTTGGCCATCAGATTTTGGAAATAGCAGAGTCTCAGAAATTAGAATTTCCCCAAGACTTTCATACCAGCAGAAGAAAATACCTGAAACTCAGTGTTGGAAAGAGGGTATCTTTGTTGCATGGAAAGAGATTTCACACACTTTGGCAATGTGTCAGACCCTGTTGACAGAGAGACTGAAGCCCTGTCAGAAAATGTCAGAGAAAATTGGATCACTGACTTTCAGGACTACTCCTTGACCAGGAAGCCATACCTATGCAAATATCTTACCTGGTACATAAACCTCAGCCTTATATCAGAGACTAGGTGTGGTAGCACTGAATGCCTTTTATTCTTCTCTCAATGTGGCTACACTGAAAATGTTTCCTTTCTCTGCTTTTCACTATGTGTTATATTTTTAATTTCCTACTAAGTACAAAATCATGTCTGGCTCGTTACGGCTTCCAGGGCTCAGGCTCTGACACTGGCACGCAGGCTTATGAGAGGTAGATGGAGAAATAATCCCAGTTCTTATGGTAACTACAAAATGACCTCTACTCATGTTAAAGGCTGTGGGTTTAGATTCTACATCCTCATTGACATCTTTCCTAAATGATTTAAGTCCCCTTTGATGAGCAGGTTTCCCAAAACAAATAGAATATAGCACATGTGATTTGGTATGAAGACAGATATGTGATTTTTTATGAAGATAGATATGTGTCTAGTCCCTCAAAAGTGAATGAGAACTTCTCTCCAGGATGGGTCCTGCTCAGCTTGCATGCCTATCAAAAGAAATCCCTGTCCTATCTGTTTATATTATGTCCTAACCAGTTTTACTGTGCAACATTACTCAGAACTGGAAGGCAACCATCCTAGGAGTAGAACTTCATGGCCAGACTCTGAGAGCACACAGTAGGGCAGAGAAAGCCCAAATGTGCATTTGAGGTACCTCCAAAGCCCAATGGAACACCAGGCTACTTATGTTGTATACAACAAATTAGCTTCATGCATTGCTGCTTGGATGCAAGAGAAGCCCTAAGAGTCTTACTGAGTACATTTTCATGTTTGGCAGGTATATATCCTCCATTCCATGATTTAAAAACTCAGCATGTTCTGCCTTAGTTATCTATCAATTTCCTAGTTGTTGGTTGTCGTTTTGTCCTATTGACAGTGTCCTTTGCCTTACAGAAACTTTGCAATTTTATGAAGTCCCATTTGTCAATTCTTGATCTTAGAGCATAAGCCATTGGTGTTCTGTTGAGGAACTTTTCCCCTGTGCCCAAGTATTCCAGGCTCTTCACCACCTTCTCTTCTATTAGTTTCAGTGTATCTGTTTTTATGTGGAGGTCCTTTATCCACTTAGACTTGAGCTTTCTACAAGGAGTTAAGAATGGATCAATTTTCATTCTTCTACATGTTGTCATCCAATTGAACCAGCACCATTTGTTGAAAATGCTGTCCTTTTTCCACTGGACAGTTTTAGCTCCTTTGTCAAAGATTAAGTGACCATAGGTGTGTGGTTCTTCAATTCTATTCCATTGATCTTCCTGCCTGTCTCTGTACCAATACCAGGTAGTTTTTATCACTATTGCTCTGTAGTACAGCTTGAGGTCAGGGATGGCAATTCCTCCAGAAGTTTTTTTATTGTTGAGAATAGTTTTTGCTATCCTGGGATTTTTGTTATTCCAAATGAATTTGAGAATTCCCTTTTCTAACTCTGTGAAGAATTGAGTTGGGATTTTAATGGGAATTACATTGAATCTGTAGATTGCTTGTGGCAAGATGGTCATTTTTATTATATTAATCCTGCCAATCCAAGAGCATGAGAGAAGATTTCATCTTCTGAGATCTTCGATTTCTTTCTTCAGGGACTTCAAGTTGTTGTCATACATGTCCTTCACTTGCTTGGTTAGATTCACACCAAGGTATTTTATATTATTTGCGACTATTGTGAAGGGTATTATTTCCCTAATTTCTTTTTCACTCTGTTTATCTTTCATGTAGAGGAAGGCTACTGACTTGTTTGAGTTGATTTTATAACCAGCCACTTTGCTGAAGTTGTTTATCAAGTTTAGGAGTTCTCTGGTGGAAGATTGGGGGTCACTTAAGTATGCTATCATATCATCTGCAAATAGTGATATTTTGACTTCTTCCTTTCCTATTTGTATCCCTTTGACATCTTTTTGTTGTCTAATTGCTCTGGCTAGGACTTCCAGTACTATGTTGAATAGGTAGGGGGAGAGTGGGCAGCCTTGTGTAGTCCCTGATCTTAGTGGGATTGCTTCAAGCTTTTCTCCATTTAGTTTGATGTTGGTTACTGGTTTGCTGTAAATTGCGTTTACTATGGTTAGGTAGGGGCTTTGAATTCCTGATCTTTCCAAGACTTTTATCATGAAGGGATGTTGAATTTTGTCAAATGCTTTCTCAGCATCTAGTGAGATGATCATGTGGTATTTTACTTTGAGTTAGTTTATATAGTGGATTACATTGATGGATTTCCAAATATTGAACCATCCCTTCATTCCTGGGATAAAATCTACTTACTCATGATGGATGATTCTTTTGATGTGTTCTTGGATTCGGTTTGCTAGAATTTTATTCAGTATTTTTGCATCGATGTTCATAAGGGAGTTTGGTCTGAAGTTCTCTTTCTTTATCTATAGAACATTTCGTCATAAAGCAAAATAATATACCTATTTCTCAGCACCTCATGGTACCTTCTCCAAAATAGACCATATAAATTTGTCACAAAACAGGCCTCTACAGATACAAAAATATTGAAATAATCCCTTGCATCTTATCAGATCACCACAGACTAAGACTGGTCTTTAATAATGACAAAACCAATGGAAAACCCACGTGCACATGGAAACTGAACAACTCTCTACTCAATGATGACTTGCTCAAGGAAGAAATCAAGAAAGAAATTAATGAATTTTTAGAATTCAATGAAAATGAGGACACATCACACCAAAACTTGTGAGAATCCAAGAAGCCAGTGCTAAGAAAAAAACTCATAGCTCTAAGTGCCTACAAAATGAAACTGGAGAGAGCACACACTAACAACTTGACTGCACAACTAAAAGCTCTAGAACAAAAAGAAGCAAATACACCCAGGAGGAGTAGAAGGCAGGAAATAATCAAATTCAGGGCTGAAATCAACCAAATAGAAACAGAAAGAACAATACAAAATATCAACAAAACTAGGAGCTGGTTCTTTGAGAAAATCAACAAGATAGATAAACCCTTAGCCAGATTAACCAGAGGGCACAGAGACAGTATCCAAATTAATAAAATCAGAACTGAAAAGGGAGACATAACAACAGAAACTGAAGAAATTCAAAAAATCATCAGATCCTACTACAAATGCCTATACTCAACAAAACTGGAAAACCTGGATGAAATGGACAACTTCCTAGACAGATATCAGGTACCAAAATTAAATCAGGAGCAGATAAACCATCTAAACAGTCCCATAACTTCTAAGGAAATAGCAGCAGTCGTTAAAAGTTTCCCCACCAAAAAAAAGCCCAGGACCAGATGGTTTTAGTGCTGAATTTTATCAGACCTTCAAGGAAGACCTAATACCAATTTTCTTCAAACTATTCCACAAAATAGAAACAGAAGGAACACTACTCAATTCGTTCTATGAAGTTACAATTACACTCATACCCAAACCCCTCAAAGACCCGACAAAGAAAGAACTTCACACCAATATTCTAATTTTTATTACCTATTTGAAAGTATTTTCTTAATATAAATCACTTTTTCCCAGATTTAAGGCCAACAATTTTCAAATTTTATTTCATAAAAATAAAATACTTCCACACAGCTCAAGAAACCAAAACTGAGTTAAGTACCAAGGATGAGCCTCAACTTACAGATGCAATCTCAGAAAGGGTTATATGGCAGTAATGAATGAAAAATTCAAAGTCAAATCATGAATTACAGGCTGATTTCCTATGTTATGCTTTAGCCAGATTTCAGACAGCTATTTTCAAGATAGTTTTCTTTGGAGTTCCAAAAACTTTCTGGATAGAATTGTGACAGACACAATTCTAAGTACAGTTTACATTTTTGATAAACTTCTTTTTGTCTATATTCATAAAATGTTATTTTTAAAGTCTTACTTATATAATAATTAATACTTACTGCACTGGCAATTTTCATCCTTAATGAAATTATTAATACTATTCAAGTAAAAGTTTCAAAGTACTTCTTGTTTAAAAAAAATATTGTCTTAAAATTGTCATTTTCAGCATGTCTCCATTAATAGATCTGACTGTTGTGTCAAAATATTTCTCAAGGTGAGAAATATTTTGAATAAAACTTCTATGTGGGAGAATTGTATAGTAGACTATATTTAGCACATAGAGTGAATATCAAGATTGTGTCGAGAGGCAGTTTTCATCTAAATTCCTCCATCTCAACACCCAACAATGGGTTAACTTGGTACTTTTCCATATACCTGAAGTTATGTTCCTTGAAATGACAGTGATTTCATTGATAAAACACACACACACACACCCCACAAACTGAGAAAACCTGAGGGCTTCTCTGCTCAGGATGTATACACTTCTTAATTGCTGTCTTGTCATTTGTCTAAAACAATTAAATTAATTTTTTGAAACATGATTCTGTTGGTATTATCAATGAGTAAATGTAGAATAAGAATGATACCATCTCAGAATAAAGTAAAATGAACACTAAACATACCAGGGCTGGATTCACAGAAGTCAGTTGTAATATATTTGTTGATAACTGACAAAGAAGGGATTAGTTTGAGTTTTAAAAAAATCTATAATGTATACACTACAAAAAGCTCAAAGACTAACAAAACAATAATCTTCACATAAGATTTATCTCACAAATGTCAATATTCTACCCTACTAAAACATACAGAACACTATGCAACCGGTTTTGATTAGGATAGTAATTAATATTATCCTCGATTAAAACCTTACATTTTAAAATACTAATTCTTTAATTGTTAGAACATAAATTCTATGTCATTATTAATTAATGATGTCAGATTAGTACTTGATGAACAATTTTTTTTTTCATTTTTTCCAAATAAATACTTAATATAAATATAAGCTTGTTTTGGGTGAAATGTTTGCAATTCCTAATGAAATATAGGGCTTTCCTGTGGTAGTTCTCTGATAATGAGTAAGGTTTAATCATTATTTGAATCCTTACAAATACATTTCACAATGTAAATAACAGATTTCTGTATGAATACTAGAAGTTTAATTACATATCATGTTAGTCTCTTGTATGGATTTTGTTTGTGGCCTAAGGATTGAGCTTGTGATGAATGATTTGCCATAGTCTTGACATTTTTAAGGTTTCCCTCTATTACACATGCTAAATTTGGTTTGCAAATATGATTTCTGAGTGTAACATTTTCCACATTTTTTAATTGGTAATGATTTTTTGTAATAGAGATTCTGTGTTCACCTTGAAGATTTGAGGACAGGGTAAAGGATTTGCAACATTCACTATATTTGAAACATTTGTCTCCAGGATGGATTAAAGTGATGAGTCTAAAGAGTTGAGGACTTTGAAAATAAATATCCCTTGTTAGCATATTTTTTAGGTTTGTCTCTTATATGGATTCTCTGTTGGGAGTGAAAATTTGAGGAACAGGAATAGGATTACCTGCATTCATTACACCTATAAGATTGCTTCCCAGTATTGATTCTTTGATGATCTTAGAGAGATTAACACCAGATAAGAGATTTGCCACATTATTTACTTTTGTATGGTTGAACTCTAGAGTGGGTTCTGTAGTAAGCTTGAACATGTGAGAACTATGTAAATCATTTATCATACTTATTATATTTCTAGGGTCTGTCTTCTACATGGACTCTGATGAATTCTGAGACTTGAGGAATGGGTGAAGGATCTCCCACATTCATTACATTTGTAAGGTTTCTCACCAGTATGAATTCTGTAGTGAAAATGAAGTTGTAAGGACTGTGTAAATGTTTTACTACACTTATTACATTTGTAAAGTTTGTTTGCTGTATGGATTCTTTGGTGAACTCTAAGACTTGAGGAATGGGTGAAGAATTTCCCACATTCATTACATCTGTAAGGTTTATCTCCAGTATGGATGCTGTGGTGTTCTTTAAAATTTGACTAACAGGTAAAGGTTTTGTTTTTTACACTCATTACATTTGTAAGGTTTGTCTCCAGTATAAATTCTGTAGTGAACATGTTGTTGTGTGGACTGTGTAAATGATTTACCACACATATTACATTTGTAAGGTTTGTCTCCTGTGTGGATTCTGTGGTGAACTTTAAGACTTGAGGAATGAATGAAGGATCTCCCACATTCAATACATTTGTAAGGTTTGTCTCCTTTGTGGATGCTTTGGTGAGCTTGAATATTAGGTGAGTAAGTAAAAGTTTGGCTTTCTGAGTGCCTTCTCCTTTATGGCCTGAAAAATGTGGAAATATATATGAATAGAAATTTAAGAATTTTTCACATGTTAGGTTGAAAATAATTCCTTTAATATTATTTCATGTTAGATCCTTGAAATTAATTCCTTTAATATTTTTTATATTATGTCTCTTTAATTTTGAAACACATTTCATGAAATATGTCATATATTTTCTAATATATTCAAAACTCATCAGCAATTATTCAAAATAACAGATTTCTTTCAAGAAAATTTTTCCAACTATCACCCTAGAGTAATTTTTTCCTCATCAATATGATTCTCAATTATTAATATGGACACAAATCATCTTTCAAATCACTTGAAGAAAACAATGATAGAAATAAAGAACTACAATATTCATTTTAGGACTGAATCCTAGTCATAGATTTATTAATGATCTTGACATCATAAAGATTATCGGCAAGAAAAAAAATAATAAAAATTTATGTTTATGAGGTAAAAATCATGTCAGGCACATGAGAAACAAAGATTTAAAACTCTTCTCAAGTCTTAAAGAAAATTCACTGATACAGAGAAATTCAATATAACCCTGAGAAATTTTAATCATTTTAAAAATCATAATGTTCATAAAATCAATTTTTCTGCAATACTTATCTGTAAACATATATTTTAAATTAGACTATGACATTCTGAAACTAAAATTTAAAAAGTCAGACATCATTTTTGGAGTACATTAATGAATCCTGATCTAAACATCATTCTCTAGTAGACAGCTCTGTCTGCATCCATAGAGGCCTGCTGTCACCCAGCCCAATCATGCGAGATCACCACTCCCTAAACCTCTGCAATACAGGTTCCATGGAAAGTACAACAGAAGAGATCTGCCCAATCCATGCTTAATCTGCCAGTACACATAGCTATTTGCGGTCCCAGATTCTTGCAGCGCTCAGAAATTACAGGCTTTGTATCACTTGAGGACAGCTCATTTCCTGAGCAAACAGAAATTTGAAGCCGTGAGGCACTATTAACTCCGCCTTTAACTCTGAAATATTGTTACCAGAAAGGGCAACACTACTCTACCTGAAATCCTACAAAACTGCAGCCATCAGTGTCTACCAAGTCTTCCAATACCAGGGACAACCAGATGGCTAAACCACACATGGGAAGAACCCTGGGTATTCAAAAATACCCAGGGCACTATTTCACAACAAGAAAACAAAGTATATGTATACTGTGTATATTTTATATACTCGTAAATAATTTATACACTAGAAAACCCTGTATATACTAGCAAAACTTAATTGCAAGAAAACGGCCTTAAATCTCATGTTGTGAAGATGAGAGAGACCATATAAAAATGAAAAAATCCCCTAAAGTGTGGGAAAATGCAATCCAATATGTAGATGTCCTTAAAGAGAAAATAAATAAACACTAAGAAATACAGGAAAATACAATCAGTTGGATGAAAGGAATGAATAAAAATGTTCACAATCTGAAAAGAAAAATAGAAGCAATGAACAAAGCATAACCCTGGAATCCTAGGGAGAGAACAGGAACTTTATACACATGCATCACCAAGCAAATAAAAGATGTGAAATAGAAAATCTCAGATGTAGAAGATGTGATAGAAGAAGATAAATTGGATAAAGAAAATTCCAAGTCTAAAGTATTTCTAACACCAGATTTGCAGGTTATTTGGAAAAATATGTACAGGACAAACCTCAAAAAATATGAATAGAAGGAAGAGACGATTCCCAGCTTTAAGTCACAGAAAATATTTACTACAAAATCATGAAAGAAAATTTCTTTATCCTAAAGACAGACATGGTTTAAACATATATGAAGTTTACAGAACACCAAATAGGTTGGATCCAAAATTAAATCCTCCTAGTATAATATCCAAAGACTAAATGTACAGTACAAAAGGAAGAATACAAAATGCTGCCAGAGAAAAAGTATAAAAAACATATAAATACAAAGTTATCAAAATTACACCTGACTTCTCAACAGATAATCTAAAAGCTGGAAGGGCCTAGACATATGATACTACAGATATCAGACCACAACCTATATCCCCCAAAACATTAAATTACCATCAATGAAGAATACCAAAAGTCCATAACCAAAGCAAATACAATTAAAATTTCCATTAATACAGCCCTCTAAATAATAGTGGAAGGAACACAAGCACTTTAAGGGTAAATACATCCCCCCCAAAAACCCCAAGAAATAAATAATTCACACCAGGAAAAGCAAAAGAAGAGAAACACACATACATACACTCACAAGCACATACATACATACCACACACCAATATCAAATAGCAGATATTAATAATCATTCCTCATTAATATCTGTCAATATAAATGGATGAAATTTCCCAATTAAAAAAAAACAGACTAAATGTATGGATGTGTGACCAGGATCCATCATTTTGTTGTTTAAAAAAAACAAAAAACAAAACAAACAAACAGAAAAAACAACCTCGACAACAAAAACAAACACTACAACAAAGGAACGTGCTTGATAAATAGTTGTTCTAAGCAAATAGACACAAGAAATAAGCCGGAATAGCCATTCCTATATCTAATTAAATTTATATTGAACCAATATAATCAGAAGAGATGAGCAATCACACATTATATGTATAAAAGATATAATCTACCAGGTGAAGTCTCAAAACTGAACTTTTACGCCAAATATCAACTCACATTCAAAAAAGAAACTTTACAAAGGTCAAAACATACAATGAACACAACACAATAATAGTAGAAGATTTCAATATTCCTCTCCTATCAATAGACAAATAAACAAAACAGAAAATTAACAGACATTATAAATCACATGGACCTAACAGAACATTTCACCCAAACACAAAATTATATATATACATATATACATATATATATATATGTATATATATACAAGAAAATTGAAATAAACCCTTGTATATTTTTAAGCACAATGAACTAAAGCTAGATTTTAAAAATAGAAAAACAGAATGATTCTTAAATGAATGTCTATGAAGGCAAAGAAGAAATAAAAAAATTAATGAGTTTTTAAATTCACTGTAAATTAATCACTCTCATCTATACCTATTATCCTTATGTTTGGTCTTCTCATTGTGTCCTGGATTTCCTGGATGTTTTAGATTAGGAGCTTCTTGCATTTTGCATTTTCTTTGACAGATGTGGCAATGTTTTCCATATTATCTTCTGCACATGAGATTCTCTTTTCTATCTCTTTTATTCGGTTGTTGATGCTTGTGTCTATGACTCCATATCTTTTTCCTAGGTTTTGTATCTCCAGGATTGTCTCACCTTGAGATTTCTTTATTGTTTCTATTTCCATTTTCAGATCCTGAATGGTTTCGTTTAATTCCTTCATTGTGTTTTCTTCAGTTCTTTAAGGGATTTCTGTGTTTCCTCTTTAAAAGCTTCTACCTGTTTACGTGTGCTCTCCTGTAATTCTTTAAAGGAGCTACTTATGTCCTTCTTAAAATCCTCTATCATCATCATGAGCAGTGATTTTATTTCTTAATCCTGCTTTTCCCGTGTGATACGGTGTCCAGGGCTTGCTATGGTGGGAGAACTGGGTACTGATGATGCCAAGTAACTTTGGTTTCTGTTGCTTATTTTGTTCTTGCCCTTGCCTTTCACCATCTGGTTTACTCTAGTGTTACCTGCCCTCACTGTATCTGACTGGAGTCTGTATTTCCAGTTATCTTGCTTGTGTCAGAACTCCTCAGAGTCCAGATGTCTCTGTGGCCTTGTGATCCTAAGCTCCTGGGTGGAAGAACTCCTGGGACTCAGGCCACATCTGGGATCTAGAAATCTTGCTGCTCTGAATGCAGTGACTCCTCTAGGGTGGCTTAGGATCCAGTATCTCCACAGGAGCAGACCAGCTATGTGTCTGCCCCAGCCAAAAGGACCAGGAGGGTGCAGAAAGCAAGTGGTATTATGGAGGGGTGGGGTTTGGGTGGTCGGTTGGTCCTGAGCACCCCTGGACCCCAGTTGTATGTCTGGGGCATAGGGAGTGGGACAGGGTTCTTACCTGCTGCTCTGAGTGCAGTGGCTCCTCTGGGATTGTTCAGGATTCAGTATCTCCACAGGAGCAGACCAGCTATGTGTCTGCCCCAGCCAAAAGGACCAAGAGGGGGTGGAAGGGATGTGGAATTCCACTGCTCTGAGTGCAGTGGCTCCTCTAGGATGTGTCAGGATTCAGTATCTCCACAGGAGCAGACCAGCTATTTGTATGCCCCAGCGAAAAGGCTACCCTCAGCTACTTATTGCTCTTTTATTCTACATTATGTGAAAGCTGAACACTTGCAAATGAGATACTTTTTTTGCAAAGCATATCCTCTTTTTTTTTTTTCTTAAAGGAGATGTACTTCATTTAATTTAAGCCTTTGCTTATATGTTAAACTTTCAGCCATTGTTCCACTGTTTGTTATCCTACCCAATCACCATCTGGTTAAAAATTATGAATGGCTTCAGGGAAATACTGACCAGGCAAGCTTATGAACAGTGAGGGAAATACTTGTAATGGACTGGGTAACAAGAGAGATGGGGCAAAAACTTTATTCTGCTTTGTAGAATTTTGCTTTTGGGATTTATATCTTTACTTTATTTCTCAGTTTGTTTTGGCTGTTTTCCCTGAAAATTAATCATATTTGAAGTAAACTATTAATTAACAGTCAGATTCTTTAATCAAATAATAACTCTATGAATGAGAGTCTTTGTTCATGGATGAGATCCTTAGAAGGAAGATTGCAGAATCATTGTGATGCTTTGGACCTCTGTGTCTACAGCTTCCCTGGATAAGAGTATTAAGGAATACAGTATTTACAAGAACTTCAGGGTTCTGACATGTCTAGGATGATAGGTGAGGAGGCCTCATCATCTGCCCCAACAGCAACAGCAGGAGTGACAGGGACCAGCAGAATCCAGTCACATAGGAAGACCCAATAGGCTAATGGCATGGGTTACTTCCAGTCTGAGCCAATGCCCTAATCAGACTTTGGGGACTATCTTTGCACCCAGTCCCAAAATGCCCAGAGGAAGCTCTACTCAGGTACTCTAACATGCTCAGGATCACAGAAAATCAGGGGTATTTCAGGATCCCAAAGGCAGCTTGACTCCTTGTAGCACTGACACAGAGGATCTAAGGATCACAGAATCCCCAAATCACAGGAACATAGAGAAATCTATACTCTCAGGACAGTACCCAATTCATTCTAGGAAGAAAAATTATGCTTATACCTAAACTACACAAAGACCCAACAAAGATATAGAACTTCAGACCAATTTCCTTTAGAACATCCGTTTAAAAATACTCAATAAATTTATGCAAGCTGAGTCCAAGAACATATTAATACAATAATTCACTACAATCAAGTAGGCTTCATCACAGGGATGCAGGGATGCTTCATTATAAGAAAATACATCAATGTAATCACCTGCATAAACCAACTCAAGGGATAAAAACATGATCATTTAATTAGATTCTGGAAAAGCATTTTACAAAATTCTACATTCCTTCAGGATAAATGTCTTGGAAAGATGAGGAATTCCAGGTACATACTTCAATATAGTAAAAGCAATATACAGCAAACCATTAGCCAGCATCAAATTAAATGGAGAGAAACTTGAAGCAATCTCTTTAAAATCAGGGACTAAACATAGCTTATCTGTTCCCTTGAAGACACCATATCCTGAACCATGATAGAGAAACCACTGCACTCAGAGCAGTGGGTAAGAACCCTCCCCACAACCCTATGCCCCAGAGCTGTAACCGGAAACCTTGGGCACTCAGGACCCATCACTAACCCAAGCACTACTCCCCCAGAACACCATTTAACTTCCTTTTCTCACTTGGTCCTTTTGGCTGTGGCAGACAACTAGCTGGTCAGCTCCAGTGAAGACATCATATCCTGAATCATCCAAGAGGAACTACTGCACTCAGAGCAGCAGAGGAACCACCACATTCAGAGCAGCTGACAACCACTGCATTCAGAGAAGCTGAAGAACCACTTGACTCAGATCAGCAGGATTTCAGGATCCCAGAAGCAGCCTGAGTCCCAGGATGATAGATGATAGATAGATGATAGATAGATAGATAGATAGATAGATGATAGATAGATAGATAGATAGATAGATAGATAGATAGACAGACAGATCAGAGATCCAAATTAATGATACAAATGAATTGTGTTCACATTGAAAATTTAGAAGAAACAGGAGCTGATGTTAGTATACTTTCTCAAAAGACTTGGAATTCAATTTGACTTCTTCCAAAATTTACATACAATTTATAGGAATTAGTAAATTATCAGGAATTAGACAAAGTGTCCAGTGGATTACCTGTTTGGCAACTGAAACACAAAATGGGAAGTTGGGAACTTATAAGACTGGCATAACCATAAATTTATGGTAAAGGTATCTTTCACAACACTGGGGTATGTAAATTAATATTCCTGAAATTCTAGGGGCAGCAATTGAGGAAAATTAAGTCTGATAAGGTACTTCCTCTTGGAGAACTTATTGATCATAGTGAAGGAGAAATTCACAAACTATGCCTCTGTTCCAGACACAAAATATCAAATGTATCCAATTTACAAATTTATAAAAGGAGACACTCCTGACATACCCTTGCCCTGAAAATGTCTAACCAACTGGCCTGTATAGCAAAAAGAGTGACCCTAAACAAAATAAAAATTGCAGGCACTTGAACAACTAGTAAAAGAATATCTATAGGCTCAACATCTAGAAGAGTCTCCAAATCCCATGGAATTCTTGTATTTGTTGTAAAAAAAGAAATCAGGAAAAGGAAAATAGAGGATACTAATAGATATGAGAACAGTTAATTCAACCAAGGGAACATATGTTTTCATGTATTTCCTTTAACATCTTTCTTACAAAGATCCCAGTCTATAATAAGAACTGACATTGAAGATTGATTTTTCACAATACCCTTGCAGGAGCAGGATAGGTAAAGTTTTGCTTTCTCAATACCTACTCTGAAAAATATTCATCCACTAAAGACATAACACTGGAAGTTATTTTCACAGCACACGTTACATACTCCAACTATATGTCAGTATCTTGTGAAAAAGACATTAATATAATTTATAAGCAATTCCCTTGGTCTATCATTTATCATTATATGTATGGCATTTGTTAGCTGATTCTGAAAAACATGTTTTGGAAAATATGTCTAAGGAAACACAAAGAATTCTGCCCTGCTCCAAAAGGAGAAAAATACAAAGAGTACATTCACTTAGTTATCTGTATTTTAATATCAAACAACATAAAAGTTAACCACAAAATGTACAGATTCATAGGGAACAATAGAGAACGCTTAACATTTTCAAAAAGTAATGGCTGATAATAACTGACAGAGGCCTACAATTGTATTAGGTGCACATGAGTTAAGAAATTTGTTTCAAACCTTAAGAAGAGATTTGAATTTAAACATTTCAAGCTGTCTAACAGATAATGCAGAAAGAGATATTTCTTGCATACTACAAGATGTATATGTGAATTTAATGTGTCCTAAAATTGTTCTTAATTTTCTCATTTTGTCTTCAATTCATTCTCCTAGTGGACTCAGTTTCCAAAGGGAAGAAAGTATAGAATTGGATTTTGTAGCTCATAAACAATGTAAAACAATAAAGTCATATACAGAAAAGGTTTCTGAATTAATTATAAAAGGTAGAATAAAATGATGCCAAGTATCAGGAACAGCTCCATCGAAAATAATAGTACATATTTAAAAAGTACATATTAAAAGTTTACATTATGTTGTTACAGGTGATCAAAAAATATTGACAAAGAACTTGGTGTAACTACTTGATCAATAGTATAAGAAATATTTAGAAAGCATTTGTGAGAGAAATGAGGGCAAAGCCAGGCATACCAGGAACCCTTCTGGAGGGCGTGGAAGTCTAGGGGTCGACTGTAGGGAGAGGCAGGGGAGCTGACAGCTGTGTCAGTCTCCTGCGGAGTCACTTCTGGATCCTCTGCAATTTTCAGCTGATGGTAATGAACTTCAACTGCCTTCTTGATGGCAGCATCAACCTGGTTCCGTGGCCGACAGGTCACGGGCGATGATCTCTGTCTTGCTCAATCTTGATGTCGTGCGCACATCCTCTCAATGAGGGTCCGTCCGGATGGGTCTGTGCCTCGAGCCCCACGTCTGGGTGCCACTTGACCCGACCGGTGGGTCCTGGTTATTCGTGGGGGAGAGGAGGACTGCAACCTGCTATTCTTCAGATGATACGGTACACTGCTTTGAGTCTATCTGCAGTTGCCAAGCAGGATCTTGCAGTTGCCCAGCTTCAAGGGACCTTGTGCAGGTGGGAAAAGTTAGGGGGTGAGGGTAAGGGCGAGGCTCCTGGCTTCTGGTCCATCTGGGTTAGAACTTCTAATAGCAGGCATCACGGGTGATTCAATTTTACCTGGAAAGAAAAAAGAAGGGGATTCTCAGGGAGATTTCTCTTCCCTGGATGTAAATTGTTATTCATCGTATTTATGATTGGGCCTGGCTTTGTGAGGGTATCTATTTTTTTCATTAATATTTGTGGTAGCCGGTTAGCTGTGCCTTCTGTGGTATTGGGCAGGCATATCAGTCCTTGGCTCCATAAGGGAACTGGGACTGGGGCATTCCCTTTATGGGTATGAGGGTCCTTCCCCATATCTGTGGCAAAGTTTTGTTGGTCTTGGTGGTGCCCGAGGTCACCAACATGGTCAGCAAGAGATTTGCCATGAGCTTTCAGCTTTAGAGAGAGAAAAGTGAACAAGGCATGATGGAGAGTATTTCAGGGGGACTCCTTCTGAGGGGGTACCGTTCCCCCTCTTTTGTTTTTAAAGCCAATTTTTCAGAGTTCTTGTAAAATCAGGGCAGAAGCGCCAACAGTTGCTCCTTCCACACTCAGAGAGTCATGAAGGCCTTATTTAAGGATATATAAATCTATATTATTAATCTTTTGTCAAAGGACTTTTATAGCTCCACTGACAATTAATCAGACTATATGATATATCGATTAGAAATAGCTTTTTCTACTTTTTGTGAGATTACCTCTCTTTTGTCAATTAACTGTTGAGGAAGTTAGGGTTTACCTCTCTCTTGAGAATATTGAACAGAGATTTAAATTCTTTTGTGGAGAGCTTAAAATAGTATCTTAGCCAATTTGCATCTCCTAGAAACTTTTGAAATTAATTTAAAATAAATAGACTTCCTTTTTTTTTAAATCCTTTATCTGTGTGGGGTTTTTATTGGGTATTATACGTATTTACCTTTCAATGTTGTCTCCTTTCTCATTCTCCCCCCAAATCCCTTATCCCCTACCCCTTCCTCCTAATTTTTGTGATGGTGTGCTCCAAACATCCTCCCAGTCCCATCTCCCTGCTCTCGAAATCCAACGCAGTAGGGGATCCAAACTTTTGGGGACCTTGGCTCTCCACTTTCACTGGAGTCTAACAAGGTCACCCTCAATTCCCTATACAGGTGCGTGAGTCCCTCCCTTTGTGCTCTCTGGTTGGTGGTTTAGACTTTGGGAGTTCTGGTTGAAACTTTTGATGCTCCTTCTAAAAAGGACCAACGCATTCATACTTTGGTCTTCCTTCTTCTATGTGAGTTTTATGTGGTCTATATGAAGATTCTTAGAAATTGTGAGCTTTTGGGCTAATATCCACTTATCAGTGAGTGCATACCATGTATGTTCCTTTGAGATTGGGTCATCTCACTCAAGATGATATTTTCCAGCTCCATCCATTTGCCTAGGAATTTTGTGAACTGATTGTTTTTAATAGCTGAGTAGTACTCCATTGTATAAATGTACCACATTTTCTGCATCCATTCTTCTGTTGAAGGGCATCTGGGTTCTTTCCAACTTCTGGCTATTATAAATAAGGCTGCTATGAACATGGTGGAGCATGTGTCCCTGTTGTATGTTGAAACTTCTTTTGGGTATATGCCCAGGAGTGGTATAGCTGGGTCCCTAGATAACGCTATGTTCAATTTTCTGAGATACCGCCAGACTGCCTTCCATAGTGGTTGTACCAGTTTACAATCCCACCAACAGTGGAGTAGTGTTCCTCTTTCTCCACATCCTCGCCAACATGTACTGTCACCTGTGTTTTTTATCTTAGCCATTCTGACTGGTGTGAGGTGGACTCTCAGTGTTGTTTTCATTTGCATTTCCCTGATGACTAGGGATGCTGAACACTTCTTTAGGTGCTTCTCAACCATTGGAGCTTCCTCAGTTGAGAATTCTTTGTTCAGGTCTGTGCTCCATTTTTTAATAGGGTTCTTTGATTGTCTAGAGTCTAATTTCTTCAGTTCTTTGTATACCTTGGATATTAGCCCTTTATCAGATGTAGGGTTGGTGAATATCTTTTCCCAATCTGTTGGTTGCTGCTCTGTCCTATTGACTGTGTCCTTTGCTTTACAGAAGCTTTGCAGCTTTATGAGGTCCCATTTGTCAATTTTTGGTCTTAGAGCACAGGCCATTGGTGTTCTGTTCAGGAACTTTTTCCCTGTGCCTATGTATTCCAGGCTTTTTCCCAGTTTCTCTTCTATTAGTTTCAGTGTGGCTGGTTTTAGGTGGAGGTCCTTAATCCACTTGGAATTGAGCTTTGTACAAGGAGATAAGTATAGATCAATTTTCATTTTTCTACATGCTGACCACCAGTTGGACCAGCACCATTTGTTGAAAATGCTATCTTTTTTCCATTCGATGGTTTTAGCCCCTTTGTCAAAGATTAAGTTACCATAGGTATGGGGGTTCATTTCTGGGTCTTCTATTCTATTCCACTGATCCTCCTGCCTGTCTCTGTTCCAATACCATGCAGTTTTTATCACTATTGCTTTGTAGTACAGCTTGAAGTTGGGGATGGTGATTCCTCCAGAAGTTCTTTTATTGCTGAGAGTAGTTTTTGCAATCCTGGGTTTTTTGTTATTCCAAATAAATTTTAAGATTGCTCTTTCTATCTCTGAGAAGAATTGAGTGGGAATTTTGATGGGGATTGCATTAAGTCTGTAGATGGCTTTTGGCAAAATAGCCATTTTTACTATATTAATCCTTCCAATCCATGAGCATGGGAGATCTTTCCATCTTCTGAGATCGGCTTCGATTTCTTTCTTCAGGGGAATGAAGTTCTTGTCATACAGGTCTTTTACTTGCTTGGTTAGGTTCACACCAAGGTATTTTATATTATCTGTGACTATTTTGAAGGGTGTCATTTCCATAATTTCTTTCTCAGCCAGTTTATCTTTTGAGTAGAGGAAGGCTACTGATTTGCTTGAGTTAATTTTATATCCAGCCACTTTGCTAAAGTTGTTTATCAGGTTTAGGAGTTCTCTGGTGGAAGTTTTGGGGTCACTTAAGTATACTATCATATCATCTGCAAATAGTGAGATTTTGACTTCTTCCTTTCCAATTTGTATCCCTTTGACCTCCTTGTGTTGCCTAATTGCTCTGGCTAGGACTTCCAATACTATATTAAATAAGTAGGGGGAGAGTGGGCAGCCTTGCCTAGTCCCTGATTTTAGTGGGATTGCTTCAAGTTTCTCTCCATTTAGTTTAATGCTGGCTACTGGTTTGCTGTAAATTGCTTTTACTATGTTCAGGTATGGACCTTGAATTCCTGACCTTTCCAAGACTTTTATCATGAAGGGGTGTTGAATTTTGTCAAATGCTTTCTCAGCATCTAGTGAGATGATCATGTGGTTTTTTTCTTTGAGTTTGTTTATATAATGGATTACATTGATGGATTTCCGAATATTGAACCAACCCTGCATTCCTGGGATGAAGCCAACTTGATCGTGATGGATAATTGTTTTGATGTGTTCTTGAATTCGGTTCGCTAGAATTTTATTGAGTAATTTTGCATCAATGTTCATAAGGGAGATTGGCCTGAAGTTCTCTTTCTTTGTTGGGTCTTTGTGTGGCTTAGGTATGAGTGTAATTGTGGCTTCAAAGAATGAGTTGGGTAGTGTACCTTCTGTTTCTATTTTGTGGAATAGTTTGAAAAGAATTGGGATTAGGTCTTCCTTGAAGGTCTGATAGAATTCTGCACTAAAACCGTCTGGTCCCGGGCTTTTCTTTGTAGGAGACTTTTAATGACTGCTTCTATTTCTTTTGGGGTTATGGGACTGTTTAGATGGTTTATCTGGTCCTGATTTAACATTGGCAACTGGTATTTGTCTAGGAAATTGTCCATTTCATCCAAATTTTCCAATTTTGTTGAATATAGGCTTTTGTAGTAGGATCTGATGATTTTTTTAATTTCCTCAGTTTCTGTTGTTATGTCCCCCTTTTGAGTTCTGATTTTATTAATTTGGATACTGTCTCTCTGCCCTCTGATTAGTCTAGCTAAGGGTTTATCTATCTTGTTGATTTTCTCAAAGAACCAGCTCCTGGTTTTATTGATTCCTTGGATAGTTCTTTTTGTTTCAATTTGGTTGATTTCAGCCCTGAGTTTAATTATTTCCTGCCTTCTACTCCTCTTGGGTGTATTAGCTTCTTTTTGTTCTAGGTCTTTCAGGTGCTCTGTCAAGCTGTTAGTGTATGCTCCCTCCAGTTTCTTTTTGTAGGCACTTAGAGCTATGAATTTTCCTCTTAGCACTGCTTTCATTGTATCCCATAAATTTTGGTATGATGTGTCATCATTTTCATTAAATTCTAAAAAGTTTTTAATTTCTTTCTTTATTTCTTCCCTTACCTGATTATCAAGGAGTAGGGTGTTATTCAGTTTCCATGTAAATGTGGGCTTTCCATTCTCTTTGTCATTTTTGAAGACCAGCCTTAGACCATGGTGATCTGATAGGATGCAGGGAATTATTTCAATTTTCTTATATCTGTTGAGGCCTGTCTTGTGCCCAATTATATGGTCTATTTTGGAGAAGGTACCATGAGGTGCTGAGAAAAAGGTATATTCTTTTGCTTTAGGGTGAAATGTTCTATAGATATCTGTTAAGTCCATTTGGTTCATAACTTCTGTTAGTTTTACTGTATCTCTATTTAGTTTCTGTTTCCATGATTTATCCATTGCTGAGAGTGGGGTGTTGAAATCTCCCACTATTATTATGTGAGGTGCAATGTGTGTTTTGAGCTTTAGTAAGGTTTCTTTTATGAAATTCGATGCTCTTGTATTTGGCGCATAGATATTCAGAATTGAGAGTTCATGTTGGTTGACTTTTCCTTTGACAAGTATGAAATGCCCTTCCTTATCCTTTTTGATAGTTTTAAGTTGAAAGTTGATTTTATTCGATATTAGAATGGCTACTCCCGCTTGTTTCTTAGTGCCATTTGCTTGAAAAATTGTTTTCCAACCTTTTACTCTAAGGTAGTGTCTGTCTTTGTCACTCATTTCTCTTGCTAGAGAGCTTGGCCTCTTGATCACCACAACAAAAATTGGCTTTTTCCTAAACCAAGGCCACCCTTGATATGGCCGCTAACATTGGGGAGCCTTCCTTTATGACAATATTACACCCCAAACTGACAAATGGTTGGTAACTTGAACATTTACAAGAGACTAGGATGGCTGTGAGTTAGTCCAATGACGGGATTATTGTAGGTCCACTTCCCAGGGGCCCACCCAATGCAGCCGAAAAGGAGTGCGTGGTGCTGGGAGTGGGTGCAGCCTACATGGCCTAAGACAGGGCTCTCACCCTCCTTTCACCCACATCAGAGTCCCTTGACGTTGCCCATCGTCGACAGCCTAAAGCCTTCGACCATCGATGTGACT
>NW_021604699.1:0-8170 GCF_004785775.1 Grammomys surdaster
GAGTCAGTTCTATTTTCAACTCTGTGAGTCCTAAGCTTCACACCTGGGTCATCAGCTTTAGTGGCCAGTACCTTGACTCACTGAACCATCTCACTGTCTTCACAGGATACCATACTGAGAGCAGACAGCAAACCCTCTGGCAACTTGAACTTCTTCAGCTTTCAGAACTACAAGACAATTTTTCATTGTTATAATTCTCCCATTCTTGGGTACTTTAATATTCATCACAATTGGCTTGAGTAGGCAAGTACAACAGCATTCAGTTGCTGAGTGAAATGATGCATTAAAACTTGGCCCCAGATAAGATACCAAGGGATCAGCAAGTTCTACAGGCTAATGTCTAGCTTACCAGCAAGTCTCCAGAGTGACTTCTAGTGGATGTTCCAGATCACTGTGGTTAAGAGTCCAGATTGCAGAGGTGTGGCCACTGATGACTCTGTAAAACTGTAATCATGAGGGTGCACTGCACATGGCTGCCATCTGGACACTATGGCTATCTTCTGACCTAGATTGGAGATAATGTACACAATAGGCCCTGCATCATGAGGGTTATGTTGGCCACCTCTGCCACAACATCCAGCCACATTTTTACTGACTACAGTGTCATTGCCAATATCCTGGACACTTGGTCAGTGTGGCAGCTGAAGGAATGGACTGTCTAAGGATCTCTGTGTGGGAACAAGGACCAATGGAAGCAACTGCTATCCTATGCAGACATATTTATGTCACTTATGTGGATGTTGGGGCTTTATGAGCAGCCTTAAAAGAACTATATCCTCTAAGTTTAGATCTTAGGGGACTTCCTTCACTGGGAAGAAGAATTTTCGTTCCATGACAGTGAACTCCCATGAGACAAGGTAGGTCTGCACACTCTGCCACTCTCAGATCAACAGATTTATTGAAGGATGGTTCATGGCTCCAACAACAATGAAGATGGGACATCAAATGACCTGCAAGTGGGATGGCACCATCTGACTAGGGCACATGGACATCAAACCCTGCATTTCCAGCAGAAGGAAGTGCCCTGCAGCAGTGCTGAGGGACACTGAGCTTGAATGTAGAGGTGGACAGGACAGCTGCCTGACTGCCATGCTTTGGTGTACCAGCCATTCTTCTACTTCTGCCCTTTAGAGCGCACATCTTGGGGTTGCTTGTAGCTCTGGTCCTCCAATGCCCCAGATGGAAGCTCTGACTCTGCCCTGGTGAGGAAGCCTCCTCTGATATCTTCCTTCAAGAAATCCCATGGGCTGCTCCTGGAAACAGGGATGCCAGGTGCTCAGTCCACTCAGTACCAGCAGGGCCACCTGATCATTCCTGATAATGGGTGACCCTATCAGAGCTGTCAAGTTTGTACAGAATGTGACTTCTCTTACTGGTCTGGATTGATCACTAAGATAAGTAAGATGAGGTCATGCCTGTTCCATGTGGGCTAAGCATGGCCACTGGGCCATGGGGGGAGGGAGGAAGGAAAGAGAGAAAAAGTAGTGAGAAGAGAGGGGACCAAGGGCCAAGAGAGTCAAGAAAGACAAGAGAGCGCATGGCTGAAAATGGCAGGATTGTATAGGGAAGAGAAGCTGGAGGAGGAGATGCAAGGGCCGTGGGCTGGAGAGGCTTAGGAGAGGGGAGGAGTTGAAAATAGCTGAGAAGGGCACAGGAGCTAATGGAGGCTGGAGGAAAATATATGAAATAGTTTTGATCTTAGGTAAGCACCAGCAGAAGTGTCAGAAAAAAAAAATGGTTTCAGAGCACTATTTTCTCTTTCTTTTGGCTTGAGTTGAGAATATAACCCAAGGCTTCATGGGTGTGGCAGGGAATTGCATTCCCAAAGAGGTGTACCTCTGGTCCCATGTCTTTAATTTCAGTGTTTGGGTGATTATTTTAGTCTTTTTTACATCCTGTCATTGAGGGGGTTCTCAGGTTTGTTGGAAATAGCCGTGAAGTTGCAGATCTGATCAAATCATGACAACTAACTATGGCAACTATGAACTGCATTTTTTTTCTGTTTTCATTTCATTTGCTTCTTTGTTTGTTTGATTGCTTGTTTGCTTTAAGACTGCAGCCCTTTTCCTGGTGGTGAGTAGTGTGCATGCAGATGAGCAGATACAAATGTGCAAACAGAAGCCAAGGGTCAACATTGTGGGTCTCCCGCCATCATTCTCCATCTTATTTTTTTGAGAAAAGTTTTCTCACAGACCCAGAAGCCCAGCAAATGAGTAAGACTAGCTGGTCATTGAGCTCCTCTTAGGGGATGCTTGCCCCCAACTACACACCCCATTCCAGCACTAAGATTACAGAGGCTCAAAGATCCAAACAGTTCCTCATACTTGGATGGTAAATGAGGTACCAACTGACCCATCTCCCCATCCTCCTTCTCTTATCCATAGAAATAAGTTCCCAGATTAGCAAACAATAGGACTCTTCCTTTGCCCTTCAGAAGAAAGACAAGAAGCATTAGAAAACTGTCTTTACAGATCCAGACACTTCAAGGGAGAATAAAGCCAAGTCCCTCGAGGTAATGATGGACTGTGCTGGTCAATTCTAAATTTCATCTCATGAAATGGGATGTGTCCAAAGTTTTAGTCTAATAATTGAGAAGGGTGACTTGAGGGTCTCTCCAACCTCTCTAAGGCTGGAGGGTACCTGAAATATCCTTGGCATCTGAAAGGAAGAACAGTCAAGGGTGTTGATTGAAACTGGCACTCTGCATCCTTATCCAAGGAGCCACAATGGTGTTTTACCACCCCTACCCACACACCTCACAGAAAGGATCCTTAATGGTTTTTGTTTTGTTTGTTTGTTTTGCATTAATTCCATGGGATTCAAAAGGGAATCATTTGACCTATAAGAGAGTTTGTTTATCCTCTAAGCCATTCTCACCTGAAGAAGAAATAATATATTCTGCTTAGAGAAGCAGAGAAAGGCCTGGGACTGAGAAGAGCACTAGTCCCCAGGGAGTGCCTGCAATCTTCTGCTTTTATTTTGCCAGCTCTACAAGCTCAGGTTTCAGCCAGGCAAGAAGAATCTCTACCCAGCTTGTGCTTGCCAGAAGGACAGTCCCCTTTCTGCATACTATAAAGGCTACAGCTGGCCCTGGGAGCTTCTTTCTAGGTCTGCAGCAAGTGGACCTAGGCCGACATTGCAGGAGGTAAAGCCCTTGGGTGGCATAGCAGGGAGCTGACTGGCAGGATGTGGGTGGACCTCTCTGCATCGCCTCCTGGAGCCTGCATGCTTCCCAAGGCTCACACTCACCCTCACACAGCCAGCAGCCCAGAAAGGCTCCATGCATCCCCAGCTACACCCCAAGCCACACCCTTCCTGATGTCTGGCCCCAGCTTTGGGTGCCTGGAGAGTTATTCTTCCCTCCTGGGAAAAACAAGTCTGGATGAGAATTCCAAACTGTAGGGTCCTAGGGGTGGATATCGAAGCTGAGGTAGGTGGCCTTGCTGGTGTTGTAGCTGACAATGCTGATGTCCCCTCTGTTGCAGCCTTCACCATGGAGCAGCTGAGTTCAGCCAACAGCCTCTTCGCCTTGGAGCTGTTCCACATCCTGAATGAGAGCAACCGCACAGGAAATGTCTTCTTCTCTCCCTTCAGCATTTCTTCTGCCTTGACCATGGTCTTCCTGGGGGCCAAAGGCAGCACTGCAGCCCAGCTCTCTAAAGTTAGCAGAAGCAAAACTGGCCAGGTTTCCCTGCCGTATCCCTGCTAACATGGCTCGGTCAGACTTTCAAAACCAACTTTACCCGGAACAATCAGTTGTTGGTTCACTTGCAGCTTTAACTGAGCATAGGGCAAGTGTTTTTTTCAGTTGGGGACACAAAGTGAAAAAGACAATGACAACACCTGAAGACTTTGAGCATCCATTCCCATTCCCAGGAGTCAATCTGAGAGCTTTCCTGTAAGCCCTGCACCACCTCGAAGTTAGCTGTTTCTTGTTTTCCATTTGCCACTACTCATAAATCATGCCTGTAATACAGTGTCACCTTCAGGCATGACAGATATAGGAACATGCTACAGGAGGCAGCTTGGTGGTGGTGGCTTTTTGTAGAGACAAGGTAAAGAGAGCCATCTGTCTGTGCTCCCAGGGTTAGCCCTGTGCCTCTCTCCAGCTTCATTTCACTGGCTGTGGCTCTGCAGGGGAGGGATTGGAAAGTCCCTGTGGCCTGGTGGACAGGACCCACATTCCCTCAGCCCACCCCTGGGAGACAGTAGGTCACCTTTGCCTCCGTCCCCACAGCTGCCTAGTCTTCCTTAATGGATCTGGAGGGGACTTCTGCTCTTGGAGTTCCTTAATTCTGAAAGGGGAATTCTGCCACCTTTGGAAGTCTAGACAGGATTGTGCAAACTGTTTCCTAACTGACATGCCTGGCTACTCTGCGCCTGCTGTTAGGTGCTTCTCACAGGGTATATCTGATCGCTACTTGGACACACACACACAAAGCAAAGGGAGATGAGAAAAGCCACTTGGAGTATACACATTTGCTGATTTATGTAAATGTTAGTGTAAGAGTCAAAAAGCATTAGTAACCTTTGTGTTAACACGAGAAACTTGAAGTAAAGGACTAAACTTGCCGGTACTACACTGTCACCTTCAAAAATAGTTAGGAGATCAAATTTAGTGTTATTTGTTTTACAACACAATACAGAGTATACAGGTTAAATTTTAATTAAACTGTTTCACTTTTGTAACTTTTTCTTTTGGGGATTTTAGAAAACTTCTGAAAGGAATAGATATTATTCATGGTACTTCCTTTTTTAAAATCAGGAGTATTTGGCTTCAACCCAGAAAATGTATGGTGCTGACGTGGCCCCTGTGGATTTTCAGCATGCCTGTGAGGATGCAAGGAAGGAGATAAGCCAGTGAGTCAAAGGTCAAACAGAAGGTGAGAGGCTGAGCAGTACTGACTCGGTTTCCCTACTGTAGCTCATACCTGACACAATCAGCTTACTCAGAAAATGCTGATTTTTGACTCACAGTGTTGCAGGTTTCCCTTTATAAACACTGGACTTAGTGATTTGGTCCTATGACAGCACTGCACCTCATACTAAAAGAACATGGCAGAGCAAGCCTGTTCACGTCCCTTGTGGATAAGGAGAGCGAGGGAAAGACCAGAGTCTCACAACTACTTTCAATAGAAGCACCCCTTCCCCAAGGTAGGTTTGATGATGAAGACCTGCAATCTCAGCACTTGGGAGGCAGAGGCAAGAGGATTGCCTTGAGCACACATGGCATGACACTGTCTCAAAAACAAATTAAAAAACATTCTCAGTGATCTATAGGTAGGTAGACCCCCCCCCTCCCCAGCTAGGACCTACATTTTAAAGGTTTCTCTGCTTTCCAACGCAGGATGGACCAGAGTCCACAGAGTCCAAACCTTTAAGAGAGGGGCCTTTGGGGGACCCCTCTGAACCATAGCAGAGCCACTGTGCACAGGTTCTCACTCCCCTGCACTCTCTCACTTGCATCTCCTTTCTCCCTTCCACAGCATCCCAAATCCTGACTTATGTGCACTGATACTCAGAGGCTATTCTCTAGAATGAGGGACAATATAAGATGTCAGAAATTTATTAGTGGAGAAATATAGAAGTGATTTAATGGAACCAGTTGAGTACCTATGGGTTCCTCTGAAGTACAATTGAAAGTTAAAACCAACATTAAAATTCAGAATAATATTAATAAAAATGCCTGTCCAGAAGTGTTTAGTTCTCATATGGAAAGAAATGAGACATGAAACCTCATGGAACCATGAAGTCAGTATTTAGAAACTGTTGCAGTCATAATATTTTGGCCACCATCTTATCCAGTAACTCAGAAGTAGTGGATAGGGAGTGACTCACCCTCTGGGCTCAATTGAGCTGTGTAATAGATCTGTCATCAGTCTTGTTTCTGTGTGAGTCAGCACCCAGAGTTTCTATCTGGAATTCCATTAGTTGGCAGAAGTACATCAAACTGTGCAGAGAGTGGCTTCTGTTTCCATAGACTCATCTATTAGCTAAGTCTTCTTATCTCTTGGACATTTGTTAAAGTGCTTTTCAAAAGAGTAGGCTTCTACTTAGCAGATTTGAAGACATAATTCACCAGTGACCAAAATATTTCTACCAAGGAATATTGTTTCTTTATTGTACAGAACGGCCATTCATAAAATAATGATTGTTGTTTTCACAGGGGAATGAAGAACATTCCTGTTTAAACCTTCAAAGACATTTGACTGACTTTAATAATATTTTTCTGGCTCTAGGATCTCAGCAGCATCAGGCACAAGTCTATTGTGTCTTACAAGTTGGTCTAATTCAAATAAAAATTGGACAAGTGAATCTTTTTTAACTTAACACTGAATTAAAACAAAATGAAATGTGACTTCTATGTTAGAGCTAAGAAGTTATTGATTTAAATTTGGAATTCCAACATGGATCTTTAGGAAAGCTTACCTTATCTTTCCAGGGAAATTCCAGAACTGTTGGCTGAGGGTGTGGTAGACAGTATGACCAAACTTGTGCTAGTAAATGCCATCGACTTCAAGGGTATGTGGGAGGAGAAGTTCATGAAATGAGACACAACCAATGCTCCATTCTGGCTGACCAAGGTCAGGTGACACCATCATTCTGAGTTCTTGGTTGTGTGTGTGTGTGTGTGTGTGTGTGTGTGTGTGCACGCTGGGGTTGTAGCATAGGGCTTCCTCCATGGTCAGCCAGGCCTTTACCACTGAGCCCTCTACCCCAAATTCACCTCTGCTCTAAAAGACAAGAGAATAATTTCAGTGATTTTTTTGTACCCATTCAGAAACACACAAAAACAGTGAAGATGATGCATCAAAAGAAAAAACTTCCATTCAGCTACATTCCAGACCTGAAATGCAAGGTTCTGGAGATGCCTTACCAGGGTGGAGAACTTAGCATGGTCATCCTGCTGCCTGAAGACACTGAGGACAAGTTCATGGATCTTAAGGAGGTAACTGGCTCTCAATGTCATGGCTCATGTTTCCTTTCACTGTACTGCTCTTATATTTCACATGTGTTCACTGAACCACAAACACTTGTTCATCCACAGACATTACCAAAAATCTATTGTGACTACAGTCCCATTTTTGTCAATACAGTCCATCAGGTGTTACTGGTCTGAGGCCTCATGTTTATACAGTTATTATTGTTATTATTACTGTTATTCTTGTTGTTACTATCATTATTATTATTTTTTTTTTATTCACACTGCCTGAGTGCTTTGGGCTAGGTTGTCACTGAGCCATACTCCCAACTCTGAAGTATAAACATTCAGAATATTTGCTGCCTCCAGTGAAGCATTGTGATGGAGAACATCTAGAGATTTGATATGAAAGGTAACAATGATAAGTGGGCCCTTACAGAAAATATCTTAATTAACTTTAAAGGAATCATAATAACAATTGATTTACAATTTTGAGGATTGAGTGTCTCCTGACATGGTCAGAAGTAGACAAAACTGTGAAGATTATAGTTTTCCTTCAAAAATCCTAGGCTACCCTGTGACTTAGCTCTTGTTCCTTCTCAGTCTACATTTGCAATCAGGAAGAAGCCTGCTGTCATTTGAATGTATGGAGTATGTACTGGCATGAATGTGGTCCATTTGTCAGTTGTATTTTTCTGGCTGATAATTAAATGAGGCTCTATTCTCAAGAAAGAAATTGTCACTATCCATAACATAAGTGGTTCTGTTCTGGTCTAATAGAGAAACAATAATGCTTGATATTTATATGGTACTTACTATGTGCCAAACCTTTATATTTATCAATTTATTCAACGGTCACAACAAGGCCACAAAGTTGGTGTCATTAATATCCCTATTCTATACTATTTTCTTCTCTATTCCACTCTACAAAAGTATCCCTACTCTACTTGAGTCTGCTCTCCACCATGAGCAAGGTCAAGCTATGCAGTTATGCTATACAGTCATGCTATACAGTCAAGCTATACAGTCATGCTATACAGTCATGCTATACAGTCAAGCTATACAGTCATGCTATACAGTCAAGCTATACAGTCATGCTATACAGTCATGCTATACAGTCATGCTATACAGTCAAGCTATACAGTCATGCTATACAGTCATGCTATACAGTCATGCTATACAGTCAAGCTATACAGTCAAGCTATACAGTCATGCTATACAGTCATGCTATACAGTCATGCTATACAG
>NW_021604699.1:8180-29657 GCF_004785775.1 Grammomys surdaster
CTATACAGTCATGCTATACAGTCATGCTATACAGTCATGCTATACAGGTTGTCCTTCAGTTTACACCCCTCCTTCAGTGGCTCCTGAATACTAGGATTGCAGAGTGTGTGCCCTCATGTCAGCTGGTTGTCATTGTCTTAAATGAACTAAGTCCCATACATTTTGAACTTTTAAAATTTTTACCCAAGGATTACTAGAGATGACTTCAACTCTAGTGGAGTTTACAGATCACTACCATGTTAGAAGGTTTCAGACTAAATAGAAGAAACTTCTAAAATTTTCCTTTTACCATTCAAGCAATCAGGATCTTAAATACTCTTATAGCCCATCAGTCTAGAGATTCAATTTGATATGGGTTTAAAAATCATGTGTGGATGAAAGGATGGATAGATGGGTGGACTGAAGTAAGACTAGAGTGGAAGGTCTAAGTAAGCGAGTATGACAGAGAAAAACAAATAGATGAATATCCAATGATGGGTGGGTGGATGGATGGATAGATAAATAGATGGATAGGTAATGGATGGATGGACAGATAGATGGACAGAGAGATAAATAGCCATGTGAATGAATGTATGAAAGACCTGTTTTTAAAACACAAGAGATAATGAATAATTAATAAACAAAAAAGCACTAATAAAAGTAATAGATCTAAAATAATAATTGCTGTCTACTCTCTTTTGTGATTTGTGAAATGAAACAACACTATTCCTTTTTAAGAGTTTTGGGAGACAGGGTAGAAGGCTTCGCTGGCTGTTGAAGCCAGACTTAAAAGCAGGTATGTCATGGGAACAAATACAACTGAATGCCCCCTTCTTGTGAATATATATTTTCTCCATGATTCTGTCCTATGGGGTTAGCATCCTCATTAATCAACTTCTCTGTTTCTGTTGTTGTTGTTTTGTTTTATAAAGCCTCTTGACCCCCAATACACTCAGGTAGCTATGGTGATAGGATGGCTTTGTGTTGGATTATTGACTCTTGAGTTTGTATGACCCTTCGTTAGATGCACTTCCTTGGATGGGCCTTGATTTATACATTTCATTCTTCCACAAGACTGGTGGATTGTAACAAATCTAAGATATGTTAGAATCTGCAACCAAGATGATCCCCATCCTCTTGCTCCCTGGCTCAGGCAAGCCAAGGCTACATTCATAAGGGCAATTAACCATACAATATGCATGATAGTGAGGACCTCTCAGATTAAAGCCAGAACTGTAACAGATCATCATGAAGATTTTCTTCCTTTTCTCCTTGCTTCTCCCCACAAATACCAGCACCTACTGTATCCAGGTTCTCTTAGCTGTGGCAGAAAGGACAAAAGCAGTGGGCATAGCCTCTGAAGCCCTTCTTTTGGGTTGCTTTCTTTAGTTTGATACTGGAGTGTTCCCCAGAAGCCCAAGTCTTAATAGTTTTCTCCCCATATAGTGTTACTGGGAGATGGTGAATTTTTTTAAAGAGGTAGGGTGGGGGTAGAACTCAAGGAAAGTCTTCAAATCATTCTGAGATGTGTCCCTGAAGGAGATAGATGGCCCAAGTTTCCTCTTTCTTCTGATGTGTCTCCATGTGAGCAGTTTGGGTTTACTTTCTGCTCCTTGCTTTCCAACAGAGACCATGTGATCCTATGTGGAAAGCCGCGGCTTGTGCTGACAGCATTCGCCATTACAAGATGGCGCTGGCACCCGGTGCTCCTCCAAGTAAACAAGTAAACCGCGCATGTGCTATGGTAAAAGCGCGCCAAAGTCACAGCCTATCCCGGGGCGTTTTGGCGGGTAACGAGTAAGCAGCCAATCAGAAGTGGACACGCCGCTCCAAGGGTATATAAGCAGTGCCTTTTCCAGGCCCGGGGTCTTTCCTCCATTTTCATTTGGAATAAACGTTTGCTGCGGAAGGATCCTGGTGTGTTGCCGAGTCTTCCTTGCTGGCGAGGTGGGTGCGCGTGACAAGTGGTGCCAAAACCCGGGAGATTCACCAACGCCGGCACCGCTTGAGGAGACCCTCCGCTCGCGGAGTGGGTTCAGAACCGCAAGGCAAGGTAAAGCTCTGAGAGACATGTTTGGACTTGATCTATTTCGTCTCCCTCCCCAGTTGGCAGGAACTCTAGAAGCTCTCGCTATTGTGCTAGTGGTGTTCCTTCTCTTCCTTCTGGTTTTGCAGGATGAGAAATGCCACTCAACTGTAGCGGCGGGCCTGGGAGTGCTAGACGGATTACAGGCCAGCGGGTCAGAAACAAAGCAGCATAAGCGCTTAGGAGCTCAGAAAGAAAAAGGAAAAAAAGGCATGCCTAAGAAAAAAGACCCTTCCAAAGACACACAGACCGAGGAAGCGAAAGATAAGGGAAAGGACGCCCTGGGAGAGGGATGTAGGAAAGGAGAAAAGGCCCCAGAAAAGAAACCCCTTTATCCGGTAAAGGAGCTGGAGGCCTTGGGGCTGGGTGGCTCTGAGTCAGAGGAGCTAACTTCCTCCTTCCTCCGAGGTGGAGGACTTGGATGAAGAGACAGATGAGGAGGAAAGATGCCAGCCAGATGAGCGGTTGCCGCCGCGAAATCGAAAGCAAAGGAAAACGGGAGATAGGAGCCGAATGGCCTCTCGGCCTGTCACGCCCTCCCAACCTAATGTTCCCGGCGCACTTCTGCCTTATGCGGACAAGCGCTGCTCAGACTCCTTCCTTTCAGAGGAAGACAAAAGAAGGATGTTACAAGCCTTTCCAGTATTTGAGGACGCAGGGGGAGGCCGTGTCCACGCACCTGTAGAGTATGCCTCTATCAAAGAACTTGCTGAATCGGTTAACAAATATGGAGTTGATGCTAATTTTACAGTTATGCAGCTTGAGAGATTTGCCACTATGGCAATGACTCCGAATGATTGGCAAAACACAGTAAAAGCTGTTCTCCCTAATATGGGACAGTATATGGAATGGAAAGCTTTATGGCATGATGCTTCTCAAGCACAGGCAAGGGTCAACGCTAATGCGGAAGGCATCCAGAGACAGTGGACTTTCGAATTATTAACAGGGCAAGGACAGTATGTTGCCGAGCAGACAAACTATGATTGGGGAGCATATGGCCAGATCTCTGCCGCCGCTATTAAGGCATGGAAGGCCCTCTCAAAGAAGGGCGAGGCTGGAGGAAATTTAACAAAAATATTACAAGCCCCCCAGGAGCCCTTCTCAGACTTTGTTGCTAGAATGACAGAAGCAGCAGGCAGGATTTTTGGAGACCCAGAGCAAGTCAAGCCATTGATTGAGCAATTAATATATGATAATGCCTCACCAGAATGCAAGGCAGTTATTAACCCTAGGAGAAGCAAAGGGCTGACAGATTGGATAAAGGTCTGCCGAGGACTTGGAGGCCCACTGACTAACACTGGCCTGACAACAGCTATCCTGCAGGGCCAGAGCCGCTCAAGTCCTGGCGGCCATAAAGTATGCTATAACTGTGGCAAACCGGGTCATTTGAAACGAGAATGTCGTACTCCTAGGCAAAGGAGAACCCCTGGGCTATGTACTAAATGCAGGAAGGGATATCATTGGGCCAATGAATGTCGCTCGGTTAGGGACATTCAAGGAAAGATTATTCAGCATGATCCCTCCCCAGCAGGAGGAGATGAAGACACTCCAAAAAATGGGTATCAGGGCCCCAGGTCTCAGGGCCCCAAAAAATATGGGACACAAGCCTGCAACCGGGGGACACCTCTAGCTTCAGAGCTACAAGAGGTTCCGCAGGGTTGGACCTCCGTTCTATCTCCCAATTCTTACTAATGCCACATGAGGGGGCGCAACCTATCCCAGTTGATTTTAAAGGTCCCCTGCCTGAGGGAAGTGTCGGCCTTATTCTAGGCTGCTCCTCTCTTACCTTGAAGGGGCTTGTGGTTCATCCTGGTGTGATAGACCAAGATTATACAGGGGAACTTCAAGTTCTCTGTTCTTGTCCACAAGGCATATTTTCTATCTCCCCTGGAGATAGGATTGCTCAGTTGGTTATTCTTCCAAGTTTGCATAATTGTTTCCCATCCACCGGGGTGCCTAGAGGCGCCAATGGGTTTGGTTCTTCAGGAACTGACTTTGCTCATTTGGTAGTGGATCTCAAAACTAGACCCACTCTACAATTAACAATAGAAGGGAAGAGTTTTACAGGGATTTTAGACACAGGAGCTGATAAAAGTATTATTTCCTCCAACTGGTGGCCTAAGGCATGGCCTGTTACACAATCATCCCACTCCTTACAAGGGTTGGGATATGAGGCCAACCCTGCAGTCAGTTCACGCTCCTTGACTTGGAAGACGCCAGAGGGTCAGACAAGAAGCTTTATACCTTATGTGCTTCCTCTCCCCATTAACCTCTGGGGAAGAGACATCTTGCAAGACCTGGGACTGACACTAACTAATGAGTACTCTCAACAAGCTATTGATATTATGAAAAGGATGGGATATAAGGAAGGAAAAGGCCTTGGCAGAAAAGAACAAGGAAGGTTAAACCCAATTTCACAAGAAAGTAATACAGGAAGACAAGGTCTGGGTTTTCCCTAGTTGCCACTGAGGGCTCCATGCCCATACCCTGGCTTACAGAGGAAGCCGTGTGGGTTCTTCAGTGGCCCCTATCCTCTGAGAAATTGGAAGCTGCTACAAGGCTGATTGAGGAACAAGCACAGCTTGGTCATTTAGAACCTTCTACTTCTCCTTGGAATACCCCTATTTTTGTTATAAGAAAGAAATCAAGAAAATGGAGAGACTTCTCCATGATCTAAGGGCCATTAATAGACAGATGCGGCTGTTTGGCTCAGTGCAACGAGGCCTACCTCTGCTCTCTGCTTTACCTAAGCAGTGGAGGATAATTATTATAGACATTAAGTATTGCTTTTTCTCCATTCCCCTACACCCGCAAGATAGGCAAAGATTTGCATTCACCTTACCTGCTGTTAACCACCTTGAACCTGATAAGAGATATCATTGGAAAGTTTTGCCTCAAGGCATGGCCAATAGTCCCACCATGTGTCAGCTGTATGTACAAATGGCCCTTGAACCCGTTAGGAAACAATTTCCTTCTCTGCTCTTGATTCATTTTATAGATGATATTTTAATATGCCATAAAGAGTTGACCATTTTGCAGAACTCATATCCTTTATTAATTGCTACATTAAGACAGCGGGGTCTACATATTGCCACAGAGAAGGTTCAAATTTCAGAAATTGGTTCCTTTTTAGGGACAGTTATTTACCCTGAGAAAATAGTTCCTCAAAAATTAGAAATTCGCAGAGATCATTTACATACCTTAAATGATTTTCAAAAGTTATTAGGTGATATAAATTGGTTAAGACCATTTTTGAAAATTCCCTCTGCTGAATTAAAACCTTTGTTTGACATTTTGGAAGGAGATTCTCATATTTCCTCGCCAAGAGCACTAACACCGGCTGCAAGCCGTGCCCTACAAATGGTGGAGGATGCTTTACAAGAGGCCCAGCTAAAACGTATTGATGCCACCAAAACCTTTAATTTGTGTGTCTTTAAAACCAGACATTTACCAACTGCTGTGTTATGGCAGGATGGGCCCTTATTATGGATTCATCCTAATGCATCTCCTGCAAAGATTATTGAATGGTATCCAGATGCAGTTGCTCAGCTTGCCCTTCGGGGATTAAAAGCAGCTATTACTCATTTTGGAAGAGAGCCTAAGGTTTTGATAGTACCTTACACTGTACATCAGGTTCAAATATTAACTGCTACCTCTGATGTTTGGGCCGTGTTGGTCACCTCCTTTAATGGTCAAATAGATAATCACTATCCTAAACATCCCATTCTACAATTTGCCTTAACTCAAGCTATTGTATTTCCGCATATCTTGTCTCAGAAACTGCTCCCAGATGGAGTGGTTGTTTACACAGATGGGTCAAAAACAGGTGTGGGTGCCTATGTAGTTGATAATAAAGTCACTGCCAAACAATACCATGAGACCTCACCTCAAGTTATGGAATGCTTGGTAGTATTAGAGGTTCTTGAAACCTTTCCAGGCCCTTTAAATATTGTTTCAGATTCCTTTTATGTAGTAAATACAGTTAAAGCCTTAGAAGTGGCTGGGCTAATTAGATCATCTAGTAGACTTGTGGAAGTTTTTCAGAAGATTCAATTTGCCTTAGTTAATAGGAGATTCCCGGTTTTTATTACACATATTAGGGCTCACTCAGGTCTACTCAGGTCTACCAGGTCCAATGTCTCATGGGAATGACCTAGCGAATCGAGCCACAAAATTGGTTGCTATCGCCCTATCCTCAAAATTGGATTTGGCCAAAGATTTTCATAAAAAATTTCATGTGACAGCAGAGACGTTACGTCGTCGGTTTGAGATAACTAGAAAGGAAGGTAGAGATATAGTTACTCAATGTCAGAATTGCTGTCAATTTTTACCAGTGCCTCATGTAGGAATTAATCTACGAGGAATTCGGCCACTACAGATTTGGCAAATGGATGTTACTCACATCCCAACCTTTGGCAAATTGCAATATTTACATGTTTCCATTGATACTTGTTCCTGAATTATATTTGCTTCTCCATTGGCCGGAGAAAAGGCAGCACATGTTATTCAGCATTGCCTTGAGGCATGGAGTGCCTGGGGGAAGCCTAAAATTCTTAAAACGGACAATGGGCCAGCTTACACTTCTCAAAAGTTTGGACAATTTTGTCGCCAAATGGAGGTGACCCATCTGACGGGTCTCCCTTATAACCCTCAAGGACAAGGCATTATAGAACGGGCTCATCGCACTCTTAAGTCTTATCTAATAAAACAAAAAGGAGGAGTCGAGGAGGCTCTACCCTCAGTGCCACGAGTCACCGTTTCTATAGCATTTTTTACCCTCAATTTTTTAAATCTGGATAGTCAAGGCCACACGGCAGCTGACCGTCACTGTTTAGAGCCTGACAGGCCAAAAGAGATGGTCAAATGGAAGGATGTCTTAACCGAACAATGGAAAGGCCCGGATCCTATTTTAATAAGAGACAGGGGAGCGGTTTGTGTTTTTCCACAGGAAGAAGACAACCCGTTTTGGCTACCAGAGCGACTGACGTGACGACTCGTGATATTAGAAGATGATACCCAGGTGGACCCTCCAAACTCTGATGACAGCCCTCATGCTGATCCAAGGGATACAGGTTCCTAGTATATCGGGGGAACAATGATGGGCCATATTATCTGCCTTTCCAAAACCCATACCAGTCAGACATAATGTAGCTAATCTGTCCAGGAAATTGTCTCAATATCTTGCAGGAAATTGGTCAGAAAACTTCGATGAGACACTCAAAAAATTGAGAGCAGCTGTGGTGGCCGTCAACTCAACGCACATAGATCTGTCCCTGACTGAGGGACTCTCCTCCTGGATCTCTTCAGCTTTCTCTTTCTTTAAAAAGTGGGTGGGATAGGCCTGTTTGGTTCGCCCTATGTTGCGGATTAGTGTTCATGCTTTGGTTGGTTTGCAAGCTTAGAGCTCAACAAAAAACGTGACAAGGTCGTTATTACCCAAGCACTTACAGCCCTAGAACAAGGCTCACCTCCTGAAATTTGGTTATCCATGATTAAAGAAATAGCCAGTAGACAGATTCCTCAGCCGTTGCACCCCAAGGGATTTGCCCATTGCACTGGGTCAGTGAGGAGTCTTGGCCTGGCTGGTCCTTGTCTGTGTAGCTGTGGTACCTGAATTTGAGGCAAACAGCCCTTGCACCCCTGGGAGATGGCTCCATTGCACAGGGACGGGTGTTTGCATCTCTCTCTGTTTCCCCTAGCCCTTGCACTCAGAGGACTTGTTTCCATTGCACCTGGTAGGGTAAGGGAGACTGTCTTAAACTATCAGTCCTTGATCGCTTATTCCCCAAAATGGAATTTGCTTGATCGGGCTTGAGTTTGAGTCATGATTGGTACCACGCTAGCAGGCCAAGGACAGCCAGATGGACAGCTCCATCTTTTCGTCTCCAGGCCAGCTGCCATTGGTCCCAACGATGGGAATAGGTTGATGCCATATGCCAGAGGTACACCATGAGCTGTGAGTTTACCCCATGACGGGCATTGCGAGAGGCCACAACCTGGGGCGCACATTCTGAGAATGCCAGGTGTGGGTGCGTGACCCTCGTAGCCTAAGACAGGGAGCTCACCATTCTTTGGTGCTGGCTATGGAAGAACGTCAACTAGCCTAAGACATGGGACATTGGCCAGTGCCTATGATTCTTAATTAAAACAAAAAGGGGGAGATGTGGAAAGCCGCGGCTTGTGCTGACAGCATTCGCCATTACAAGATGGCGCTGGCATCTGGTGCTCCTCCAAGTAAACAAGTAAACCGCGCATGTGCTATGGTAAAAGCGCGCCAAAGTCACAGCCCATCCCGGAGCGTTTTGGCGAGTAACAAGTAAGCAGCCAATCAGAAGTGGACATGCCGCTCCAAGGGTATATAAGCAGTGCCTTTTCCGGGCCCGGGGTCTTTCCTCCATTTTCATTTGGAATAAACGTTTGCTGCGGAAGGATCCTGGTGTGTTGCCGTGTCTTCCTTGCTGGCGAGGTGGGCGCGTGTGACAATCTTAGACAGATTGAGGCCAAATCCTACTTTGTTATTTATAAGCTGATTATTTTCTAAGAAGCTTGCTATGGTAATGGGAAGCTGACTCACACATTTCTCCAGTGAAACCCACTGTTTTAGATCTAAATACTATTCAACATGCACAAACTAAAGCCAAACAGTCTAAACAACTCTACTTAAATCCGTTTTACCCATGAGGTTACCACAAGTAAGTTGTTGAAAGTCAAACATATTTTTAAGTCACAGATCCCAGACTAGACTCTGAATGATATATAAACTGAGAAAGCTAGAAGACACTTTAGCATCTAAGAATAGGTTCAATAAAATATGTTTAGGATTCTATATAGAAAATTACAAATATCACTGAGAGGAATATGAAAATCTGAATAAATACAGAGATACTCTGTGGTCATGACTCAGTGATTTGAAATTTATACCAGTGTGTGTTTGTGTTTTTGTGAATGTATTCTTATCTGTTTGTCTGTGTGCATGTTTATGCTGAAGGTGGATGTCAAATGTTCTCCTCTTTCCTCTATTGATCTCCACTTTATAGTTTTAAACAAAATGTGTCACAGACTCTGGAGCTCCATGGTTTGGTTTGTTTGACTTCCAGAGAGCCCCCTAGATCCAAGTTTTCTTGATCACCTAGCATTGGGTTACAGATATCCACCTGTATGCTGGGATCTGAACTAAGGTCCTCACCCGTGTGATGCAAGGACTTTACTCTCTAAGCCATCCCCCCCAGCCTGTGATCCAGTATTTCAAAAACACTATTTGATACCTAGAGCTAGACAACCTCAGTTACATCCATATCAGGTCCCTTATGCTGTCCTCTATGTGGTGGTTTGAATGAGAATAGCCCCTATAGGCTCATATAATTGAATGTTTGGTCCACAGTTGATGGAATAGGTGGGGAATGATTAAGGATGGTCCTGTTGGTGAAGCTGTGTCAGTAGGGGACTTGGGGGTTCCAAAAGCCCAGGCCACTGCAGTTACTACATTAACCCCCCTCTCTTTCTCTTTGTCCCTGTACCATGATTATTGTCTCAACACATAATCTCTCAGTTACTGCTCCTGCCGCGCTCCCATCTATGATGGTCATGGGTCACAGACTCACTCTCTGAAACTGTAAACAAGCCTCCAATTAAATGCTTCCTTTTATGAATTGCCTTGGTCCCGGTGTCTCTTCACAGCTACATAAGAGTAACTAAGACATCTTCTTTCCTCTGAAATAGGGCAAGTGCAGCTAATAGTTGTGTTAATTTGAAAAGACTAAGAATGTCCAAGACTCACAAGAAGACAAATTAGGTAAGAGGACACACAGAGGCAAAACCTTCTAGGGTAATGCTGCAGAAATGAGACAGGACAGTTTATATGTGGGGATGGTCAGAAGTGGATGGAACAGAGAGCCAAGAAGTCATCCTGCTCATTATGAGCCCTGCTTTCTGATGAGGAAGACCATGGATCCATCTCCCAGAGCAGCCTGTCTATGCATCTAATCCCAGTGCAATCCCAGTTACCCCAGATACATGGTTCCACATCAGAGAGTCAATCAACTGGAGATGAAAGGTATTTTTAATCTGTGTCTGTATTGAGCACATACAGATATTTTGTTCTTGTTATAATCCTCCAATCAGTAAAGCAGAATGATTTATGCTGTTTGTACATTGTATCAAGCATTACAAGTCATTTAATGATAACTCAATTTCTTATGGGGAGGATATGCATAATTATACAAATGTTGTAATCTTAGGTACTTCTGGTCCTCTGCTTTATATCCATGGGAGACAGGAGGATGACCACAGGGTGTGGTCTTAGAACCATAGCCCTGCAAATACCTGGGGACAACAATTTCCAATGCCACCTTTTATTCTCCATGTTAATTAGGTTAACCACATGGGAACTTTTGATTGATGGACTTCAATATGTTGATAGATGGAACTTGGTAGTCAGCCCCAGGAGGAGGAAGTGGCCAAATAAGGCAATAGACCTTGGTAGCCAGCTTTAGGAATGTAATCTAACAGGTTTTAGCAAGGAGAGGGAATGAGGGTAAAGAGCAAGGCCTGTCAGAGCCATGCTTGCCATCCTCAGGACAGCTAAAGCCCCTCACTAAATATAGCATTTCACCTCAGTATTGATCCCAGATCTTTTTAAAGACATCAAAGTTTAAGTGACACCAACAGACCCACAAAACTTTTGTCCCAGCTTTTGATGCTGAGTGCAGGCATCTCCCTCTTCATGACTTCATGTCCCAAAATTTATTCTGTCTATAAAAAGTGAAGGGATGGGGGATGGAGCAGAGACTGAAGAAATGGTCAGCCAATAACCAGCCCAACCTGAGACCCATCCCATTGCTAAACACCAATTCTTGACCCTATTAATGATTCTCTGTTATGCTTCCAGACAGGAGCTGAGCATAACTGTCCTTTGAGAGGCTTTACCCAGCAGCTGACTGAAACAGATGCTGACACCTACAGCCAAACAGAGGATGGAGCTTGGGGACTTTTATGGAAGAGCTGGAGGAAGGATTACAGGCCCAAAGAGGTTAGGAACTCCACAGGAAGACCAACAGAGTCAACTAACCTGAACCCTTGGAGCCTCTCCTAGTCTGAACCACAACCAAAGAGCATGCACGGCCTGGACCTATGTCCCCCTGCTCATAGGTAGCAGATGTGCAGCTCTGTCTTCATGTGGGTCCCCCAACAACTGGAGCAGGGGCTATTGCTAATGCTGTTGCCTGTCTGTGGAATAAGTTCCTCTAACTGGGCTGCCTTGTCTGGCTTCAATGGGAAAGAATGCTCCTAGACCTGCAATGACATGATGTGCCAGGATGAGGTCATACTCAGGGGGTGCCTCCACCCACTCAGAGGAAAAGTGGAAGGACAGTTAGGAGGATGAGGTGAGGGACTGTGTGAGTGGGTTTCAGGCATAGAGGGCAGTGATCGGAATGTAAAGTGAAAAGAAAAAGACACCGAAGTGTGATTGGGAAGGAGGACCAATGTTCCCATGAAATGGGAACAAGAGTCAGTAAAGCAGGGGTCAATCTGAGTATGATGATATATCTGTATGAAAATGGAATAATGAAAGCCATTATTTTACACTATATAAGCTAAGTTTAAAAGTTTACAAATCATTTCTGCTCTCAAGGGCTGGGGCAGCAGCAATAGCTGAGTACAGGCATCTCCCTCTTCATGACTTCATTTGCTCCTTCTTCAGTTGCTCATGGTAATCTGTGTACCTAAGATAGAAGCGGAGATGTCCAGACATCCCATAGAAACACACTTCTTCAAACCACTTGGGAGTCTGACACAGGAAGATGGCCATTTACAGGCCATTTTGAACAACTTAGTGCTTTCTGATGGATAACAACAGTGATAGGACAGGAGGGCTGAATCCTCTATCACCCCCAACACATCCTACCCCCAACCCCCACACACATACACACACGCAGAGACAGACAGAGACACACAGAGAGAGACACAGAGAGAGACAGAGACATAAGGAGAGACTGGGGAGAGGGAGAGAGGGAGGGCTAGTGAGCATAAAACTTAAGGATTTGGAAAATTCCCCACCATGTTAAAGAAAGAAACCACATGCTCAGGAAAGAATATGGAGGCTGTGACAAAGGTAACATTTAATAAAGAGATTAATATGGCAAGAAGCCAGAGGCTATTAATTCCTGCCAGCCAGAGTGAGTCAAAGGCATCAAGCGATTATTCCAATTGCCATACCTACCACATGCCAGAATGCCTCTGACAAGAGTTTCAAGGGAGGGATCCAGGTAGGAACCCAGTGCACTGTGGGTCTTGGGATGCCACAACTGCTCCCACATTATAATGTGGCACTCTTTGGTTTTGCCATCTTTCTGGATGGAAGTCCTTGATGTTGTGTCAAGATGCTGAGGCCAGCTGGTTGTGAGGTGGTGCAGTGTGGCACATTCTCCTTGATTTAAAGGGATGCCTTTACGTGATAGGTCCTAGGCAGACATGGACTCACCACAGAGGGCTGCTTATTGGATCCTGGGGTTGTGACACTGCAAAGTTCCCACCAGAGAAGATGTTTCAAGGAACTAGAGGCGGGTTCTGAGCAGCAGAGCATTATTACAGACTTCTGCAGTCTGGGAAAGCCACAAGCACTGGTCAGCTCATGAGGGCTTCCACATCACCGCCATCTAGTGGTCATGGCGTTGAAGTTCACCAGAGCCTTGGACATCCAAGTGTAACCTGCCCTCCATGACTGTGGGAACTGGAGAGGATTCAAGTCTCAAGGTGTCACAGTACTTGTAATGCCGGCCTTTGAATGTCTGTAGAACCTACCACTCTTTCCTTGTCACTGATTTTTAAGAAAGAAATTCTGTTCTAAGATGGTCCCATTTTATTTCGGAAGAAACTAGCTTATTCGATTTCACAGGCTCACTGGGAATAATGTTTTGAATTTCATATCTCATTTTCGTAATACTATAATAAAGTTGGGATACATGGATTGAATATATTTTGTATGTGAAAAGGACTATGTCCATTTATGCTATTATTTTAAAAAACACATTTGAGGCTCAATAACTATGAATTCTGCATTTTCAAGACTTGTCATCTGAAATAGCCTTTGTCTGGACAGTGTCCCAAAAAGTGTAAGGCATCAAGGTATCAAAGGGGAAACAAAAAAGAGCCCAGGTGTGTCTCTTCTGATCTCTCGTCTGTCTTATAAAAGCAGACTGCTGAGTCCTCACCAGGACTCTGTTTCTCAGAGCTGAAGGCCTCCTCCAGGATTTCAGAGCTGAGATGCTGACAGCTCTGAAACAGCAGCAGCCTGGCAAAGCCACAAACTCCAGACTCATACCCTTTAAGAGCTGGAGCGAGCACGCCACCTAGTGGGCTGAGGATGATATTCCCACCCTGAGAACCTTGTGTAATTTTAATCACTTCTCAAAGCCCCCACCTCCCAAACACCACACACGAAGTTTCTATCTTCTGATCTCTCACAGTGGGCATTATATCCAACACCGGAGTGCTCAGGAGACACGCTCACCCATCTCCCCATCTCCCTTTCTCCTCTTTTCATCAGTTCTCAGGTCTAACAAACATCAACCCATGTGCTGTGAACCTCACTAACAATACGATTCTTACTTTGTCCTTCTGAATAAAGACAAGAAGCATTAAAAACTTCTGTGACTTTGCAGATTCAGACACTTCAGGGGAGAATAAAGCTGAGCCCATCAAGCTAAGGACAGCCTGGGCTAGTCAATTCTAATTTAAGTTGCATGGTGAGGGAATGTGTCCAAACTTTTAGTCTAATAGTGGAGAATGGTGGGTTGGGGGCCTCTCCAAGCTGGTGTGGTCCCTGAGCTAGGCCTGGCTCCTGAGAGGCAGCCAAGGCAAGGGTATTGCTTATAACTGTCAATCTTGGACCTCATGCAAGGGGCCACAAAGATATTTCTCCACCCCTACCCACACTCCTCACATAAAGGATTCCTTACAATTTTGCATTGCTTCAGTGGAATTCAAAAGGGAAACTTTGACCTGGAAGAGAGGACATTTATCCTCTTGGCCATTTGCAGCTGAGGAAGAAATAACTTACTGGGTCTCTGCTTAGAGAAGTAAAGAAAGGCCTGGAACTGAGAAAAGTAAGGGCCCCTTGGGAGTGCCTGCAATCTTCTGCTTTTATGTTGACAGCTCACCAAGCTGGGTGTTAACACTCAGGAAAGAAAAGCTTCTCCACCCACCTAGGGCTTGCCAGTAAGACACTCCCCTTCTGCATACTATAAAGGCAACAGCTGGCTCCGGGCACTTCCTCCTAGGTCAGCCAGCAAGTGGAGCCAGATCTGCTAAGCAGGAGGTAAGATTCTCAGGGGCCTAGCAGGGAGTGAGGTGGCTGGCACCTCCTCCAGGAACCAGCATGTCCCTGGTACTTCACCCTCACTCAAGAGGTGACCTGTGAATGCTCTGTAGATTCCCAGCCACACCCCTCTCTAGGACTCAGGCCAGAAGGTGATCCTAGCCACAGGTTTTCTTTCCCTCAGCTTTCCTTTTAAATCTTGATCAAGACAGTGTCCTGCAGTTCCATGGGGTCAATCTTGGCCACAGGGAGGCTGGGAGGGAAGCTGGTGAAAGCCTAGATCCTCAACAATGAGAACTGGGTGTGGCCCTGGTAGCTAAACATCCAGAGACAAGCAGCTGTGATTATCTTGTACTTGGACAAACTGGAGCTTTGAGTTTGGGACCCAGATGGATTAGCAGATGACCCCCAGCAGGGCTTGCTTACCCACTGGCCAGCTTGTTTGCAAAAGGGACACAGGAGAGTGTTCCTCTTCCCTGTCACCCACAGCCTGACTAGGAAGAGTGAATGGCAATCACAAACTTGCATATGTCACTCCAGCTGAGACTGCAGCCTTGACCTCAGGCATGAAGAACTGAATCCATGGAGAACTAAAATGACATCCCACAGGGAGAGAGAGAGAGACAGAGAGAGAGAGAGAGAGAGAGAGAGAGAGAGAGAGAGAGAGAGAGAGGCTCCAGACAGAAGGCTGTGTAGTGTGGGCACTGTGCTGAGGCCACCGGCATGGTCTCTCTTCAGACACAGCTGTCTGGAAGGTTAGAGCCATAAGATACCCTAGGCCCAGGTCCTGTGTCACTGCTGAAGTCTGTCCCCAGCTTTGTGTGACTGAAGGAGTATGTTTGCCCTCTTGGGAAAAACGGGATGGGGCAGGAATTCCAAGCTGTAGGGTCCTAGGGGTGGGTGGCAAAGCTGAGGTAGATGACCTTGCTGGTGTTGTAGCTGGCAATGCTGATGTCCCCTCTGTTGCAGCCTTCACCATGGAGCAGCTGAGTTCAGCCAACAGCCTATTCGCCTTGGAGCTGTTCCATACCCTGAACGAGAGCAACCCCACAGGAAATGTCTTCTTCTCTCCCTTCAGCATTTCTTCTGCCTTGGCCATGGTCTTCCTGGGGGCCAAAGGTAGCACTGCAGCCCAGCTCTCTAAGGTTAGCAGAAGCAAAACTGTCCAGCTCTCCCTGCCGTATCCCTGCTAACATGGTGAAGACTTTCAAAACCAACTTTACCCAGAACAATCAGTTGTTGGTTCACTAGTAGCTTTAAATGAGATTAGGACAGAGTCTCTCTGTTCCGTTGGGGACACAAAGTGAAGAAAGACAATGACAATACCTGTGGATTTTGTTCTCTCATTCATAAGAGTGAATAACAGACTTTCATGTAAGCAAACCCTGCACCTCCCCAGAGCTAGCTGTTTCATGTCTTCCTTTTGCGTTGATAAACATTACTCATAAATCATGCCTGTAATACAGTGTCACCTTCAGGCATGACAGATACAAGAACATGCTATAGGAGGCAGCTTGGTGGTGGTGGCTTTTTGTGGGGACAAGGTAAAGACAGCCATCTGTCTCTGTTCCCACGCTTAACCCTGTGCCTCTCTCCAGCTTGATTTCACTGGCTGTGGCTCTGCAGGGGAGAGATTGGAAAGTCCCTGTGGCCTGGTAGACAGGACCCACATCCTCTCAGCCCATCCCTGGGAGACAGCAGGTCACCTTTGCCTTCTTCCCACAGCTACCCAGTCTTCTTTAATGGGTGTGGAGGGGACTTCTGTTCTTGGTGTTCCATAATTCTGAGAGGGGAATTCTGCCTCCTTTGGAAGTCTAGACAGGAATGGGCAAAGTGTTTCCTAACTGACCTGCCTGGCTACTCTGTACCTGCTGCTCGGTGCTTCTCACAGGTTATGTCTGCTTTAGTGTTAAGGCTTTTACTGCTGACAGCTTCAGGAAACAGTACTCTCAAGGCCTTTCCCTCCCCATTTCAGTCTGGTAGGTGTGTTCATGTAGCAATCTAGCAAGCATAGCTCAGCATGGACTGTGGACCCTGTGTGCTTTTTGTCCTTTGTATCCTAGAAGTGAGTAAGTAGCCCAGACCTCACACAACCATAAGAGGCCTCTTGATTTACAACTAACAGAAGAGGACGTAAACTCTCACCAGAATAAACTTAAGAAGTTATTTTTCTAGGGAATGAGTTGTGAACCCTAAGATAAGCAAAGAGAAAGGTCTCAGTCAGTCCCATCTTTTGGGTCTCACAGTAGGAATGAGTCTTATTAACACTGTTCATTTATTTCTGAGATTTTTTATTTTTATTTTTAGCAAACTTGTATATGGCACAGAATATAAACATGAGCATACCATTTAAATCTTTATGGAAAAAAATCAGACAAATATTTAGCTTGCTAACCATCCACAGTTGGGGAACTATTAAAAATTATTTAGAAGTCATGTTTACTTATGTCTCACTGAGCCATCTATTTTTGGTTCCATTTGTTTATTTTGCCAGTGACATGTTAATAAACTACTAGGCTGGAATTACTCTGTATCAAATAAAAGTAATTTGGTGAAAGTAGACAACACAGAATCACTTCATAACTTCAAAAGAGATGATTGCATAAAGAATGTTTTCCAGCCATGCAGTGGTGGTGCAAGCCTTTAAACCCACCACTTGAGAAGCAGAGGCAGGTGGATTTCTGAGTTCGAGGCCAGCCTGGTCTATAGAGTGAGTTCCAGGACAGCCAGGGCTACACAGAGAAACCCTGTCTCAAAAAACCAAAAAAAAAAAAAAAAAGAATGTTTTCCTTCCTTTAGACATTTCATTTCGACTCTGTGGAGGACGTCCATTCACGCTTTCAAAGCCTGAATGCTGAAGTGAGCAAGCGTGGAGCATCTCACACTCTGAAACTTGCTAACAGACTCTATGGAGAGAAAACCTACAATTTCCTCCCTGTAAGTACCTAGCACTTCACATTCTGAAACTTCCTGAAGTGAGGCAGACTTTTCCTGGCACAGCCATGTTGCAGGCCATTCATAAAAACAGCAAAGAATGTGTGTGGGACTTTCACCTCAGTTTGTCTAATGAAGGGATCCCTTCTGGATGTCTTACTAAAGCAAAAGAAGGACTGAAAGGATGGCTCCACTGGGAAGAGAGCTTCCTGTGTAAGCATGAGAAGCTGAGCTTGGATCCCAGAACCTATGAAAAATGCCAGGCCTGGCTCTATAGTCTCCTGTAACCCAGCCCTGTGGGGAATGGAGCTATGAGGACCACTTGGGTTTGTGGACCAGCAGCCTAGGCAGGTTCAGTGGGAGACCTCATTTTAAGGGAATAAGGCAGAGAGTGAGAGTAAGACCCTGACATCTTTGTCTGACCTCCATGATTGCACAGGTATGCACACCCATATACACATATGTACATACATACACCATGCCCACATACACACACACACACACACACACACACCACAGACACAAAATGAAAGTGGGTCTGAAAAGCCACTTGAAGTATAATCAGCATTTCCTCAATTATGAAAATGTTAATATAAATTCAAAAAGAATGAGTGGCCTTTGTTTTAACAACAGAAATGTTGTATACTTGCCACTACAGCACTGTACCCTTCAAAGATGACTAGGACACAGCACATGGGAGGCAGAAGTAGGAAGATCTCTGTGAGTTCGAGGCCAGCCTGGTCTACAAAGTGATTTCCAGGACAGCCAGGGCTGGTACAAAATAGGCACCCTATCTAAAGAGACGTGGCGGGAGGGTGCAAGGGAGGGAGAGAGAATGAGAGGGAAGAGGGAGGGAAGGAAGGAAGGAAGGAAGAAAGGAAGGAAAATGGTTAGGACAGCAAATTTATTTCAAAACAATAGAAAAGTCTAAAGCTTGGGTTTTAATAAAACATTTTCAAATCTTAGGACTTGGCTATTTTCTTTTGGGGATTTTAGAAAACTTATGTAGGGAATACAAGTTGTTCATGGTATTTTCTTTTTTAAAAAAAAAAAAATAGGACTTCTTGGCTTCAACCCAGAAAATGTATGGTGCTGACTTGGCCCCTGTGGATTTTCAGCATGCCTCTGAGGATGCAAGGAAGGAGATAAACCAGTGGGTCAAAGGTCAAACAGAAGGTGAGAGGCTGAGCAGTGCTGACTCTGTCAGTCAGTTTCCCTTCTGTAGCTCACACCTGACACAATCAGCTTGTGGACTAAAGGCTGATTTTGCCTCACAGTGTTGGAAGTTTCATTTTATTAATGATTGACCATATTGCTTTGCCCCCATGGCAACACTGTGCCTCTTGTTATGACAGCACAGCAGAGGAGGCATGTTCACATCACTGGTGAATAAAAACAAAGAGGGAGAGACCAGTGTCTCACAACCATTTTCAATACCAGTAAGCCTTCTCCAAAGTGAGATTGATGATAAAAGACCTACAATCCCAGTTCTTGGGAGGCTGAGGCAGGAGGATTGCTTTGATCACACATGGCAAGACCCTGTCTCAAAATAAAAACAAATTAAAAAACATTCCCAGTGATCTATAGGTGGGTAGACCCCCCAACCTAGGACTTACATTTTAAAGGTTCCTCCATCTTCCAATGCAGAATGGACCAGAGTCCAGTCCTTTAAGAGAGGGACCTTTGAGGGACCCCTCTGAACCATAGCAGAGCCATTGTGCACAGGTTCTCACTCCCCTGCACTCTCTCACTTGCATCTCCTTTCTCCCTTCCACAGCATCCCAAATCCTGACTTATGTGCACTGACATTCAGACGCTATTCCTTAGAATAAAGGAAAACGTAAAATGTCAGAAATGTATTAATGGAGAAATACAGACATGATATAATGGAACCAGTTGAGTACCTATGGGCTCCCCTGAAGTACAATTGAAAGTTAAAACCAACATTAAAATTCAGAATAAAATTAATGAAAATAGCAGTTTAGATGTGTTTAGTGCTTACATGGAAAGAAATTAGACATGAAACTTCACAGAACCATGAAGTCAGTGTTTAGAAACTGTTGCAGTCATAATATTTTGGCCACCATCTTATCCAGTAACTCAGAAGTAGTGGGTAGGGAGTGACTCACCCTCTGGGCTCAATTAGCTGTGTAATAGATCTGTCCTCAGTCTTGTTTCTGTGTGAGTCGGCACCCAGGCCTCCTGTCTGGAATTCTATCAGTTCCCAGAAGTGTGTTAGGCTGTGCAGAGCGTGGCTTCTGTTTCCATAGACTCATCTATTGGATAAGTCTTCTTATCTCTTGGACATTTGTTCAAAGTGCTTTTCAAAAGAGAAGGCTTCTACTCAGCAGATTTGAAGACACTATTTACCAGTGACCAAAGCATTTTCACTAAGGAATATTGTTTGTTTTCTGTAAAGAACAGCCATTCACAAAATAATGGTTATTGTTTGCATGGTAGAAAGGAGGACTTGCTTGTTTTGAACCTTTGAGGACATTGAATGATATTAATGATATTTTTTCTCTGGTTAAGGGGATAGAACCTAGGTTCTCAAGAAGCACTAGGCACAAGCCTGCCTGCTCTTTTAAATTGGTGTGTTTAAAATAAAATGAGACAAATGGGTCCTTCCTAACTGAACACTGGATTAAAACAAAATGAAGTGTGAAGTCTATGTTAGAGCTAAAAAATTATTGGGTTAAATTTACAATTCTAGTATGAATCTTTTGAAAAATCTTACTTTTTCTTTTCAGGTAAAATCCCAGAACTGTTGGCCGTGGGTGTGGTGGACAGCATGACCAAACTTGTGCTAGTGAATGCCATCTACTTCAAGGGAATGTGGGCGGAGAAATTCATGACACGAGACACAACAGATGCTCCATTCCGACTGAACAAGGTCAGGTGACACCATGATCTTGAGCTGTTCTTGGTTATGTGTGTGTGAGTACTGGGGTTGTAGCACAAGGCCTCCAGCATTGTCAGTCAAGCCTTTAACACTGAGCCCTCTACCCCAAGACCCCAAATTCCTCTCTGCTCTAAAAGACAAGAGGAAATAACTTGAGTATTTTTTAACCATTCAGAAAGATACAAAAACAGTGAAGATGATGTATCAAAAGAAAAAATTTCCATTTGGCTACATTCCGGACCTGAAGTGCAAGGTGCTGGAGATGCCTTACCAGGGTGGCGAACTTAGCATGGTCATCCTACTGCCTGAAAACATTGAGGACGAGTCCACAGGTCTTAAGAAGGTAACTGGTTCTCAATGCCATGGTTCATGTTTCCTTTCACTGTACTGGTCTCAGATTCCACATGTGTTCACTGACTGTAAACACTTGTTCATCCACAGACTTTACCAAAACTCTATTGCCATTACAGTCCCATTTTTGTCAATATAGTCCATCAGGTGGTACTATTCTGAGGCCTAACATTTATACAGTTATTATTACTATTATTGTTATTACTATCATCATTATTATTTTATTATTCACAGTGCCCAAGTACCTTGGGCTAGGTAAGTGTTCTGTCACTGAGACACACTTTCAGCCCAGAAGCCTAAAGTTTAAATGTTCAGAATATATTCTGACTTCAGCGACCCGTTGTGATGGGGGAACATGTAGATATTTAAAAGTAAAGGTAACAGAGATGAGTGGTCCCCCATACAAAGTCTCTTAAAGTAACTTTAAAGGAATTATAATAAGAATTGATTTGTTTTAGGGGATTGGGTGTCTCCTAACAGGGTTAGAAGTAGACAAACTCTGAAGATTACAGTTTTCCCTCAGAAATCCCAGGCTGCCATGTGACTTAGCTTCTGTTCCTTCCCAGCCTACACTTGCAATCAAGAAGGAGCCTGCTCTGCTGTCACTTGACTGTGCACTGACATGAATGTGGTGCATTTGTCAGCTGTATTTTCTGGCTGGTAATTTATCTCATTACAAAAGGATGCTCTGATCTAAAGGAAGAAATTGTCAGTATCCATAAGATAAGTGGTTCTGGTCTAGTCCAATAGAGGAACAATAATACTTAATATTTATATGGTACTTACTATGTGCCAAACCTTTACATTTATCAATTCATTCAACAGTTACAGTAATGCTACAAAGTTGGTATCATTAGCATAACCATTCCATTCCATTCCATTCCATTCCATTCCATTCCATTCCATTCC
>NW_021604699.1:29667-127090 GCF_004785775.1 Grammomys surdaster
CCATTCCATTCCATTCCATTCCATTCCATTCCATTCCATTCCATTCCATTCCATTCCATTCCATTCTATTCTAGTCCATTCTAATGTTCTACTCTATCCTACTCTAGTCTTCCCTACTCTACTCGACTCCATTTCATGGACAAGGTCTTGCTGTGCAGCCAAAACTTACAGCCCTCTGTCAGTGGCTCCTAAATGCTGGGATTGCAGGGTGTGTAGCCCCATGTCAACTGCTTGTACTTGTTTTAAATAAAGTAACGCCCATATATTTTGTCCCTTTTTTTTTATTTTTACCCAGGAGTTATGGAATATTACTTCAGCTCTAGTGGAGTGTACATATCACTATAACTTTAGAAAGTTTCAAAATAAAGAAAACTACTAAAATTTCCCTTGTACCATTCAAACAATCAGAGTAATAAAACCTGTAACAGTCCACCAGTCCAGTGGTTCAGTGGGATAGGGATTTACAAATCTTGAGTGCATGGAAGAATAGACAAATTGGTGGACTGAAGGAGGAATAGAAGGGAAGAAGAGAATAAATGAAAGGAGTGAGTGAGGCAGAGAGAAATGAATAGATGAATGGCTGAAAGATGGATGGATAGATGAATGGATGATGGATAGACAGATAGATAGATGGGTGGATGAATGGATGAAAGACTTGTTGTTAAATGTTTTTGTACTTCCATCTTCAAAGACCTGGAAATAATTCTGCTATATTCCAGAAATTTACAGATAAAATTAAATCTAAGTGGAATCTCTTTGGTCAGAAAACATAAAGGAACCCCTGTGAGTTGTGGCAATTGTGTCTCCATTCATTGAAATAGTACATTATTGCAGCAATAAATTAACCTTTATCATTATTAATATTTTATTACTCACAGTGTCCAAGTACCTTGGGCTAGGTAAGTGTTCTGTTACTGAGCCACACTTACAGCCCAGAAGCCTCAAATGTAAATATTCAGAATGTATTCTGTCTTCAGTGAACCATTGTGATGGGGAGCATTTCTGTGACCATCTAATAAATTTACGTATGCAGAGGGTTTGGCATATACTAAGTACCATATAAATATCAAGTAAGTAAATAAATATCTGCTTTATGTTAATTACAGATTGAGGAGCAAATAACTTTGGAAAAACTGCATGAATGGACCAAACGTGAGAACTTGGAAAACATTGATGTCCATGTCAAATTGCCCCGGTTCAAGATAGAAGAGAGCTACATCCTCAACTCTAACCTGGGTCGACTGGGATTACATGATCTCTTTAGCAGAGGCAAGGCTGATCTGTCTGGCATGTCAGGATCCAGAGATCTTTTCATATCAAAAATTGTCCACAAGTCCTTTGTGGAAGTGAATGAGGAGGGAACAGAGGCAGCTGCTGCCACAGCAGGCATTGTTGCATTCTGTATGTTGATGCCTGAGGAAGAATTCACAGTGGACCATCCATTCATTTTCTTTATTCGGCACAACCCCACTGCTAATGTGCTCTTCCTTGGCAGGGTTTGTTCCCCATAGAAGAAGGCAACTTTAGAGATACAAGGCAGAGCTTAGAGTTTCATTCCCTGAGATTTTAATAGTGATTACTTTCATTTGTACTCGACAATAAAACCTCTACCAGAAACCAATCTTTCTTTCTTTTGTATGTTCAACCCTGTTGGCTTTTTAATTCATGTCTTTTGGCATGTGTATGCCTATTTTGATTATACAATGAAAAAAATCCAGTTGTCACTGTTGACAGCAACAAGTCTAAAACCAAAGGAATAAAATAGATGTATAGATTCTTGACCATGAGGTAACCTACAGAATCGATACACTCTCAAACAGGTAAAAGTAAGTTGTTTCTCAGTCTAATATTAGAGTAAGGCAAAAATGAAGAGATTAAAAACAACAAGTAATAAAGCATTAAAAAAATTAATGAATCCAAAATAACAATTGTATGTAAGTTCTTTCATGCTTTGTGACAAGAAACCATGCCCCCCCCCCTTTTTATGGAAAGAGATTGGGAGACACATCCGAAGGAAGGCATCCCAGGTTGTTGAGGGGAAGATTTAAAGGCAGATATGTCATGGGAACAAATACAACTGAAAGTCCCCTTCTTGTGAAGATATACCTTCTCCATGATTCTTCCCTGTAGGGTTAGTGTCCTCATTAATCAGTCTCTCTGGGTCTTTTGATAAAGCCTCTTGACCATCATTACTCAGGTAGCTATGGTGATAGGACGGCTTTGTATATGTGAAGGAAGTTGTGTTGGAGACTCTTGGGTTGGTATGACCCTTTGTCTGATGCACTCCTTTGAATGGGGTTTGAGATTCTATATTTTATCCTTCCAACATACTGGTGGATTTAACAAATCTAAGATTTCTTAGACTCTGCAAGTTAGATGATGCCCACCCTCTTGCTCCTGGGTCTTAGGCAAGCCAAGGTTACACTCCTAAGGGTGATTTGCCTGACAATATAGATGTGATAAGGACTCTTCAGGTTGAAAACAAAACTGTAGCCCATTACCAAGAAGCTTTTCTTCCTTTTCTCTCTATTCCCCCACTTGAATACCAGCACACATTGTACTCCAGGTTCTCCTATCTGTGGTAGAAAAGACAAATGCAGCAGGCATGGCCTCGGTAGCACTTCTTTTGAATGGCTTCCTTTAGTTTGGGTCTAGAATGTTCCCCAAAGGCCCATTTCTTAATAGGTTTGCCCCAATATAGTATTGCTGGGAGGTGATGAATCTTTTAAGAGGTGTGGAGGAGGTGGGGCTCAAGAAAAGCCATCAGATCATTGTGGGGTATGTCCCTCAAGTGGATGTCTGGCCCAGTCTCTTCTTTCTTCTGTTCTGTCTCCATGTGTGCTGTTTGGGTTACTGCCTGCTCCATGCCATTGCCATCTGGCTTTCCCACCCAGACCAAGTGACCATGGGCAGGAGTCTGAGACTGAGACAAAATCCACCTTTGCTCCTATAGGCTGGTTACCTAAGGTGCTTATCATGGCAATGAGAAGCTGACTTACACATTCCTCCAGCAAAACCCACTGTTTTTATTCTAAATGGTGTTCATTATCCAGAAACTAAATCTCAAGTGTCTAAGCAACTGTGTTCAAATCTTTTTTTATCTGTGAGGAAACTACAGATATGTTGCTAAAGGTCAGACATATTTTTAAATCACAGATCACAGACTAGATTTTAATTCAGATAGTTTGTAAATATATATATTTACGTGTGTGTGTGTGTGTGTGAATATGAAACTGCAAACTCAAGGACATATTTGGTCACTTGCCAGTCCAGAGGAAGTAATGATAGCTGAATGGCAGATTGTGTCACTATTAATGCAAAGGGAAACAGTTTGTCCTTCCAAGAGTAGGACTCCTGTTTTTCTCCTCTGCTTTTGCATGACCTCCAGAGTACATCAGAAGTTCAGAGCTAGGCTGAAACTTCAGGACAACTCTACTTTTTCATCCTTATTACTTTAGCAGGTAGATGGAAACTTACAAACTACACTGCATGTCTGGATGAAAAGGAACAAGAAACCCCAGAGCTTAAACATATAATAAATTATTTCCATAGAAGAGCTTAGATAACAAGAGAAAGAATTTGTATATTTTAAAGTCTTATGAAGAAATCCATTAAAATGTTTAAGTAATTAACTGATTTTAGTTTCTTCTAGAAAGTCAAATATAGTCAATAAACCCCAAAATCAAAACTAACTATAGGAAATGCAGAAGGAATGATAAACAACTCAAAAGAGTTAGGATGAAGCCAGCCAGGCTTAATCCCAGCAGTCAGGAGGCAAAGGCAGGCAGATCTCCAAGGTTGAAGGCAGCCTGGTCTACAAAGTCAGTTACAGGACTGCAAGGACTACACTCTATCTCAAAACGCCTCTCCAAAAAATGAGGTGTAAGATGCATTGGAGACACGGAGGGAGTAAAGTGCAGAATAATATATCAAGGGCAAACATTTGGCCAGGGAGATGGCTGAGTCATTGAAGTGCCTCCCCTGCAAACATGAAGACCTAAGTTTGGATCACCAGTACACACACACACATAATCCCTGTGTAGAAGGGTGCATTTGTAACTTCAGCACTGGATTGAGAGAGGACAGAGACAAGTGGATCCCTGGAGACAATTGGCTAGCCCTGCCAATCACTAAGATCCAAGTCAGTGCAGAAAGAGACAGTATTCAAAGCATATGGTGGAAAGTGATGATCTGTGGCCTCCAGTGCAAGTGTATGCATGTGTGTGCACACCCACATGCGCATATGCATACATGTGTAGACATATCCACACCCACCCTCACCAACACATTCATTTACCCCCATACACATACAGCAAAAGAAAAAAAGCTAACATTCAAAATGCTTATTTCAAACTAGATAAAAAGCATCAGTGCACACTCTAAACCCTAGCAGATGAAACAAAACAACTCTGGCCTAGAAAGAAAACAAAACAAAGTATACCCTAGAAAAACTGCAGAGTCTTAAGACAAAATTCATTAAAAAAAAAAAACCCAATAGAAGAGATCAGATGGAGCAGCCATATTAACAACACAGAGCCACACAGCTGTGACGACAGGCCACAGACAGCTCTTCCAGTTTGCTGGAAAACACAAACTCCAAACCCTACCAACTTCAACTTAGTTCATATTTGGGGAAAATATCCTTCAAGACACATTCAGATAAAAACTTAGAGCATTGATTTATGTAGACTTTGTCTTTAAACTATTCTGAAAAATCTTCTTTATGCACAGGAATGTTGGAATTGGAAATAAGAAATTAAAGAACAAGAATGTGCATTTGTGGTGAATTTAAGTGAATACTGACCATATAAGATAGTTGCAATAGTCTGTAAGTAGTTTGCAGTGTATACAGAACAATAAGAAAGAATTTAAAATAAATCATAATCCAGATTTAGAGCGTTTGACTATAGTTCTACATACTTAAGATGCTGATGCCAGGGCATGATTTGAGTTCATGTGTTCAAAGCTAACTGGCACAAGATCACACCATATTGAGACTTTAATTCTAAATAAATATAAATGCTGATTTAGAAGTCAGAGGACAGGGAATAGAGTTTAATAAACTATTGGTTTAGAGGAATAGCTCAGTCTCTAGTACTTACTTCACTCAGAGAAAAATTTCCAAGGTTCTTGCATTGTCTGGGAAGACAATCCATGGATTGGTGCTGAAATCTAAGGTCCAGAAGAACAGTAAAATGATTTGACAGCTTTTATATTAAACCAAAGAGAAACAAAGAACGTACAATCAATCCATAGGAGGGAAGAGATCAGATACAAGAAGCATGAGAAACAACAAAATGGGATGTGACATAGGTATTTAAGTAATTACTTGAAATGTAAACTAAGTGGTCTAGTTAAGAGACAACAGTGGTCAGTCTATGTTGAAAATGTGTAACATTTAAAGGAAACATATTTTGAAAGGAAAAAGATATCCTATACGTTTGAGTAGGAAGAGTGCCTCATACGCTCATGTGTTAAACACTTGGTCCTTAGCTGTTGACTCTATTTAGGGAAGTTCTGGAAACTTTAGATGGTGTGGCCAAGCTGGAGTAAACAGATCAATGGGTGTGGTTGTGGAGGCTGTTGTCTTATCAAGGTCCCTCTCTGTCTCTTTACTTTTTGTCTGTCCAGAAGTGAAGTGTCACCATGTACTACCCACCCCACAGCTATGATGTAGCGAAAGGCATCTGTGCTAGGTAACCAGGGAGTGAAACCCTTGAAGCCATCAGCACAATCCATCTTTCCACAATTATGCTGCCTCTTAGGTGTTTAACTGCCACAGTGAGAAAACTGACTGCTGGCCAGGACCCTGCCATCTTGTATTTTGGTTGAACTGTGTCAGTTCCAGTAACAATAGTCAATTGGTTTCCAGAATACAGTGAACTGGTTTCTCTAGGTTCTTGTCTCCCTGTCCCATGGGCCATAAGTACTGACTAACCAGAAAAGTGTATTATTCATTACTCAATACTCTCTCTTTATCCCCAACAAAGCTAATCTTGGGTTAAAAAGAGAAACACTTCAATCTATCCCTAACTCTTTCTCAAAAATGTACAAAGATCCTTACCCCTTTACACAGCTGCATCTGTCCTCAGTGTCCAGCCGTGCTGCTGTCTGTTTGTCCATCTATGATGTTAATACCTCCTCTAATCTTGAATGCAAAGAACAATCCGGCTTTGTGTCTCTTAATCTCCAAACAGAAAACATTTCATTGGATAACATACCATGCAAACATTAACCATAGAGGTAGATGTAGCTATATTAATACTAGGCAAAAATAACATTTCCGATCCTGGAAATAAACATTTTATGATAAAAAAAGATTCAGCACACTAGGAAAATGTAAAAATTTTAAATTTGGATGCACTCAATAGCATTCCCTCAAAATGAAAGAACAAAGATAGAAAGAAATTAAAAGAGAAAATATCCATATAAAATGAGAAAAGAATGCATGCTCTCCATAATTAATAATTGTAATTAACAACTGATAAACAATAATCTAGTATGCTAATAAACAGTCTAGCTATAATTGAAAAATATAGAACTATTCTGCAAAGGATGGAGAAACTTTATAATGTTCTAGATTATTTGTTATAAAATTTAAATTATTATTATTGAAGGGAGTTAAGTAAGATAGTTGGTTCAATTTACAAAACCACTTTTTATGTCCATGTAATCTTCACACTTGCAGTTTTAAAATTAACAGTAAATCAGAAAATACTCTAGTGCCCAATAATAAGACCAATAAAAGATCCTCAGGATCTTTCTGTATAGAAAGCTACAGACATCATTGAGAAAAAGATCTGAATAGAGAGGTATACTGTGGTCATGATTCAATGATTTGAAATCTGCAGTTGTGTGTGTGTATGTTTGCTTGTGATAATGTGTCCTTACCTCTTACCTCTGTGTGTGTGTGTGTGTGGGTGTGTGTGTGTGTGTGCATATGTAGGCTGAAGGTGGATGTAAAATGTCTTCCTCTTTCCTCTATTGTTCTCCACTTTATGTCTTGAGACAAAGTGTCTCACAGCATCTGAAAGTCCCTCTTTTGGTTAGTTTCACTGTCCAGAGAGCCCCCTGGAACCATTTGTCTTTGTCCCCTGGTGTTGGGTTACAGATGTCTACTTGTATTCTGTGGATTAAATCTAAGGTTCTCATGTGTGTGATACAAGGACTTTACTCTCTAAGCCATTTCCCCAGCCTGTGATCCAGTATTTCAAAAACACTATTTGATATCTAGAACTATACGACCTCAGTTACATCCATATCAGCCCACTTTTGCTTTACTCTATGTGGTGATTGGTATGAGGATAGCCCCATGGGCTCATATAATTGAATGTTTGGTCCACAGTTGGTGGAACTGGGAAAGATGGTCTTGTTAGAGGAGGTGTATCAGTAGGGGGCTGTTGGGGTTTTCAAAAGTCCAGGCATGTTCATACATGTCTGTTCCCTCCCACCCCATCTCTCTTTCTCTCTCTGACCTATGACGGTTGTCTCATGTAGGCTCTCTGCTGCTGCTCCTGCCTGCCTCCTGCTGGGCTCCACTCTGGGATGGCCTTGGGTCACGGACTCACTCTCTGAAACTATAAGCAAGCCTCCAATTAATGTTTCATTTTATGAATTGCCTTGGTTCTGGTGTCTCTTCACAGCTACAGAAGAGTAAGATATCTTTCTTGTGAAATAGGGCAAGTGCAGCTAATAGTTGTGTTAATTTGAAAGGACCAAGAATTTCCAAGACTAACAAGAAGTCAAATTAGGTAAGAGAACACATTGAGGTAAAAACCTTCTAGGGTAATGCTGCAGAAATGAGTCAGGACAGTTTATACGTAAGGATGGTCAGAAGTGGATGGAACAGAAAGCTGAGAAGTCATCCTGCACATTACGAGCCCTGCTTTCTGATGAGGAAGACCATGGATCCATTTCCCAGAGCAGCCTGTCTATGTCTCTAATCCCAGTGCAATCCCGGTTACCTCAGATACATGATTCCACATCACAGAGTCAATCAACTGGAGATCAAAGGTACTTTAAATCTGTGTCTGTATTGAGCACATACAGATATTTAGTTCTTGTTATAATTCCCTGATAGTAAAGCAGAATGATTTATGCTGTTTGTACATTGTATCAAGCATTACAAGTCATTTAATAATAACTCAGCTTCTTATAGTGGAGGATATTATAATTATACAAATGTTGTGATCTAAGGTACTTTTGGTCCTCTGCTTTATATCCATGGGGAACAGGAGGATGACCACAGGGTGTGGTCTTAGGACCATAGCCCTGCAAATACATGGGGACAACTATTCCCAATGCCACCTTTACTCTCCATGTTCAATTGATTTAAATCAGAAACCACTGACCACGTATTGACAATACATGGAAGCTCTCCAGGGCTGAAGGTGAAAGGAACAGATTTCCCATACACTGTTTTCAAACATTTAGGAACCTGTGTGGGAAAAGATAAAATTGGCCTGCAACTTCCACAGAGTTAAGCCCACAAAGAGGAGGCGTGGGTTCTCCACTACCCTAGGAGGTCCTTATACTTCAACACCAATGCCCTTTCACTAGCTGCCAATTAAAGGGAACACTGATAATTTTACAATATCCAATAAACTTCCATTCAACAAGGTAGCTGAGACTGATGGAAGACAGTAAGTAAATAGCATCCCAGAGGAAGCTGTTGAATGTCATCTTTCCATGGTACCAGTTCAGCAGTCCTCCTTCCAGTGGTTCCAACAAAATCCAAAATCTCTATAAACAGTCAGCAGCATCACCAAAGCCTAGTCACTTGGGACTAGGTATCTAGCCAGATGGTTGAGCCTGAGCTTTGCATGCACAGACCCTGTGTTTAATGTCCAGCACTGAAATCAACACATTAAATGAATGAGTGAGTAAGAATGCATATGAGTGTGAGTGAGTGTGACTATGAGTAAGAGTGAGTATGAGTGAATGAGAGTGTGAGAGTGAGTGTGAGAGTAAGTGTGAGAGTTAGTGAGTGTGAGCGATAGTGAGAATGAGTGTGACAGTGATTATGAGTATGAGTGATTGTATGAATGAGTGTAAGTGTGAGAATGAGTGAGTATGAGAGTGAGTGAGAATAAATGTGAGAGTGAGTGTGAATGTGTGAGTGAAGATTAAGAGTGAGTGTGAGAGTGAGTGTGAGTGAGCCTGAGAGTGAATGTATACATGAAATAAAGACAAGGCAGGATTCAGGAGGGAGTGGTTGTATTTCACCCTCAGAGAAGCTGATGGCTCAGAGACGTGGAGATTATAAAGTGGGAAAGAATTTCTACACCTGAGCTATCGGGCCCTAATATGATGTGTTGGAGGTGGCGGCGATACTTCAACACCAGGAAATGCACACAGAGGTGTGAGGAGAGGGAATACAGTGCAGGGAACCGCCCCAAGGGGATCCTACAGTGTGTTGTCTTACATACTTCATTAAACTGAGAGGTTTTCCAGGGTGCAGGAGAGCCCTGCTTTGCAAGAGCAAGTGGATGTTACTGAATGAGGTTTTCAAAGTGCGCTTGCACCAGCCCTTTCTTCAGGTTGTAGACTGTTACGCCAGATCCCACTGAGACTTCAATTCCACTGAGAAAATGGTTTCCCTGTATTTTAAAAATGTAAATAACATTACACGATATTTTTACAGTAAGCTCTAAGTGAATGTAGATGCATCACAGACTTCAGTTTTCTGTGTAAAGTATCAAGGTCATTAAAATACTTAATCATTAAATAAGAGTCTCCTCCCTCATGTTTAATAAACCTATGCTGCTTCTTTTTTTCCTTCTCTTGGCGTTTTGAGAAAATCTTGTTATATATCCCAGACTTATCTTAAATTTACAATTCTCCTGCCTCAACCTTCCATGTGCTTGAATTTCATACATACTCCACTGTGCTTGGCCACCTGTATATTTGTTATTAAGACAATGCAGTAAATATTAGTAAGAGTTGCCTGACTTCACAGGACATGCTATATACATTAGGACTTCTGCATTTTTTTCTAATTCTTTAACTGCTTCTCTCTCCGTCTGTCTATCTATCTATCATCTATCTATCTATCTATCATCTATCTATCTATCTAATACATGTATGGATGGAAGCCAGAGGACTTAGGTATCATTCTCCAGGAACCAGCAACCTTTTTAAAAGATAGTGTCTCTCACCAGCCCAGAACTGGCCAGGTGAGTAAAGCTAACTAAGCCAGCAAGCCCCAGGGATCTGCTAGTCTCTGCCTCCCCACAGATGGGATTACAAGTGCAAACCACCATCCCTAGAATTTTTTTATATAGGTTCTGTGCCTCAAACTCAAGTCCTTCTGGGACAAGAAAAATACTTTACCAACTGAGCTGTGTTCCCAGGCTCCACCAGTTTCTTTTGTGTTTAGTTAATAAAAGAGCTCTCTAGAAAGTTCACCTGTTTACTGATCCTTTTGGCTCACAGCAATTCCAATATGGAGGCTGGTACTGTTACATCTTCAGTATTGTGTGCCAACATTCACAAAGAGCTCTCACCTTGAAAAAAAAAAGACCTGAAATTCAAGGGACATGTACCATCAAGGCACAAGACTGAGGAGAAGTGGGGCTGGAGAAATGGCTCAGTGGTTAAGAGCACTGACTGCACTTCCAGAGGTCCTGAGTTCAAATCCCAGCAACCACATGGTGGCTCACAACCATCTGTAATGAGATCTGATGCCCTCTTCTGGTGTGTCTGAAGACAGCTACAGTGTATTCATAAATAATAAATAAATAAATCTTTAAAAAAAAAAGACTGAGGAGAAGTGGCGTGGGAATCGTGTATGTGTTGGGAAATAGGTATGATCAAACTCCTTACTTATCTGTAATAATGGGACCCACTATTTTGTGCAATCAATATACACTAATTTAAAAAAGAATTTTGATCTTATTTTTCTGTTCTGGTCCTTGTCTTCCCTTTTCTCTTGGATGTTAAGAAACATTTCCCCTAGATACAGGCAGTTTTGTTTCCAGTTACACAGGAAACCACTGTCTTCCTAAGCGGTTCAACCACAGCTTTGTTGTAATGGCAAATCAAACCCTTATTGTCAGCTCACTTCCTGAGAAAAATAAACCGAAGTCAGCATCATGTGACAAGTCTTAATTGAAAAGAAAATCTTATACTGCTAAAAATCCCACCAACCCAGTAAGAAATGTTACCCTCTCCATAGGAAAGACACCTGTCTCCCCCAACCACCTCGATCCCTCCTGCCCTTGAATTTAACCTTCACTTTTGGGAACAGATTGTCCTAGTTTTCTGGGAGGGAGACAGATTTTGCTTCATCTTGATGAAGAATATTGGCAAAAATTCAAAAATCAAGATATACCTCATATGATATAATACCTATATACTAGAATTTTTTCAAGCTTCATAGACACTTGCTAATGAGTTGGATATAACATGTCCTAATTGTATGGGTGATGAAACCAATAAATAGATGTTACACAAGTTGTCAACGGTCTCAAGAGCCAGCATTCAGCCCAGAGAGCCTGCTCACTCATCTATGCTCGGACACTGTCTTGCACAAAGTCTCACATGGGGAAGGGAGAAAGGGAGAGAACATTCCAAATGTATCAAGACAACCTCTTGGTGACTAAGCTTTGCTACAGATCTTGGAGGTCATTGCTCAGATCCATTTGTCAGTGTTTCTGAATCCTGGAAACTGCTAGCATCTGGAGACAAGGATGAGCAGAGCAGACTTTCCTGCCATAGAATATTTTACCAAGGAAAAGACAGGATGAGGACTCCAAGCCAGACTCCATGGAACAGTTTCAAGAGGAAAGGAGATGGTCGGTCATAGAGCAGATCCCACAGCCATGGAAATGACAACTGTGGTCCCATATTCTGTAATGTTCCTTCAAATCCAATATCCTACAGACTTCATGGACCTGGGAATGCAATAGGACTCACTGGTCAAATGTTGGTGATCTAACTAGGATAATATAAGGTAATTTGGCATAATCTTGTATAGAAAGCAAAGGAAGGCTTGAGTGAGTGAAATCCTGAGGAGATATGTATTTTTATCATGGCCAAGCCCTGACAGACAACATGGCCAATTGACAAAGCTGTTATCCATATAAGCCAGGCGGGACACAGCTGTGTCAAGGATGTGTAAGACCTCAGACACATGGGAAATGGGGAAAGCTGTTCTCCATATGAGCCAGGCTTAAGAGAAATTGCAAGGCTTTTCTCAGGAGTTCCAGTATGACTGTTTAGGAAGACTGATCACTGTGTACAAAGTCTAGCAACTGTATTTCCTCCTCCCCAGTGTGTACAAAAACTAGCAAGTGTATCTTCCTCCTCACCAGTGTTTACAGACTGATATTGCTTATCCAGACCTCCTACACCAGAGCTAGCTAGCTTCTCCTCCAGGACCTACTTAATAAACAGGCTTTAGTTTCAAGTTGCGGAGAACTCCCACAGGATCCCAGTTTCACTGTCTGTGGCCCTTGCCACCACTAACCAGAGTTCTGAGACCCAACAAGTCGGGTGGTGGTAATTTGGGTTCATTGTAACTAGGAAAAAAAAAACCACAATCACAGTACAATTCTAAAAATACAAGAGACAAAGTTGCAGTCAGTGAAACAGATACACAGTTCTCAGAGAGGTGGAAGTTATGTTTACTCACAGAATGGGGGAACTGGGTGCATTAGTTCTTTGTAAGTGTCCACCCTGATCTATTCACAGCACAGTCATTCTTATTCAGAGATTTACAGCCTAATATTGAAGATTGTCAAGGGTTTATTACTGAAGGCTATCTCTTTGACAACCAACCATGTTGCCTGGCAACAATTTCCTTGTTGATTTCCTATCTCTTCTTATCATGGTTTCTGCAACTTCCACAAACCTATCCCTATTCTCTGTTCCCTCCCACATGAAATAAAGTTCCTTTATATTCTGGGCTTGCCAGGCAGCAGGAGAAAATGGTGGCTTTGTCGGGCTTAATTGTGACATAAAAAGCTGGATGCTCTGCTATTATTTCAGCCCCAACTTCGGTTTGAGTTTAAGACATTACTTGAAACTCCTTATTGACTATTAAAGCACCACCCGCAAATCCTGAGACAGCAATCGCGGTCAGGATGGAAGAAAATGGAATGTGAAATTTCATGGTTTAGCTTCACGTGCTGGGCGGATTTAGTCAGAACTAGACTTGCCTACAGGGCCGGGGTGGGGTGGGGTAAGATCTTTGAATAACATAAAGCAGGAGGGTATGGTTCCTTTTTCTAGCGGTCAACATGCTGAAAGAGTCTTAGGGAGAACAGTTGAAATTTAGGGATGTATTGTGACAGAAGTCAGGTTCATTTAAGTCATAAGGAATTTTGTTTTCCTGTGTGTGTGTGTGTGTGTGTGTGTGTGTAGTATGAGTGCATGCATATATGTGGTATGCGTGCAGGTACATGTATGTGGTGGCCCAAAGTGTCTTCCTTGATTCCTTATATATCAAAGCAAGAGTCTTCTCCCTAAACGAGCAGCATGCCATTTCAGCTGGTCTAGCTAGTCAGTTTGCTTCAGGGATCATCTGTAAGGATTACCAGTGGCTGCCATGCCTACCCAGCTTTTACATGGGTCCTTAGGCTCTGAACACCTGCCTTCACATTTGCCTGGCAAGGACTTTACCCTCTGAGCTATTTCCTCAGGCCCCCGAAAGAAAGTTTGACAGCTATTCCTGGTGGATCTCAGAGCGTCAAGGCTCAGAGGTCTGATAATGTCTGAAATTCTGTAGCCAAGCTGCATCCGTTGCCTTCACATTTGACACTCTTGCATTCGAAGATGAAATGTTTAGAGCTAATGGTGCCATTTACATATTAGTATGCATGTATAATATACATATTATATGCTCCAATCACAGACTGTGGAGACTTTGCAGGCTAGATCCAAGTGGCAGAAGTATGGTGGGCAAAGTAATGTCTAGCCCCCAGTTCCTGTGGAGCTCCGTTTAGTGTTCTTCTGGGACATGAACAGCCTCCACTACATTCACTTGCTAAGCAGTAAGCTGACCCAACACAGCTTCCCTGCCATGATGGTTCTCCCAAAGTTTTACTCCCTTAAAGTTCTTTAGTCATAGGAACACAAAAGGAACCAGTAGAGGCCTCTTTAAGATGACAGTGCTTGCCATGAAAATAATAATCTTTAGTTGTCATTTACTTCGTAGTGATGATCTATCGCTTCTATTTTTGTGGAGATGAAGAATACGAGTCCAATATTTGACAGAAGAGGGATCCTGAGGGCCTTGGGCTCAGGAGAAAATGACAAGGTGATGCCTGACTGGGACAGCCTTGTTGTACTGTGACTTATATAACAATGAATCCACAGATAACGAACAATCAGAGACTTATTTTGGTTTCCCCTCCATCCTCATCAGCATCCTACTTTCATCATCCAAAGATCTGTAATTATCTAGCCTCCTAGGGGATTATTAAATCTATGCACATAAGAGATTCAAAATACACTGAGACAAAACTGATAAAAATGAAAGGAGAAGTTGTCAAATCCACTATTATAGTAAGAGGCCACGGCACATGTGTCTAGGGAGACAGGACTCTTGAAACAAACTAGCTTTGTAAGGAGGATAACTGAGTTGGGTGGTTAACTGAAGGACAGTTCTTCTGGGGACCTTGGATCAATCTGGTTCCTTACCTACTTATTCTCAGAAATAAACATTTTCAGTATTAAGAATATAACAGCTTGAGAAAGAGGAGACTCTTCTAGAAACAAGCTGTCTTTCTGAGCTTTAGTTCAGCTTGTCAATTAGCCCTGGGAAAATAAAGTCCAGGATAGCATGCTTTCTGGGCTCTATCAGTGGTGGGGCATGGTAGGAAATCCATCTACTCTGTTAAGCATTCCTGAGCCTTAAGGCTCAGTTCCCAGGGCACCCTGCACTTCCAGTCTCTTGCTGCCTGCAATATGATGAATATGTTGTATCTTGCTGGATGCAGGTAAGTTGATATCAGTGCACAGTAAGATGGCTCTACAAAACCTTCCTAGATCTGTTTCCAGCAAAGATGTTAAGAGAACTAACTGAATGTCATGGGAGTTTAAATACATACAGCAGAGGAGCTAACTTTGTTACTCACATGTTATGAAAGTGTCCTGTCTTGTTACAGCTTCTGTATCTACAATTCTCTCTTTAAAACTGCTATTTCCGTGCTTGCAAGACACAGTATGAAGCAATTAATTTAATGAGAGCTTGGCGTTCTTGAGCCTGCTTTAATGGAAAAAGTCATGATCAAATGCATCATCTGTCAAACTGTAATTCTGATCTTTTTATCTCCACCACGGTCAAGTTGCTGTTACACTGCAGGAATTAGATTAAGTGACTCAGATGTTCCTTTCCTGTCCTACGATGATTATGTCCCATGGCTGAATCAGAGATTGTTACCCAGCTCCACGTATTTATGTTTTAAAACACAGGGAAAACAGTCCTCAGAAGGAAGTCATGGAATTAATGTTTAACACATCTGGCTTTGCAGGTGTCAGAACAGCTGCACCTCGACCACAGCAAAGCAATGCCAGCCATTTCTACAATACTCACAACCAGAAAGAAACACTTTTACTCTAACCAGGAAGGAGACTACTGCACAGGGCACTTTGAATTCTGTAACAAACACTTTCCCTGTATCCTGGCATTTCGCCAGTTAGTACATGTTACATATGATGGTGCTGCCATAGATTATAATGGAGCCCCCACATTCCCATGGCCTAGCTCCATTATGTGCCATGTCTCCCTTGTGTCTGTGATGCAGCTACAGCCAAGAAACATACTGCACTGCCTGGGATGCAAAATACACTGCTTGCTTAATGATAGGACATGTTTGTTTTGAGGCAGAATCTCACAAATTAAAGGAGTCTGTTCCCAAGCAACAGCAAAGAGTATAGTATGATACCAGCACTGTGGTAAGGTTTTAAAGTCATTTTTGGAAATAACCAGACAGAGAGGATGGCATACATTGGTAATCCCAGGACTCAGAAGGCTGAGAAGAGGCGCTCAGCACTGCAAGGTGAGACCCTGTTCATTTCAGTCCTCAGTGATGAGATTCCATTGCAATTAAGTTCCTACAGATGAAGAAAGGGGAAAAGAAAAGATAATAACTTTGACCATGAAATGGCCCAGCTAGAATTTGAATTCCCGCAGATTCATTTGAGGTCCATGTTCCTCACTGTGCATGGATGGCTGGGTAGAGGGCAAAGGTTGGCAGGAAGAGTGCACAAAGGGCTTCATTCCTCTTATAAAGTCCAGTTCCTAGGCTGTCCATTCTGTCACAGCCTATGTGGGTGGCACAGGTGGAGATGTGCAGGACATGAACTGTGCGCCCCCTGGTGGCTCTGAGTGTAGCTGCTAAACAGGTGGTGTAAGTTTCCAATTTTCACATGCACATATACATTTGAAAAATATCCAGTGTTGGGGTCTGGTCTGGTACTGCTATGTATTCAAATGCTAAATACTGGCCCCCAAGATCTGGTTGTTCTTGACAAGCAGATCCTCATGTACACTAAGTGATGCTATGTAAACTTTGCTCCCCAATGTAAAGCTATTGGTTAAATAAGAGTGTCTCTACAGCCAATTACTGGGGAGGCAGGGTTACTGGGCTGGGAGTTGCAAGTAGGGACTGCAAGGGACAGAGAGAAGGAGAGTGAAGGAGGAAGATGGAGAGAACAGGAGATGTGATGGGCCAGGAGAACATGCCCCAGTGAAATATCCCACCCCATCCCCAGGATAGACTTCTGGAGAACAAGTAACCTGAGCGAGACTCAAACAGCAAGTACCATGGGAGGCACAGCTGGGAAGCAGCCAGTCTAGCTTTAGAAAAATAGATTAGTAACTGTAAGAGCTTATTAAATAAATCTATAGAATTCTGCCTCAGTTACTGGGGGGCTGACCAGGTCCTATCAATAACTAACAGAGTTTATTAAATTTCATTTACTGGGTTGTAACCCAGAAAAGACATACTGAACCACTCACAGCAGGTACCACTGAGGAAAATTAGTTTTTCTCTCTTCGTTTTTGCACAATTTTTATAGTGATCGAACACTGCTTTTGCAACCAGAAAAAGTGGCTCTATTTTAAGGGGGTTACTTTATCTGTCCTGTTGATCACACACACTCAGACAACCTTGGCCTGCATTGGTCACTGAGGCAGGTAGACTGGACTGAGATGCAGCTTCAAAGTTTGCTCCAGCCTCAGCCTGACCCCTGCTGGAGAGCAGCTTTGGAGAAGCTTGATTTTCAGACATCTACATAGACCTCAGGGAAACATTATCCATTCATTTTATTATTTAGCAGATATGTACTTTTACATTCTACATGCTAAGCATGATAGAAATACAGAAACAAACCAAAGGCAGAGTTCATTCAGAAACTATACAAGTTTTCTGTTTCTAGCATGCTCTTTATCCTGTCCTCCTTACTGACAAGCTCAGTTTTGGCTGCCATTGGAGGAGTCTCTCTGGGTGTGTGTGCAGCTTGTAACTAGTGGCTAAGAAGCTACCAACTTGAATTTGTTGTTTATGTCTGGCCATTTTACTGTTCAGATATTTTCTCTAGTGCCTGAAACATGCAGGAATAGCCTCCTCTAAGATAGTAGTTGTATTCTCCACATCTTCCTTTACCTCCATGTCTGTGTGTGTGGGTGGGTGCAAGTGATGGGGCACACATACATATGCGTGCAAGTGCATGTAGAGACACAACACTGACAGCAGTTATCTTTCTTAATTACTCTCTGTTTTATAAGTCAGGTCTCAACTAAACCAAACTTGCCAATTCTGGTCAAGCTAGCCAGCTTGCCCCTGGAATCCCATCTCTGATTCCTAAGTCCTTGGGTTGTAGGTGGTCATCATTTCTAATGTGTGGTTCCTGCATGGGTTCTAGGGGTCTGCAATGCAGCCATGTATATCAGAGAACTTTGTGAAGTTGTTTCTCTCCTTCCACCTTTACACAGTATGGGGGTTTGAGTGAGAATGGCCCCCATAGGCTCATGCATTTGAACACTTGGTCCCCAGTTGGTGGAACTGTTTGGGGTACATTTAGGAAGTCTGGCCTTGTTAAAGGAAGTATATAACTGCAGGTAGGCTTTGGGAGTTTGAATAAAATTTTATGTGTATGAGCATTATGGCTACATGTGTGTCTGTGCATTGTGCCAGAAGGTTTCAGATCTCCCTGGGACTGGAATTGGCCAATGGTGAAACATTATGTTAGTGCCAGGAATCAAATTTGGGGCCAGTGCTTTAACTGCTGGAGTTTCAGTTGCTTTCTCTACTTCTGTTTGTGGTCTGAAGACATGAGTGTTTAGCTTCTTGCTCCAGAAGCCATGCCCTACCTCGGCTATCATAGACTCTCATCTCTCTGAAACTATTCCAACTCTTAAGTTGCCTTAGCCATAATGTTATCACAACAGAAAAGTAACACTGAAAATACATGTGGGCTCTAACAACTGAACTCAGGTTTCTAGGCTTATATGAAGCCTCTATCTGTTGAGGCCTCTCCTTAATCCTATCTAGAACACTAGACTTTCAGTATCACAGTATTAATAAAAGCTGGGTTCTCATTTAAAATTGACAAAATGTCTTAGTTTGAAGATGTGTATCTTGAAAAGATGATCTTTTTTTTTTTTTACAGCAACTGAAGGTTCTCTGCAAGTCATTTATATAACATCATTGAATTTTAGAGTGCTTCACCAGGGTAAAAAACAAACAAACAAACAAACACCCCTGGGACATAACAAGTGAACAGTTTGGTGGTGTTTGCAATGCTCTTCAAATATAACATGACCTTAACACACGGCAACACAGATCAGCTGCCTCCAGCTGGCAAACACCCTGACTCCCTCGTACAGAGTCCTACTGTTTTTTTCCTAGGTGTGTTGTGGTCTACATTGTTTTGGCCAGTGAAGATCTACCTTTAAAAAACAGAAACAAAAACAACTTGCTTTCCTATTTTAAGATTTGTTGGATCACCCAAAAAGCACTTCCTGACTTCCAACTGAGGACAGACACCACGCCTGTTTCACATACCATGATGTCTTCAGCTAAATGCCCAGTAAGATGAGAGTAGATGGTTCTACAGCCTACTAGCTTGACAGATAGTGTTTATGGATTTCTCTGGTAAACAAGGAAGTTGTTAGCACATGATGCTGAGGGTCAGAGATGATAAAGTTCAATGAAGAAAGCCTAGAACCTGTTTATTGTCTGAAGAAGCTGTCTCAAAGTCTTGGGGAACACTCACAAGGCCAGGGACAATCTCTTCTTACTCCAGGCCACAGCAGGACATCTTAACTGTAAAACTCCAAGTAGAGCTGACAGTTTGGGTCCCACTTGGTCACCAGATCAGAGGTCACACCTGACTGTTTCCCTGCTTGACATTCAACACTCAAGGCACTGAATCTTCTCCCACAGGCAGACAACAGAGGGAGCTCCCACTATCCATCCGAAAAACCCTAAGGACTGGACTTTCAGGGTTTTCAAAAAATAGCCCGAACAGGAACAAAGCCAACACAACACACTACCCTTCTATACCGTGCTCAGTTTCCAACTTCATGCCTGACATGAGGGGGGGAGGAAGCAATACAAGAGACCAAAACAGGAAAAAAACTAGAAAAAAATTAAAAATATTAAGTTAAGCAGTCATCAAACAAGTAATACAATAAATACAGGCTTTGAAAAAAGGGAATAGAGAACAGAAGGAAAGAATGGGGGAGGAAGGGGAAGGACCGGACAGGGAAGAAAAGCAGGCCCTGGGAAATTTAAGACAGGATGGCAGCAATGAAGGAGCAAAAAAACTAAAGGTGAAGAAACTTCCCAGAAACTACAGTAAGAAGGAAAAATAAACAGGGCTGGGGCTAGAGCAGAGGGGATGGTAGCAGTCCATTCCTCTTTGAAATCCCCACTGGCCCTCCAGCTCAATCTAACCACACCTCTGCACCTTTTCCACCTCATTTCTCACTCAGTTTTCTACATGGCACGACACTAACTTTTCATTCAATAAATGCAAATGTCTCCTTTGTTCACTGGTGTTTCCAACATCAACAAGATTGCTTAGTGTGAAGCAGGCAACATTTAATGGGTTAAAAAAAAAAGAAGATAGAGATATTGTAGAACTGCAAGTCAGGGATTTCTGTCTAGGAAGGTCCTACCAAATGCACACAAAGACTATTGAAGACTTTCTATATACCAGAAACAGAAGGCTCTATAAGCTTGTAGTAGTTACAAACCAAAGATACCAGATCATCCTCAGACTTCTAAATAGCAAGGTGGGAAAGTAGAAGACAACAAATAATGCCTTATCTACAATGTATTCCCAGCCAAACCATCAGACAAGCCTAAAGGTAGACAGACCACAGTACCATGTGCAGTCCTTAAGGGTCTAGAGTGGCTCTTTTCAGCGTTCTTCAGTGACAACACTACTGAAGACAGTATGCTGCCTGCGCAAGGATGAATAGTCTCTATAGTACGCTGCTTTTCTGGGTTGATGAAACTAGATGTCCCAGCAGCAGGACGATATGTGCAGAAAACAGGTATTCTCATTAGGAAGGCAGAAGCACTCCCAGGAAAACATTTAACATCAACTCTGGACTGGCTAAGGAATCTCTCTAAGGAGAGATCACATAAAGGAGTAAGAAGTGACCTATTATTCCTGCAGAAATGTGCACAGACTGGCCCTTGAAATGCATCTGAGAAGAATTGGCATCCAGTCGAAAGACAGTAAGCCAAGTGATAGTGGCATAACTTCAGGAAACAAAAAAAGTAAAGCAGGAAACGATTTAGAAACAGGGCTACATGTAAATAAGGCCTACTGGCTTTGGGGTGGAATGTGCTAGGAACGCCAGAGTCTCTCACAGGCCACATAAAACTACACAGGTGTAGTCCTTTAAATAATAAAACGAGCTGGGGGCAGTGGCATATTGCTGTATAATCCCAGCACCACAAGAGCTAAGTGGAAAGGACCACAAGTTCAAAGGCAGTCTGGGCTACAAAGTGAGATTCTCCAACAGGGGAAAAAAACCTAATTTTCAGAAAAATACCCTACCTTACCAATCGTCTCCCCTATGGTGTTTGCTGTATTCAGTTCCTAAAATATAATGGTGGTAGACACTGGTGCCACCATCCCAAAAAGGAGGAACACTGAAGAACTGAAGAGTACTTTGAAATAGTTTTATTGGCTCTTAAGACCTTTGCATATAAAAAAAATACCCAAATCACTATGCAGTATTAAATCACAATTACATTTTCTCTTACCAATTATAACTACCCAGAATATACATTTTTTAAAAGAAAAAAAAGCCTACTGAACAGAATTTTGAAATGACATTATGACTTAAATACTATGACAAAATAGATAATTCCTTATAACATTAATTAATTGCACAAAGCTGCCAGGTATTTTCATAAGCATAATCATTGCACAGAGTGCAAATGGACACAATTTCAATGGTACACATTTAGCTGAAGTAACCACCTCCATCTATGGAACCCTTAATTCCTGGCACAAAATGTTGGTCTATTTTAACTTTCCCCAGGCAACCAACTCCAAGATCCAGTGACTTTTGGCCTTCCTCAAGATACAAGCATCCTACTCATGGCCCAAGAGTCAACACCGCCTCTGCTTGAAGAAGTCAATTCCTCTCAGTTCCTCGGGCAGGTAGTCCTGGTCCACGGGCTCACTGTACATGGGGTTGTACTTGTAGCCTTTGCCATAGCCCAAATCCTTCATCAGCCTGGTGGGCGCATTCCTCAGGTGCAGGGGTACAGGAGGCAGGGGCCCCTGGTGATTCCGCAGACAGGCTTTTACATTGTTATAGGCACTGTACACCTCAATGGACTTTGGGGCTCTGGCAAAATAGACCACACACTGGGCCAGAAGCACCTAGGACACAGAAGGGCACATGTCACCAGGAAGATGCCACAAAGTTTCTGTTTGGCAGAGTATTTTATGATTCCTCCTACTTAACTCTTAGATGATTCCCATGCTTGCTTGTTTCTTAAATTAATTTTTATAATCCCCTTTTCGCTTAGTCTGGATAATCAGTAACAACAGAGAAAGTCTTATGAGATAAGAGGGGAGCTAGATCAGAAGTTCTCATTTAACCTATGAACTTCTCACTAAATCAAATCTTTCTTAAGCCCTGATTCATAAAGCCAATGACTAGGAAGCTGTCTGGTATGGAGGTGAACCCACTGTTTCCTGTTCCCAGAAAGCTTAGGACACTTCTGAGCCTCAAGACTCCTAAGGACAGTGTGAAAGCAGTCTTGTTTCTGGTGACAGTCCTATAATTTCAGTAACTCAGAAGGCTGAGGCAGGAAGTTCTTAGTTCAAGGCCTGCCTGGGCTAGCAAACAGGTTAAGGACTATTTCTGAACAACCTAAAAGACCTGGTTTAAAAAGTTAAAACAGGGCTGTGGATAGCACTGTGATGGAGGACTTCAGTAACACATGCAAATTCTGGGTACAAGCTCCAATATTACAAAACCAAAACCAAACTACAATCTGATGAGACACGGAAGTTCTCATCTCTCTAAAAGGCTAAGATTCTACATAACAAAGTTCAAAAGCTAAGCAGTTTGTTCAGTGGACCTAACACACCTGTGATGAAGGCAAGACTCATATTCAAATCCACAAAAGACAGGGCACAAAACAAAGAAGATTTACAAAGAACTGAGCTGGTATCTTACCTCACACTCAGGCATGCCTATAAAGTGACAGCCTTGGTAGGCAGCAACTGCTTGTGCTAATGCTGACGGATCTGCCAGACCTATCATACAAGAGACAAAACATAGTTTAAGTCACAGGCCTTCCTTGTTCTGACCTGCCAGTGTGCTGTTGTAACCAGCAACCACTACTGCATGCAGGTAGGAGAAGAGATCCTCGGTCCAATGAAGGCTGGACGCTGTGTGTATGGGAATTTGAGGGTGGGGAGGTGGGAGTGGAGGGTAGGTGGGGGCACATCCTCATAGAAGGAGGAGGAAGGGGGATGGGATACGAGGGTTCATGGGCGTCGGGGGGAGTAGGGTAAGGGGATAACGTCTGAAACGTAAATAAAATGTCCAATAAAAAAAAAAAACACCCAGTACAATTATACCAATATATCTCTGATCTCTAATCACATAATATTTATAATAGTTGTTACTATTTATTGAGTTACTGTTGGTGTCAAAATGGCCTCTTGTATAAAAATACATGCCAGTAGGAAAAACTAGAGACTAAGCATGACAGACAGAAAGTGCAAAGGCCATGAAGGCATTCATAAGAATGGATGAATCAAAACACAGTATTTACAATAAGAAAAGGAAAACTTTTCTAATCTTTGTCTTGAATGGTGTCCAGAAGCTCCCATTTCTACTTCAAGAACTAACAAATAAAAACCTTAACATTTGGCTGCAAAGCAAACCAAAAATATCTCTTATATATTGGTATTTTGAATGATCTTGAGATCATCTCCAAAGAAGCAGAAACAGTGACTCTGTAAATAGTCAGACACATGCACATGGAGCAACTGACCACTGAGCTCATGACAAGTCTTTCTTTTCCTGCCTGCTCTGCATGACATGACACTAGAGTAAGCGCACTCCCTCTGAGAACCCCCACCCCCACACAGATTCTCCTCCACTCACCGATGTCCTCGCTGGCAAACCTTACCAGCCTCCTGGCCACATAGAGTGGGTCCTCCCCTCCCTCAAGCATCCGGGCCAGCCAATACAGGGAAGCATTCTGGTCAGAGCCACGCATAGCCTTGTGCAGGGCAGAGATGCAGTTGTAGTGCTCTTCCCCTGTACACCAGAACAACAGTCACATGGCTGCCTTGTACACCTACCCAACATACAAAGCAGAACTAAGATAGGCCCCAGTTGTGCTGGGGAAAGCAGGCGTGACAGCTGCCCTCCAGCCACGCGCAGTGGGGTGAAACCTGGTTAAGCCCCAGAGCTCACTCAGGGCTCCAGGCCTGTTTCCTAGAGGTCCTATTCAGAAGAGAAACTCCTGATGGTTATACACACTAAGGACACTTAGACACAGAGGCTGACAAAGGGAAGGGAGGGGATAGGTTGTCTTAAAGGTGATATCTATCACAGTGGATTGTCAGAGACAAGAGAGGTGAGAGAAAGATTCTCATGTCCTGGTTCTATCTTCTGCCCACACAGTCTATTTGAGTAAAACTGACTGGGACTGGTCATAGTCATCAGGGTTGAGGAAAGTGGCAAGAACAGCTGATAGAGCCCATTTGTTCCTCAGTGTCATTGCCAGTTGACACCTCAATATCCAAAGACCACAGTCATTACACCATAGACTGTGGGGACATTGTGAAGCAGGATCTTAGGGTATTGGCAAATGAACTAATGGCTCTTAGCCTCAAAGTACTGTGGCCCCATCCTTACCATTTGGCCTCAGTCCTTCTTTAATCCTAGATTCATGAGCAAACAGAGTAGCAAAATATACTTTAGAAAAAATTTAAGAATGGAATAAAGCTGAACAGTTATCAAAAATAAGCAGTGCTCTCTACACATGCCCAAGCCTTCTGACCATTCTCTCATGTAAGTTTAAGGACATGACAGCTGAGAAGGCAAAGTCCTCTGGTCCCAAGTCCTTCCAGAGAAGCACCTGCTCTGTAAACATCATGAGCAACATCAACAATGCGACAGTGTTCTGGTAGGCAGAGCACTCTGGCTCCAGGAACAAATCCTAACAGCTGCTAAGATGACATTTGGTCTTCAAATAGAGAGACGAGAAACTGGTATGCCAAAGGGTAAGTATCTAACAGGGTGATTGCAGGGTCTCCAAAACTTCAATTCCTAAGGAAATCCAGGCCAGGTCAATGACATGAATCTAGTTATTAAACCTTATAAATAAGCAGTGTCCCCTACTTGGGGCTTCTCTAATAAAGTGAGCCATGGACTCTGGCTGGAAGTGTCCTGGGTGATCTAAATGGCTTTGGCCCGTTTTACCTCTTTGGTTTGGGTACTCTGAACCCTGATCTCTCAACACAGCAGGGGCCTATGGTTGAGGAGGGATAGGCAAATACCTCTAGTCCTTTATACCAGTTAATCCTATACTCTCTAACACAGGTCACTCATCTTTATTGACTTAACACGAGAGGTAATCCAATTTTACAATACAGTGAACTGTACTATAGGCTCTAGCCCCAGGTAGTTTGGACCTGAGCCTCAAACTTACTAGCAATGCAGACTTTAGCAAGTTCTCCATGCCTTGGGATTCTCACTAGGTAAAATGTGGTTGCTTTAAACACACAGGCCTTGGACAGAGCAAACAGTACAGAAGAACTAAACCTGTTAATGTTAATTACTAGCCTACAAAAATAGTACATTTACTTTTGTTTTTATTATATACAGCTTGAGAACTGGGGAGTTCATACTATTAACCTAAAAGCATGAGGTCAATGCAGGACAGACCATCTGTTCACATTCAGAAATACCTTCACTCTGGTGTATAAACATCTGAACCTCTTACTGGATCCTACTAGAAGGCACTATGTACTTTGTGACATTAAAAGAAATTAATAATAACAAAGACTCTAGTGGTAGTTTTTGTCAAATCAGGGTTATAAAAAAACTTTAAGAGTCTAAGCTAACACATTTACAGGGCAATAGTTTTACAATTCTTGTTTCTGGAGCAACCTATAAAAGTACATTTTCTAAGGATGTGAATTGTATTTATGTGTGTCTGATGATTCCCTGTGGAACAGGCATGCTGGTGTGGATGGGCAGTGTAAGCACATTAATATAAGAGGGCATGACATATGGGTCCTCACAGCTGTGCTACCATGCAAAGTAGCTTCCACTGCCCTCAGCTCCTCCTGGAACAGCACAGGGCAAGTAAGAAAGTGCTCCCTCATATACAGTTCCCTAGGGCTGAACACCTCCCAGTGTCTCTTCTCAGTAACATGGTCTAGGTAGAGTGACTTAGTGACTCCATGAGGTAGGCATGGGGATATATGCAGGCAGTGAGGCAGCACATCTTCTTGGGAAATAGATAAAGGTGTGTTTTAGGATCAGTTTTAGAACATGCTTTGTTAACTGAGATGAGTTTTTATATAAAGTACGGGTAATATTAATAAGCTACCTTCTAAGGTTGTTTGGAAAATATAAAAAAAAAAAAGCACTCAAAAAAAGATCACTCATTAATGTCCTATGGACTTTGACTAGTGATCTGATAAATATGAAGGATGGTCTAGTCAAAGGAAAGGGTCTTCTGGGATGCTCACAAGGGGAGGTAAAGACTACTGCTACAGGACCTCCAGAAAAAGGTGGGCTAGAATCTGTTCACTTCTGAAAAATGTTCAGTTTGCTCTAACCTTGTGTTAGTACTTGGCTAAAAGCAAAGTAGGGTACTATGCCTAGATGTTTTATTTCCCAGGCTTTTCAAGGACAAGATATTCAAGGGAGAGCGTGCAAAAAGGCCACTGGCTGGGGTACACACTTAGTACAACACAGATAGGACAGGGGTGACCAATGTATCCTCAGTGCTATTTACATCACACAGTATTATCAGCTAGGGATGCTTTGGTCACTCAGGATGCATAGCCAGCCAGCTTGCTCATGAAAAGCAGTGGCTAGGACCTGGGTCATTCTACAGCCCCTGCTACCCCCAATTCTCTAGCCTGTAAGGAGACTTCTCATCATTAAGAAATACCAGAATGGAGGCATAGTCAATGTGAGACATGGAAGGTTCAATTATCAGCTTCTTTTTCTGGCATGACTTTTAAAGGCATGGAAATTCCACTCCATAGTTGTGCAATATGATACTATTCAGAGTCACACAAATGTTCTAGAATAGAGTTCAGCTTAATCCACAATAAGCCATCTTCATCTCTACCTTTCATGGTAGGTTACAAATATGCTGTGCTTATGATAGTTAATATTACCAGCTCACAGATTTAATAAGAGCTGGGATATCTGCCATCTATAAACATGTTTCTATGCAAAACCTAGCACATACTGCAAAATTAAAAATTTCAAAGCTACTATAAAGCCAAACTATCAGAATCCCTGTAAACTCATCTTTTAGACTAAAAATGGAGGATTTTAACTCTCAAATAAACCAGTAAATCTTTTCTGCCTTACTAACTTTGTAAGTGAACACAAGAATCACTGTCAACTGCCAGGTTCTCCCAGGTGCTATCAGACAACAAGGGGAAATCTGTATAAGCCAACTTACAAGACGAAGGAGAAGCCTCCTATTTCAAACTCCCAAGCTCTTCTTGATTCTTATCAAGACAGCTTGTCTTATTCCTGTCTTCAGAAAGGTCAGCCCTGTGTAGGAGGCTTACTTCCATTATAATATGCAGATCAAATCGAGCATCTGGAGCATGCTTTGGACCTGGCTGAAGGTCAGAGGGTAGAAGGAGCTGCGGGCACATTTGTCCCTGCACTTCTAATTTCCCATAGTTCAATTACTCACCGGCACGGTCATATAAAATGTGGGACCGCTGTAAGCCTTCTTTCACATCATTCTCAGTGATCAGAACTCGACTAGGAGAATAGGTTTGACCGCTCTTCTTACAGAACATCTTTCTAGAGCTTAGCCTGGCCAGCACTGCCAGTTGCAGTCCATTCAAGCCAGTCCGGGCATCACCATCACTGAGGTAAGCCAGAGTGTCCACTGCTTTATCTTCTATGAAGACAGAGGGCCTGCAATGAAACCAGTGTTCGTTACCAACACATTCAAGGATCAACTTCTCATTTGCAGCACATCTTAATTTAACTTTAACTTCAGTAAAGCATTCTGGTTCAAAGATTTTAGTATTTATTCTGAAATCATATTGTTAACATAGATAATTAAGCATTGTTTAGACTAAGAACTGACCAAGTTTCCTAAGTCCTAAGGGTATGTCACTACACTTTACCAGACATGAGCTATAGGGTATCTCTCTATCTCACAAGCTGAGGCTGTCGTGTCTATCTATGAGCCACAGAGGACCTCACTGTACAAGTTAATCTATACAGGCTTGTACAAAGCAAGACATCAAATGCTATAAAAAGTCTCTGTTGACAAGTAGGCTGTCTGCTTCAAGCCTATAGAATCATGAAAACTACTAGATATGTTAGCACTTCACCATAGTGTATAGAAAGCCTATGTCAAGGGTAATCCACATCTGATGACACAGGAATATTTGGATCACCTGATAGCATCACATTTCTTTAATCAGAAAGCCCAAATCCCTCATCTTACAAGCAAACAAGAATCTCAATTACTCTGGCACAGCAGACCAAGGAACAACAGGCCTTTGGAATTTTGGCCATGGCATTCTTGGATGGCAGCATGCCACTTTCTGTGGGCATTAATCTTCCCAGTGTAATGAAGAGCATCTGGTATTTCACAACTATCCTGGAAACTGATTAGAGGACTCTCTCAGAACTTGAGTAAGTCACCTAACCTTTTAGGACTGAAATTCACAATAACATTTATTCATTTACCTATTTTTCTGGTTTTGGGTTTTTTTTGTTTGTTTGTTTGTTTTTGAGGCATAGACTCTCTATGAAGACCAATAAATGCAGCCCTAACTTAGCAATCTTCCTACCTAATTCCCAGCAATGGACTTATGTCATACTATCTATACACAATCACACTTCTAAGTTCAGACCTTCAAAAAGAAGGTCAAACTATGATTACCTTTAAAGCCTAATTTAATAAAATTTCTCTTCCCAACCTAGTTAGCCATTGACCACATATTATTTAGAATATTTTTGATTGAGTGGCTAGTTGTATTTTTTTGGAGGAAAAAATATATATTTTTAAATTTATAGTTCATTTGTGTCATTTCCAGCCTTCAGTTAAAATTATTTATAGTAACAATGAGTCCTGGCCACAGATGTCCAAACCAGCTACCTGGAAAACAGTGTACAGTGAACTGGGCTAGGCTAAGAAAGGGTCTTGAAGAGGAAAGGATCCAGCCTGTCTGTTGGAGTTAACATGGTGTTTGTTATTACCTACCCACCCACAAAAGTAATGTCTAATGTTTTAAAAATAGCCTCAGAGGAGGGAGATGGGAGAACTAGAAACAACAATAAAGCCACCAAATTTTATTTGAAAAAAAGCTGTAACAAAACTTAATCCTTTTTATGGTAATAATTTTTAAAAATGATATTCTTTTCTTTACCTAAGTTGCCCTGGATTTCTAGTTATCCATTATGTGCCTTAGGGGTTCTATTGCTGTCATTAATCACCATGACCAAAAGCAGGAGGAAGGAGTTTATTTCATCTTACAGTTCTAAGTAACAGTCCATCACGGAGGGAAGTCAGGGCAGTAACTCAAGGCAGGAAATGAAACATGAGATATGGAGGAAGGCTGTTTATTGATTTGTTCTCCATGGTTTCCTCAGCCTGCTTTCTTATACAACTGAGGACCAACTGCCTAGGGGTACCATCGCCTCCCATGGGCTGGGTCTTCCCACATCTATCATTAATTAAGAAAATATAGACTTGCCTAGAGGCAATGTGGATGCAGGCATTGTCTCCATTGAAGTTCTCTCTTCCCAAATGACTCCAGTGTATAAGTTGACAAAAAGCAAGGACATTATAGTTCTCATCATGTAACTTTCTAACACTGCTTTTTACGCAGACTCTTGAGGACCACCTGAGCCCCACAGCTCTGGTGAATGGCCTTTTTCCTTTATAATGGCAGCTCCAACCAGCAGACACTTCACTAGAAGATTCACCACACATCTAGACTATACCATTAGCATTCTGTAGAGCCTAGGAAACATTTATCAACTAGAGATGGGATTTCTGCAAGATGAATTAAAACAAAATCAAAAGACACATACTAAACAAAATGTGCAAAGAAAGGACCAGAACCAGAGGGGCACCTGAGTAGGAAGAACATGCCAGGGAGGAAGGCGATGAAAGGAACAAAGCTGCCTGAATACCTCTAGTTTGCCTTGGAAGAAAAGCAACATCTTCTGTCTCCTAGGAAAGCCTCCTAGCAACACAAAAACTGTGAGCCCTAAACCATGAGGTGTGCTGTTGACCACTATTCTCAAGAGTCCCCAATAAATACTGAGTGCAGTATTTGAGAATGTCATTTTTGAAATTACTTTTATTATCCTACAAAGATAGCATACAAGGGCAGCGCAGGTGGGAGGTCTATCCTTCTGTGGTAGTCCCAATGCCTAGTACATAACAGGCATTCAAAATTTATGTAATAAGTGGATTAATTTGCCTTTCTTAGCATCTCTTGGCAAGACAGTCTTTTCTTAAAAAATAAAGCATTAGAAAACAAAATTCCTATTTCTATCAACCAGAAATAACATTTACATGGTCATTTGTTAATTTTCCTTTATGATTCAACCAGCCATTAACAGTGTAGCTAATTTTTAAAATACTATTGGAATCATACTGTATAGTTTTATGTTCTTTCGAATAAATAGCTGCTCAGACCTCATTCCTAAAGCAAATACATGTTATGTTGAACTTACAAAAAAAAAAAGAAGAAGAAGAAGAGAGAAGCACACAACGCTGGTCTTTAAAATTAGTACTGTGGTTTATGTCCCTTCTATCAGCGTGTGCTTCAAAGATTTATAAATAGCACACTGTGACTAGAGCTTTAACAGTGGACACGGGCTTTATCCTCTTGGGAAAATTAAACTGCTCCCTTAAACATTAAACTCCTAACCACTATGTATGTGTGTGTACACATGTGTGTACTGGTGCATGTGCAGGTCTGAGGTTGATGCCCCAGTTGCTATCTAATTGAATCCAGAGATTGCCTATGGAGCTAATCAAGCTAGCTGTCATTACAGGTCCTAATGCAGAGGTCTTCTCCTGTCCCAGTGCAGTCACAGAGCCACCACTCCTTCTTCCCTTTATATATCACTCATACTTGCAACTTTTCCTCTGTCAGAGTTATTTTAAAACAAAATAAATCTGTCAGCAACTCTGTCCAAATAGTAAGAGGGACTGTGCTGATGGCACTCAGAGGGTAGAAGCAAAGCACAAATGAAAATCCCCACTTAGAAATACTGGGCAGTAATTTCCAAGGTTCTCCCCATCACTCAGTTACATCCCGAACTCCTGCATTTATAAGCTGTGAAGAGTAATGACATGAGGTGCGTTAAAATACTCTGGGAGCAATGAAGATAGCTCAGCAGGTAAAGGCAGACAGTGTGCAAACCTGTGCAGACCTGGGATCAATTCTGAGAACCTACATAAAGAACCAACTTCACACATGTTGTCTGACCTCTTATATGCTCCATGATACACATGTACTCGTTCACACATAACACACACACACACACACACACACAAAAATAATTAAAAATTAGCGTTAGAGAGAAGACTCAGTGAGTAAGAGCATACAGTACTCTTGCAGAAGACCCAAGTACAGTTCTTAGAACCAACATGGCGCAGCTCACAACCATCTTTACTCCTGGCTCTAAGGACTCCAACACCTGGCTCTAACTACCGTCTTCTAGAACCCACAGACCCACGCACTGCACAAGCCCACACAGTGACACATTAATACTATTAATAATAAAAACCTTTAAAAAATACTAAAAGTTAAAAATAAAATGTCCTATAATTGAATGAGGGGAGGAAATAATTCATACTAAGAATGATAAAATAGGATATGAGCCAATGAGATGGCTTGGTGGGTACATGTGCTTGCTGCTAAGCCAAACTGTCTGAGTTCAATCCCTGGAACCCACATAGAAGGAGAGAACTGATTCTCAGGAGTCTGTCCTTCCTGTACATATACATACATACATGCACGTGCACAAGATGGGGGTGTGCTTCAATGTGGAAAGAAACTACAAAAGTTAAAGAAAATCAATTGGGATTAAAATCTACTTTGGGACTACACTGACCAAAATTTCATAGTATTCTGTAATAAAATAGTAAATAGCAAGTCATAAACAGAGGCTGGTAGGATGCCTTTGTGGGTAAATGCATTTGCTGCTAAGCTTTAATTCGAGTCCTAGAACTCACATGGTAAAAGGAGTGAATCAATTAATGTAAGTTGTCCTCTGACACATGCATTACATGGTGTGCATGTACTAAAATGCACACGCAAAATAAATGAAAAACAGATTAAAGAAGTAATATGGCCAGGTGTGGTAGGAGGCAGAGGCAGGTAGTCTTGAGTTCCAGGCCAGCCTGGCCCACAAAGCACGTACCAGGACAGCCAGGGTAACAGAGTGAGATCTTTTCTTTCTTTAAAGAAAAAAAAAAAAGCAAATAACAACAACAAAGATATAAAAGCTTCTGTAATAAGGAAAAATTGGCTAAAACAAATGCACTTGAAAATGTATTTTTGCTTAACAAGATGCAGAGATAAAAGACTTAGAACCTAGCTTCTCCAACTGGAGAAAAAGCTTTGATCTTAGAAGAACACAGGAAACTCCCTCATCTCTCCTAGAAGCCTAAACTCTTTTGTACACTAGTTTTTGGGTTTTTTTTTTTTTTGACACATGATACTGGAAAACATAATTTCTTGTGACTTCACGGAAGAACTGAAGAAGTCAGCCTGGTTCATCAACTATGAACTCAGAGCTGAAATGAAGTACCTGTAAAGTGCACTAAAGTGATACGCTCCATTTAGTCAGCTGTCTGACTGGATTGAGACACCTGGTTTGAACTAGACACCCTAGAATGACCTTGAACTTTATATCATCTTTCCTCTACTTCTGAGTGCTGGAATACAGGCATATGTGACCATGCCCAGTTTTTTCAGTGCTGGGAATCAAACCCAGGACCTCATGCATACTAGAAAAGCACTCTGCCAACTGAGTTACATCCCCAGTCCCAAGACAAGAAAGACTTTTAATATCTTTCTATTGTCATTCATCAGTATATAAGCTTCAATTAGTGTGTATCCTTTGTATTGTTTTAGACAAGCAACTACACTCATCTCATTATTAAGCAAATAAGTTTCATCTTTAGTGAAAAAATTACATGTAAACTAAATAACTGTTTTAAAATAATTTTAATGGTAGTGGTGGTGAATACCTTTAATCCCAGGACTTGGGAGGCAGAGGCAGCTGGATCTTTAAATTCAATACTAACCTGGTCTATAGAGTGATTTCCAGGACAGCTAGGGCTAACAGAGAAACCCTGTCTTGAAAAACAGAAACATAAACAACATCATCATCACCATCATTATCATCATCGCCCATCAAAGTCTGACTTTTATACCTCGCCTATATACTTGGGGTCACACGAGTTTTGGAAGAAAGGGATCTCTAGTATGCCAAGTTTAGGAGCTCTCTTGTACAGATGACCATAGCAAAGTCCTATGAGCTCTTTGCTCATGTGACTTTTATCACACTACATGCTCTCTAGAGGCACAGAAATGCACTTTTCAACAAGCACAATACCTAGCATATGCAGGACTTTTAATGCCTCAGGAATGCTGAGATTAAAAGCCTCAGGAATTTTTTTTTTAAGAACATGCAGCCTAGGGTGGAGATGGGGGAGCTCAGTGGCTAAGCAACTGAAAAGACCTGGGTATGAACCTCAGCACCAAAACAAGCAAGAAATGGAATACTGCTGTGCTGCTGTAATGGAGACACTGTGTGTGAGAACTTGGATTTGCAAATACAATCAAGTAGCGTAAACATCACCAGGAGTAGTTCTAGATGCCATACCTGCCATCTTGCGCACAGCCTTCAACAGTCTACAATTTCTCTGTGCATGTTCTAGTTTCTACCTATAGCACCAAAATATACTACAGCAACACAAATGCACATTCAGTATTCCCAGAGAGGAATCAATGACTGGGGTCTGAGTCTTTCTTCTAGCTAGATTAGTGTAACCTAACCTGATTAATATATGTAAGAATGAATGCACAGTTGATGCCAGTAAATAGTGATTTGAAAGTAATATTTATTCACAAAAACTGAAAGTCAAAAATTATTCTTGGAAATTGAGGTAGCAGCTACTTCTTTCAGGAAGTCACCTAGAATGTGTTTGTTTTTCTGTGATCTATGACATCTCCTAACTTCTTGTCAGTAATGCTAGCCATTCAGTCATCAATTGTCCTAAGGTTAATACTTACTTTATTGTGTTTTCAGCAGATAAAAAGGGATACTTTACTAAAGAAAAAAGGTTCTCAGACCTGGGCAATTATCTCCTCTGAAGGACAACACAATGTCTTTCACATTACAAGCTAGGATTTATTCATGCCCTAACCAATCACCAAGCATATAAGAAGATATGATTGACAGGGCGATGGAAATATAAACAAGGACAACTTCCCATTTTCTTAGCGTTCCCAGGAAGGTAGAGGACAGAAAAAGCAAGCAAGAATGAAAAGAAGCCATAACTAAGATCAGCTATAAACAAATGACAGAGGAAACAGTAAGCCATGTTGGCTATCGGAGGTCTGCACTGACTGCAACGCCATTTCAGCAGGTCAGTATCTATATGAAATCTTAATTCTTCTACTGGATCTTCTCATTGTTTATGTGCCTGCAGATCATCTGGAAATCTCTTAAAGCACAGAAACCCTCCTCATAAGGATGAGCTCCACAAAGCTATTGACCTCAGCTCAATCACGGCAAAGCAGTGAACAGGAAGCCTGGAAGAACATGGATACCTCAGTCCCATGAAATGACAGGAAATAAAAATGACCCTGAATACTCATGACATAAACTTACAGACACATTACAACCAACATATTGGATAAAAACAGTTTCCTAAAGCTTAGGCAATTTTCTTCTTTGTTTTTCTCGTGTCAGTTTGCCTTTACTACATGCTGACATCAGTCTATAGCTGACCCATAGATTCTCTACCATCTAAAAATATATCAATCTTTGACAGAAAAAAAAAGTTTTTAAATGTGTTTTTACTAAACGTGCAGATCTTTTCTCCTTGTCCCCAGTCCCTAAATTACAGAGAGTAACAACTATTTGTATAGCATTTGTATCATATTAGGCATTATATTTTATGGAGGGTGGAAGCACAGCTCAGTAATAAAACATTTGCCTGTCATGAACAAGGTACTGAGTTGACTGAAAAAAAAATGTTAAAAACTAAAAACCAATCTAGTCAGAACTTGAAGTATATGGGAGAATGTGTACAGATTTAAAGCAAACACTGCATCTTTTTATAGAGAGTACATAAGTATCTGTATATTTATTTTTGAGGGGTCCTTGAACAAACCCTCTAAAGAGACAGAGAAAAGACTATAGTAGATACAATGACCTGAGACCCAGCCCACAAGGGACCCTAATCTGACAATGGTCAGATAACAGCAGGTCCCAAACTTTTTTCCGGCCACACTCCTAACAGCCATTCCATGACTGTAGACTATAATGAAGCAACTTCATTCTGCCCAGGGATCCTTGGCCAAATATTTCAAGGCATTTTTTTTTTATGAGGCATGATGGTAGTATTCTTCCTAAATGTAAGACAGAAGCAAATGGGAGTATGTAGACGCATCGAGAGAAACTGTTGAAACCTAAAACCTAAGAGTACAACTATGCCTTGTACTTTAATCCTCACAGAAAAGTGGCCCCAGAACTTGGCCTTGGGGCAAGCACAAGCAGCTGTCTGGTCCACAGCATGAGGAGGTGGGCAACAGATTCTCCTCAGACCACATTACGTTCTACTGCATTACTTTAGCCAGCACATCAACAAATGACTTCTGAATAACATTTCTAACAATAAAGAAAAACCTCTGACCCAGGAAATCAAATGGATTAACTACAAGAAAGGCTTCAGGGTGATCCTGATGCAGAGCTAGTTAACACAAGGAACGAGACTTCTCTTCAGTCTGTCACTTTCGGAACATGTCGCTTTCAGTAACACTTCTTTACTTTCATGGAAACGAGTTTTGGAATATACAAAATGTTTTAAGTAATTGTATGGGCAGAATTACATTAGCTTTTCCTCAATACTTTAAAAATTACACTGCAGGGAGGGGGGGAGAAATCTGAATCTAACACAAATCTCCAAAGATTTGTAAATTAATTCTAGAAGTATATATCTATTTCTTCTATTTAATGAGCGGCTTGAATCCTTTAAAATAAGGCTTCCTATACTCTGTCTAAACCTTTAAAATAAGTGAGTGAGGATAAAGTATGAAGCATAAAAGCAAATGCCCAGGTTACTACAATAGCAAAGCAATATTAGAGCTCAGAGATGCAGACACATCTATCAGTAGCCACAAGATGCACCTTAAGAAAAGGGAACTTTAGGCAGAGCCTGCAGGCAGGACTAAGCACTTTCCTCCTCCTTCACTTTCCTTACAGACAGACCAACAGCTCTTCTTTGACTCCACCCGGCCACTGCCTAAGGCCCAGCCCTCTCTGGCGCTCTGCCAAGAGATTCTCAGGGAGGTGTGGGCACCCAGGGGCTGCACACAATCTACTTACTCAGAGCTGCAGTTGCTGCTGTGGCTCAGAGGGTCAGTAGGACGGCTAGAGTCTAGGACATGGATTCCCAGTGAGTTGATTGCTCTCATTAAAATTGTCACCATTGCCTCTACTGGAAGCTTCTCAAGAACAATTACCCGACAGCGGCTCAGAAGTGCGGCGTTGACTTGGAACGAAGGGTTCTCAGTGGTTGCACCAATCAGCGTGATCGTCCCACATTCCACGTGAGGAAGGAAAGTATCCTAATCATGGGAGGAAAAGAGAAGAAAGTGATTCCACTCAACAGCCACATGCAGAATCCTATGTAAGTCGTCTATATACTCCTTCATTTTCTCATTTTTCCTTTTCAGGATACTCATCAGTATAGACACATCAATTTCAAGAGTATCTTTCTTGGTTAGTATACGTAAAGTGCAACTTCTGGGTGCCAATGTCCAACTCTGGTCTCTTGCTGGAAGAATACAGTACTTCTCAAGTACAATTCCAACAGCTTCAACATAAACTACTTCTTTGCTTAGAAAAGTACCTTCTACCAATGCTGAACTATGAACTAGTACATAGTGCGTACATATGCAACATCAGCTTTTTACAGAAGATCATTGTTAATATTTCTAAAATGTTCGTGTTACTGTTCTTAACAAACTGTTGACTATACAACCAGCAGACATTGTCTAAAGGGGAAATGCCAACTCACTGGTCCCATATTTAAGCCAAAACCAGGTAGAACTCTAAAGTATTGTAATACTCAGAAAGATTCAAGTTTGGAGAAAAAAGGTTTATTAGTTTTGGGAAATATTTCTACCTATACTTAAAAAGCTGTAACAATGTAAATCAAAGAAAAAAGTATGCCTGAAAAAATGTTTTTGTCTATTTAGGTAATTCAAAAAGAAGTTTTATTTATAAAAAAAAATTATAGTTTTCTTTCTAAAGGGCTTAAAATAATATCTTACAATTTTTACTTTGACAAGAACTAGAAGGCACAGAAAATAATTTTGAACATAAAAATACTGGGGAAAGATAAAACCATGAACTTTGGAGGGCAGAGCATAGAGCTAGAATTCAGGGTTTTCATAAGCTAGATAAGTGCTTTATACCCTAGCCTTAAATAATGATCTTTAGACTGAGTTCAACTAGTCACAATGTCTTTTTAGATTAAAAGGCTCTAAAAGTTGGAAAATGGATCAAAAGAACCTTTTCTTCTATTGACAGCTTAGAGATATGGCAATTATTTCATTTATCAGAGAGAGAAAGCATTCTCTTGTCATCTAAAAATACTTTAGAGAGAGAGAGAGAGAGAGAGAGAGAGGGAGGGGGAGGGAGAGGTAGAGAGGGAGGGAGGGGTTTGAGGATGGATGGCAAGCCTATGTGTCTTGAGGAAAGTTAACATTTGTTGCATTTGTATATTGCTTTATACTTTACAAAGTGATCTTAAACATTCTATGTATCTTATATACATAGTATCTAAAAAAAATAGTAAAAAGTTAATATACCTGCTGAGATTTATTAAAGCGATGAATCTCATCAATAAAAAGGATGGTTTTCCGTTTGAAAAAGCTCTTTTCATTCTGAGCTTGCTTTATGACATCTCGAACATCATTTGTCTTGGCATTTGTTGCAGATAATGTCACAAACCTTATGCTGTGCTTCTTGCTGTTGTTGGCTATGATGTGCGCCAAGGTGGTCTAGAGAAAGATATACAAAGTTTTAAAACCTAATCGACTGGGCAGTATGCATAGGCATCAATCATATCTACTTAGCTAAGTACGCTGAACATGGAAGAATGCTGAAGCATAGACTATATATACAGAATTAAACAAAACAAAAACATTACAACGAAAATCGTAAGACAGTTAAATCTTAGGCCAATTCTGACCATCCTCCACTCTTAACTCCTTTTGATTCTTTTTTGGTGGACTCTTTAAGATCTTACGAATCCCAATAAAGAATGGCAGTCTTGATTTAGCAAAGCCAGGGTGACAGCTGTGACCTCTCACCAAAGAAAAAATTCTTTCTCCTTTGGCCAAGAGTATAATGCTAAAGGCCCCAGGATAAGAGTTGATCCCAGAACCAAGCTCAAATGGGAAGCCAGCAGATTAGCTGAGAAAAACAAAATGAACAGCTTCTGAAGTCAATAAGCAGCTAGCATATAAAACAGCTACATGCCACTTCTGAACATCCACTCTAGAAGGAAATTAAAAGGAGCAATTTGATCTTATTAGTACTTAAGAAAACAAAGGAAAGACTCAAGAAAACCTTTTTTTTTTTTTAAAGAATTTGTTTTATGTATATGGATGTTTTGCCTTCATGAAAGTCTGCACCATGTGTATGCCTCTTGCCCTGGGAGGTCAGAAGAGAGGATGTCAGATCTCCTGGAAGAGGGCACTGGATCTCCTGGAACTGCAGTTACAGGTGCTTATGAGCCACCATGTGGGAACTGAACCTGGGTCCTCTGGAAGAGCAGTCTGTGCTCTTAACAACTGAGCTACCTTTCAGGCCCTCCAGAAAGCTCTTAATTCAATATCTGGCACATAATGGGTGCCCAATAAATATGTATTTGTCACTACTAATACGACTGTTAGCAATTCAATATTAAAAATGGGAAGAAAGAAAAAGAGAAGGTTGCTTGCCAAATGACTAACTATCCCTGAATAGAAAGGTGGTACTTTATTTTCTGGAAATTGTATAGTTGAGTGTTACTAGACACTGGCTGCTTGGTAACAAATCCCAGCTTACCTGTGCCTTTTGTTATTAGGCTCTCTTGTCATATAGGCTTGTGACTATCACCAAGTGCCTCACTGAGCAGCCTTGTCCAGTAAATCTCTTATATTCAATCCTCCATGACTCACTACTCATCTCCCTGCAGATCTTTTCAAAGCCTACAAGCATCTAGCTGGCTATTTTCATGTTGTAACACAGATGTCAGAATTACTACCAATGCTACTGACCAAACGCCCTGAACTCCCTGAACCACTAAACATGGGAGGAGTGAGTGAGATGCTTACAATCAGCATGCTAAGCAATTGGCATGTTATTTTTGGAGCTGGAAGTGTAGCTCAATGATGGAGTAGAGTGCAAGGGCCTGGGCTTAAAAAAAAAAATGTTATCTGGGTACATCTGACCTATGCTTGGTCTGAGAGAACATGAGAACAAGCAGGCACAAAAGGAATGATGTATTCCAGCAAATAAAGAGGTGTGGCTGAGAGGAGCTGCAAAGAAAAGCAGGATAAACCTCAGGAATGTGCCTGTGAATGAAGCAGTCTGAACCTTAAATTGACAAGAGTTCTTTATATTCCCGGGCTCCTTCTTGACTGTCCATAGGATGCTTTGGACAGGATTCACTTCATCACATTTTCTCAAGGATTCTTCCGGTGACCTGTTCTCTAAACCCACGGTATTCTAACCGATCTCCTCCGGCTGTAGTTAAGATGGTACACAGGACAGGACACTAAAGCATGGACGTTTGTCTCAAGAGCATCAATGGGAAAGTTACGGAAATGCCTGTTGAAAACGACTCACAGAAGGGAGACTTCTATCAGTTCCAAAAAACCAGTTAGAATAAACCAACTAGTGGGAGGGGTAGAAAGTAAATAGAAAAAATTTAATTACTTTTCAACAACAAATGGAGTATACAAAATGTTTCTTTCCCAATGTTTGCAGGATGCCCTTTGCTTGGAATTGGTTCACTAAAAATCAGGGATATGACCACAAAGATAGCTCGAATCTCAGTCCACATTCCCACATAAACCAAGAAATTCGGGTATTTTCCTTTGGAAAACGCCCAACAGGGAGTCTGAGGAATCTGGGGGAATGACATGCTTGCTTATTACAAACTCAGCTCACGCATCAGGACCGCGCCCCCAGGCCTCCCTCTCCCGAGGAGGGGTCCAGAAATCTGAGGACCACACCCGGCGCAGAATACCTCAGCGGCCCTGGGCAAGAGCGGCACTCACCTTACCGCAACCTGGGGGGCCCCACAGGATGAGCGAGGGGATCTCGTTGGTCTCCAGTAGCGAGCGGAGCAGAGTCTCCTGCCCTACCGCCCTACTCTGCCCGATGTAGTCCTGCAGCGTGTCGGGACGCATCTTGTCCGCCAGCGGCTTGCCCTCCAGCATCTGTCGGATCTCCTCAGCCGCCAGCGCGCGGGGATGCGCGCGGCCCGCGCTGACTCCGAACGTAGCATCAGCGGCGTCCGCATCCCAGTGCCCAGGATCGTCCTCTCCGTCCACGTCCGCGTCGCCATCGCCGTCCACCCCCGCCTCCTCCTCTTCCTGAGCCTCCGCCTCATCCCAGCTGCGCGGGGATGCACTGCCCGCCGCGGCTGCAGCCGCTGGCCTCTTCCCCAAACCCTTTCTAGCCGGGCTGCTGGAGCGGGCAACCGGGAAGTCCGGGATAAGGCGCGCACCGCTGGGCGTGGGCGGTGCGTCGTAGCTCTCACGGCTCTCAGTCTCGCCGCCGTCGTCGCCCTCCTCGCCCTCGCCTTCGCTGCTTTCGGCCGCCGTCGGGGTGGCAGGCTGCTTCAGCGCCGAGCTCTCCGACAGTCGACGCCTCTTGGCGCCGGGTGGCGAGGGCCCCTTGGCCCGCTCCCCGGCGCGGTGAGACCCGGCCGCTGGCTCCGCGTGCCCCGCAGGGTGCAGCAGTAGGCAGCGGTCCAGGTGCGAGTTGATATGCGCGGCAGGCATCATCTGCTGGCACACTGGGCATTGCACCTGGTGCAGCTGTGACAGGAAGGGGTCGTCTTCCGGCCCGCTCACCTCCATGGTGGCAGCTGCCCTCCCTGGCTCCCGTGCGGCTGCACCTGCCCCTGAGAACGCCGATGCCCGCTGCTAGGCCCAGTGCCGCGCGACCCTCGCGCGGGTAGGGAGCAGGACACGCACGGGCCGAGGGAGGGCGCCGCTCATGCCTCACGTCCCGAGCTCCCGCGTCAACTCGCCCTCGGCCCGCAGCTGGCAACGCCTCGCGCGTCGTGTCGGGAAGTGTAGTCCAAAGCGGGCAGCATAGTCCGCAACCGGTTGCCCCAATCGCCGCCGGCAATTTCTCGCATTGCAATTTGGGAAATGTAGTTCACCGTCACAACAGGGCCTCGAGTCTTTCGTCCCTAGGGAAGGGCCTTTCGGTGGCGCGGCTTGGACAGGCGTGTTGCGCGTGCGCATCCCTGCTCAGTACCGGAAACAGCCGCTTCGAGTAAAGCGAAAGCAGAGGGAACTTGGGAACCCAGCTTTTCAGGATTTTGGCCTTCTGGGTGCGGAACTATAGATGCTGTCATCAGGGAGAATATTTGTAATAAAAATAAAACGAAGTGGAAATACCTCAGAGGTGCCTAGGAAACTGGAGAAAGGACTTCGACATAAAAACAAGCAGCTACCCAGGTAGACAAAGTTCAACTTAGAAGGTTGTTCAAGGAATTTCAATAAAAGGGATTCCCTCCCTGCCCCCCTTAATTTTACTTTAGGGCCTGTCACCTAAAGTACTTGCTTAAGAGTAATCTCTAGCTGATATAATAGCCGTAAACTCTAAAACACCATTGTATCCCCATAACAAAATGATGGCAGGCAGCCCTTAAAGGTATTTGTAGCGGACAGGAACAGGAAATGAGTACCATAGACATTTATACATTCTCTGGGGGTGGTGCTGTGTACCGTTAATACCAGTACTAAGGAGGCACTGACAAGTGGATCTCTGAGTTTGAGGCCAAAATGGTCTACATATTGAATTCCAAGCCAGCCAGGGCTACATAATACAAAATTGTATTTTTACTTTTAAAAAACAAATTTAAAAAGTAAGTGTGGGGGCTGGTGAGATGGCTCAGTGGTTAAGAGCACTGACTGATGTTCCAGAGGTCCTGAGTTCAATTCCCAGCAACCACATGGTGGCTCATAACCATCTGTAATGAGATCTGATGCCCTCTTCTGGTGACAGCTGCAGTGTACTCATATATACATAAAGTAAATAAATAATTCTTTAAAAAAAAAAAAAAAGTAAGTGTGGTAGTCTACATCTGTGTATTACTGCCTATGATTTTATTTTGCTTTTCTGTAAGTTACCCCTTTGAAAGATGCAAAAGGGGCTGGAGAGGTGACTCCGTAGTTAAGAGCACTTGCTGCTCTTGGCGAGATTCCTCTTTCAGTTTGCACCAACCACATGGTGATTCAAAACTGTTCACTCCAGTTCAGAGGATCTGACTCCTTACTCTGGCCTCTAGGGGCACTGCATCTAGGTGGTGCACAGTCATACATGGAGGAAAGCAAATATAAAAGCGGTAAGTCTTTAAAAGATAAATACATATAAGGAGATTGAGAGGAGTGTGACTTGTTAAGTTGCTAAGGCTGGAATTCTCAACCTCTCAAATACCTAGGAGTACCGAAAATATCAAACTTATTATAACTGATTATTGTCCATAATCAGAAATTAAAGGTATTAAGGCAAAATGAAGACTTTTATGAATCTTGTCAAAAATTGAGTTTTTTACTTGCTTTACTACCCAACAGTATACTATTGTGAGTTACTATAGAAAGTTTTTATTTACTGTTTTCCCGCTGAAGGTTTGATTACCTTATACTATGAAGTAAACTGGCAATAGCTAATATGAAGTGAATTGTAAGTTCTGTTACATACCTAAGTGTAGACCTCATCTGTTCCCGTTCTTGGTGACCAAATAACGGACACAACGACCTGTTAAGTTTAATAGCAAGCTGCAAGCCTAAGCTGGCTCTGGGCTAGCCTTACCCTCCACGGCTGCTAATACCCAGACTAATGCCTCATTACATGCCAATCTGGTCTTCCCCTGGCTCACACTGCTCTATGTGTGTCCTCATGTCTGCTCGCTCATCTCAACCTCATGGCAAATATTGGTCTCTCCACATGGTCTCTCTACCTTCTGTCTTTGTGGTCCCTCTCTTCCTTCTCTCTATCTGGCTGAGATCAGAAGTCCAGCCTTCCTATCTCCTCTGCTCTTCCATAGGCTGATCAGTTCTTCATTAACCAATCAGAGATAATTGGGGAGCATTCTTTTTAAAATATACTTACTTATGTGAGTACACTGTTGCTCTCTTCAGACACACCAGAAGATTACATTACATCACATTACAGATGTTTGTGAGCCACCGTGTGGTTGCTAGGAGTTAAACTCAGGACCTCTGGAAGAGGTCTTAACTACTCTTAACTACTGAGCCATCTCTCCTGCCCTTGGGGAGCATTATTTACACAACATTGATACAGGAGATGGTTCAATAATCAAGACAATGCTAGCATCCATACTGCAAATGGATCTCTGGGCACAGAAATCAGATCTGAATATACAGTGCACATGACCAACCACCAATGCCTGAGATGCAAGAACATTAGATTCAAAGAGGAACAGATAGTTGGCTCATATAGGAAGAAGTAGGTTTTGGGGGATAAGGGAAGTCAGTTCAGCCTCTGGGAGGCCCCCTTTTTAGTTCCTTCTTCTTGCTTTCATTGTCTTGTGATAGAGATTGAAGCCAGGGTCTTGTACATACTAGCTATGTGTTCTACTTTACCTTCATCCTAGTCCCTTTGCATATGCCGTTTGTCCACACGTATAACTAAGGAAATTCTCCATATCAAGATACACAATTTACTCCCCAAAACAAGGATAGAGCTGAACCCATTCAGCACTATGTGGTGAAAATGAACTAATTTAATTTCAAGTTATCTGGAACTGAGTGAATCACAATATGACCCTGGGTAAAGCTACTTAACTTCTGACCGTGTTTCCAAATATTAAGGAAGAATAACGACCTCCCAGTCTATTGTGAGAACAGAATGAATAAAGCTAGTGTAATGCCCCTGCATTTCTTCTCAAACCTTAGCTCTTTGAAGTTCAAGGTTTTCTCCACTAGGTGGTGATGGTACAAAAATAAACCATACCAGCAAGGACTTAAAAAAAAAAATCACTCTTCATTTTGTATCGCCTAGCCAAACTTAGTTTGTTTTTGAATCAGCATAAATACAAATACATGTAAACTCTGTCATAAAATTACAAGAAATGAAAAACCAAAAGCCTAGAATTGATTTTCTCCTTAAAAGAGGCACTGATGGTTTTCAACTGTCTTTGAGTGCTTACTTTGAGCTGTGTACACCTTCCCTCTCCTGCCTCAAGGGTCAGAGTAGAGTCTGTGGGGTCCTTAGAAGCTGGAATAGACCTTCCGATTCAGCAGTTCAGTGAACATAACCAGAGTGATACGCTGCTGTCCTTGGACACAAGTGTACTGTGAGCATCCTTGGGATGCTAAACCTCTGGGCATTGTCTTACCCCCTCATGCTTGTTTTCAAGTCTAGTTAATTCCACACGGCAAGCATCTCAGCCATCTTCAGTCACCTTCATCTAAGCTACCCCTATGATCGTCTGCTGCTACTGCTCCATGACTCCCCTACGCAAAGCTCATGTTTCTCTTTTCTGCATTCTCTTGAGACTATGCCACATTACTTATTATGTTTATTCCAACATATTATATTTTCTTGGTACTGCAAGTAGGACTTTCAAACGCTATTCCCTTACCTCTATTAATATAAAACTGTGTGGATTTTTAACAGGTTTTTTTTCATATTTGTGACTTCCTAGTAGTTTTAAGTGCTTTTGTAGTGCCAGGAAAGTGTTAGTGAACCCCCAAGTACAGACAGAAGCTGATCGATCCAATGCAAATCACAGCAGGGCCTTTATTTGAGCTAGCTCAGGCCCCTCAGCCCACTGCCAACATGCAGGATGGTTTTGATGGAGAGGAGCCCTGAACATGGATCAGGGTAAGGCTTTATAGAAAGCAACAGGTGGGAGATGAATGTTTCTAGCCTGGCAATTAATTGGAGGGCTACTATGGCCTTTAACATAATTGTCTGGTGCTGGGAGTCAAACCATAAACTTTTGCTTCCTTCTGGTTGTTAGGGGGTGGGCTTGTTGGGAATTAACCTGGAAATGCTGTATTGTTGGGGGGATTAATCTGGAGATGTTGGTCTGTTGGGGTTAGCCTAGAAACTAGAGCTAGGCTCGGGTTTTGTTGGGAGGTAACTTGGAAACTAATGTTAGGTACCGGTCTGTTAGTTTACCTGAGTTTAAATTCTCTAAAATGGAGTCTGAACTTAAAAGACTTGGTGTCTCACTTTTAGGTTGACACTGGGAATGCCAGCCCACTGCCTTGTGCACATAAAAGCCAATGTTGTGGCACCAGGTTGGTTGTGTGGTAAAACACAAAGGTCTTCTGTTAAAGATTGACACAGGAAAAATGTTCAAATGTACGCATGCCATTTGTTGACCTAGATGCAGATTATAGGAAGAGAGGGGAGAAACAGCTTACTAACTGGGTAGTTAAGAAGGGATTCTTGTCAAAGTTCTTGTGCTTAGGCATAGACAGTCATGTCTTGTCCCAGGTTTCATGTTTTGCCTACTCCTTTCAGTGAGAAGTATCTCGTTTTTATGAGTGGCAAGTTTGTAACACCAGAGGGCATCAGCTGAGTGAACAGGTTTCTTCCACACATGCTCAATTAGAGATAGCTTATGGTTTTTGCTGGTTTCTGGTAGGATCTAGAGGTAGGCCCTGCAAAACATCTTCAAAGAGCTTTGTGCTTATTTGCTTTATACCTAGTCTCTAGCCAATTTAATTTGTAGCACAGTAAAATAAAAAAATAAAAAAAAAAACCACCTTATCTGATCTTTTTCCAGCTGGCCCAGATCTTTCACATCTGGGGTTTTCCTGAGTAATAAGATGCCTGTGTTATGCAAATATGCAATGCCCAGTGCTCCCTAGGGTTGAAACTTGGATGGTGATTTAGTCAGTTTTGCCAGAGAGTGAATCTCCAGGAAAAACCCAGTGGAACTTCCTGATGATGAGCACACAGAAGTGAGAGAGAGTAGCATGCCTTTGCGTGAGGAAAAGAGAGCATGGAGCAGTATGCCTGGACACTGGGGCTTACTGCTATCATTTGGATCTCTGGAGTGTCCCTCAAAAGCCTGTCTGCTAAAGCCTTATTTGCCAGCCTGTGGAACTATTGGGAGATGATAGAACGTCTATGAGATGAATCCTAGTGGTAAGTAGGTCATTGGAGTGGCGTCTTTGAAGAGGATGTTGGAATCCTAGCAAACCTTTTCTGTTTCTTTCTTTCCTTCTTTCCTGGCTCCTATGAGGCTGCTTTCTCCCCTTCATTTTCCTACCCTGATGTTCAGTTTCCTCACCACAGGCCCAAGTTAATGGGGTCCACTATTCTCTTAGAAACTCTAAAACTTGTGAGGCCAAATAAGCTTTTGCCTCTTGAAAAGTTGTTTCAAGCATTTGCTTACAGCAGTAGAAAGCTGACTAACACACTTACCATGGCCTACAAGGCTTGGGCCCCAGAATCCTGAGTAGCTGCAGGGATGGAATGAAGAAAGAACAGACACACATACAGTGTAGTTGGATATGATGGAAGTTTCTTTGAAATCTATGCCCTACAACCTGAAATCTCAGCATGTTTATTATGTACATCCCAGAATGTGGCCTGTGTGTGTGTTTGTGTGTGTATGTGGGGGGTGCTTGGGGTGCAGTGTTGGGGGAGGGCGTTCGTTAGCTGGAAGAGGAAGCTGAAGTTTCTAGTCTTTACACACACTGACCAATTGTTTTTAAACACTAATACTTAGACTCCTGAGGAGAACTTTGCCACCCATGTTGAGCCTGGACCACAGGGTGACCACCTTTGCCAGTGTCCCATGGGTCCAAGGCCTTGGAGTCCTTGACAGGGCCATGCCCATTGTCAACAATACATAGGATTTCATAATCAGGGTTTACCCTTCTCCCTGCATACTCTTCTTATGGTTTCCTTTATAATGAGGCTTTAATCTCTTAAGTATAGTTTTTCTTTCCAACCAGTTCTGTGAAATTTTCTGCTTAACTCTACCACATTTGCACTTTATTCGGAGTGAAAGTAATTCCTAGGACATCAGTTTAGTCTAAAGTGGGAGGAGACGTTGTGTGGAGAACATTACTCTTAACCAGTAAAGGATGTACTAACTGAGCAACGCAGTGTCAGAACTGAATTGCAGAATACACAGCTGATATAAGGATAATTTTTGAGTTTTCCATTCTATTACTAAATGTTGTCAAATTATTGGAGAAAGCATGCCTCTTTATCTTATGAACATCTGACAGCAATCTGTATTAGTTCTTGATGTTACAAACAACAAAGTTTTATTAAAGATACCTCCTTAACTTCATGATTTCTTTTTTGCCTCAACCAGCAGCCATTATGATGTTTAATGATCAGAAGCACTCAGGGTGGCTTCTGTGTTTGTATCCAACTCCTCACCCTTGCCCAGCATGCTGCCTCCTCACCCTAGAGCACCTTTCTAGCCTTCCACTGGGTTTGGAACCTGGTTACCTTTCTGCAGAGAGATGCTATTGTTAGCCTCTCCATGGCTCCAGGCCGGTTTGCTGCTCTTTGCCATATGCTTATTTGACCCTGACTGTCCCTCAGAGGAGTTATCTGGCAGTATCCCAACTGCCAGTTACTATGTCTGTTTCCACTACTCCTGCCAACCTCCACCAGAGGGTAAAGTTCTTCCCCTTGCCAGCTCAGTGCCAAGTACTGGGCCTCACATGCTGTGGGGTGTGCTGGAACAGAATTAGTGGGTGAAAGCAATTGGGCAGGTCTGATGTGTAAGCTTAACTCATTTTGCTCAAGGCTAATGTTTGGAACATTCTGTTTCTTCTGGGGAAACCACCTGACTGAGGCTTTTAAAGTAGTAAAAGTCAGATGAAGACTTTCTGCTGATTTAGATATTTAGAGAAGCTTTCCAAAAAGAAAATGAAAAGAAAAAACATTTTCAGAGGAAAAAGTGAAACAGTCATCTGGGAAGAATGAAGAGCTAAAAGTAGAAAGAAAACACAGGTCCTTTTTGAGAGCAATGGGATTGACAATAGAGACATAGTAGACACACCAAACATTCTGTTCTCCCATACTGCGTTGGGTTGGACGTCAAATGGCAAGAAGGCAGGAGGAGAGACATGGGCAGAACTTTCAGGGAGCCACCTTTTCTCCAATATCTGGAAAGCCCAAAGCATTCATGTTCCCTAGCTTCACTCTGGCCTCAGAGGATGGTAGTCAGGAAACACCTGCTCAAAGCACCCCTACCACATAGACTTTGGGGTTGCATGTGAGCATCCCCAGCAGGCCAGTAGTGAGGTCTTCATCAGTGGACTCACTGATGGACTGGTTGTGAACACAGTTGAGTTTCTGAGGAACGTCCAGAAATATGTAGGAGACACACTAGGTTCTGCCATGTGCTTGCTGGGTTGAATGGTAAAGGAAAGGGGGAAATTTAAGAGTCATTCCTTTGGAATGTATTTGGAATTTATTTGGAGATCACCAATCAGTGCTGCCAACATTTAATTATCCAGAAGAGAGGGGGAAACATGAACCTGATCCCACATGAAAAACAATGAATTCAACATAGATCATCAGTCTCAAGAAATGGAGAGTTCTGTAAAGTGTCACCGAATCATGGCTCTGGGTAGATGGTTTCCTGGAGAGGACATGGGTAGTGTGGATTATGAAAATGTTAAAATTGATTCTGTCAAAATTTAAATGCATTTGTTGAAAAGACTTTTTTGGATATTGAACATGGTGACTCATACCTGTAATTCCAGCAGTTGAGGGGCAGAGACCAAACAGTCTCTACAAATGTAAGGCCAGCCTGGACTACAAAAATAAATAAATTAAATAAATAAATACACCTTTATGAAAATGAAACTACAATCTAAGCACAAAGAAGTTGAGAAAATAGATTTGTGTTATGAATATGGAAAGAGACCTCACTGTAATAGTAAAACAAAGTAACCTCATTACAAATGAGTAAAAGTTTCAAGACCAGTATGTAAAATTAAATGGAAATTAAAACCACAATGGCTGTCACTCCATTCTAACCAGAATTGCAGAAACAACACTAATGATAATATTGCGTTTCAGCTAAGAGAATTCATAATAAATGTCAGACCATTTCTAGTCAATGTTGTGCTAGAAGCACTATGACATGAGAAAGAGAGTAAGGAATGAGTAAGGGTAAGGACTGTGGACTGCATGGAAGAGTGACACATCTTTATCTGTAGGCTGTATACGCCAAAGAATTATGGATAGAAAAATTATTTTCACTGATATCAGTTTAATGAGTTGTCTGCTTTAAATGTTCAACATTGTAAGTAGGCACAGGTGGGAAGAAGCTAAAGAGCGAAGCAAGAAACAGCAGCACAAACACAAAATACTTAACAATAAATCTGATGGAAGATAGGAAGAGACGGTCTTCTTCCTTCAGAGTTGGGAAGCTGTATAATCTCCCTGAGAGAGAGTAAATGGGAATGTGATAAATGGAGTGATATTCCATATCTGCAGCTCCTAACGCCCATTAGTGTAAGATGCAAACTACCACCAGACTCAGTTACAGACTCAGTTCCATCCCAGCCTATAGGCTACAGGTGTGCATATATAAACTACCAATCTAATTCTACAAATGTCTTAAATGAGCTAAGAATATCAAGATATCCTCAGTGGGTGAAGGAGCTTGTCAAAAGACACATCCCAAACATACAAGTACTACCACAGGAAGAAGACTGTCTTAAAAATTAGTGGAAAAAAATAGACTTTTCTATAAGAGATACTGAGAGAACATATGAAAATACTGGATCTACTTTAGTTCATAACAAATTCCTATATGGGAAGTTCAAATTATGACATATTTAGAAAATAAAATATCAAACACAATATAAATAAATTTATTTATAAATATCATTAAATAAAATATATCCAACATAATATTTAAGACATACTTGAAAATTCCTACATAATGATAAAAATAATAGAATATTTATCAAAGTATGAGATTAAAACCTGTACATATGCATTTAATAGAGGCAAAACGTGCCTATATAGATATGCATGCTTTGCATATATTCATGTATATGAGAACTTCAGCCATTTAGTCATTAGAGAAATATAATTTAAGTGTTTTAAATGCTATATTATTACATGGTCACTAAGTTAGCAAAAAGCATTAAAAGCAGAACAAAGAAGCATCACTGAGGCTCTAGTGGGAATATATTGGTAGCTATTTATATGCACTGTAGAATTCATAACAGCCCTAAAACAAAAACACCCACAACACCAATCAATACTATAATAAGAACATAAATTGTATAGTTTTGGAATATTGGATAAGTACTTATGCAATGCACTGTTCCATAGGTAAAACGAGCAGACACAAAGATATAGTAAACCAGAGAAAGATGATTGACAGAAAAAAGACACAAAAGAATACAAGCAGTATGGATACATTTACACACAAACCCTAGACTGGCATAAAGTTATATATTCACAGTACACATACAAGTGGTAAAACTATGAAGAAAATCAAGGCAATTGTCATCTAAAAACTCAGATTAGAACTTAGTTGGAGAGAAGGTAAAAGAATGAGGTTTAGTGGTGCAGGTGTGTGGCCTGGTGGTGGCTTTATGAAAGATCATTATCCTTCTTAAGCTATATTTATACTATAAATTTTGAATTTTCTATGTGTAACAGCCCAGTGAAGGGGAAAATATTTTACAGGTGCACTGTGGAATAATTAAATTAAAATCCTCAGAAATGTCCTCCCTTTTAGAATCTAGGTTAAATTTTTAGTTGCTATCTTTTGTTGGGTGGGTAATTTAGTGATAATTAATTAATAGTGATAATAGTACCAAAAATAACATAAAGGTTGCCATCTGTCAAGTCCCTGTTACACATCAATCACTTTCACCTCATTTTCTACCCCTCATCTCTGTGACGTAAATATTATTACTGTCATTTAACAAATGAGAAGAACCAAGGCTTAGGACGACCACACAGCCACTCTGAATTTACACAGTAATGGAGTCTCAACTTCAAACCTCAGATCACTCTCTATAATGCCCACGAGTTCCCACTAGGCTAGCTGCTTTATTGTGGCATCGATTGTTTTATTTAAATGGAGTTTCATTCAGGTTAAAAAGAAAATAAATGCTTATAGACCAGTGGATAACTTTAGAAAAGCATAGATCATATGTGTTGCAACAATCTTGTCTGACATTTTTCTATTACTTTTCTCTATATATTATCATTTGTGTAATATTTATTTACAGCATATGTTTTTAAACCATAGTGGCACACACCTTTAATCCCACACTTAGGAGGCAGAGGTAGGTGGATCTCTGTGAGTTTGAGGCCATCCTGGTCTACATAGTGAGTTCCGGGACAACCAGCGCTACATAGTAAGACATGTCTCAAACAAACAAATTTGGAACCTACTGTAAATACTGTTCTGGAATCTCTAATTTTTTTCTCAATTTGATCATTAAATTTATTTTTATATTGTTAAATAGGAGTAATGAAATATATTTGTCATGGAGATACTATCCTATTTAAGACACTCTTATACTTACATTTTATTTTAATGTCTATTGGCAATGTGTTATCATTATTATTGACAGTGTTGGAGATTGAATACAAGAGGTAAATATTCTTACCAGTGAGCTACATCTTCACAGCCTAATTAATGTTTTAAACATAAAAATAATGTCACTATATGATACCTTCAAGGATAATTTCAAAGGTTAAGAGCACTGGCTGCTCTTACAGAGGTCCTGGGTTCAATTCACAGCAACCACATGGTAGCCACAACCATCTGTAATGGGATATGATGCCCTCTTCTGATATGCATGAAGACATTGTACTCAGATACATAAAATATATGAATATATACATATATACATATATATATATATACACATATATATGTACGCATAGTTGTAACATAAATAAGTCTTTTTAAAAAATGCATTGATGTGGTTCAAGGGTGTGCTCACGGTGTCTTTCATGATTCATGATTAGCTGAGCTTTCATTTTCTACCACATGTGAGAGTAGCAGCATCCACCCCCCATCACTCAGCTTTCTTCACAGTGGACATTGGTTCTGGGTGGGAACTGTGTTGGTAGTGCCTTTCATCCTCTTGTTGGCTACAAGGAGTCTTTTTAGAGCACTGAAGACCTTGCAGCCAAAGTCTTCAATACTTTTGAACATATAGAATAAACACTAGCACTTCCTCTGAGCTATTCTGAGGTTGCCCAGTTTACATTTTACCTAAATTCTTTTATATTTCACAGTAAATAACACATTCTAGCAGTGGGTGAGGTTTCCCCAGGTCTCTTCATCAGCCACTAAAGTGCCCCCTAGTGCAGTGTTTTTCCTTGTGGAAAATTTCTCCCCCGAGCCTTGCCCTCTGGCTCACCAGCTTTGGTAAGAGAGTTTGTGGCTTGAAGTTTGCACTTCTGTAATTTCATGCCTCGTCGCTATCATAAGCTACTCCTGGCTCCTCAAATCCTCTTCTAATTTAGAAAGTAGAAGAGCATTTCTAAGCAAGTCAGTATAAATATACTGTTCTTCTAGTTCCTAAATCTAGAAAATGATGATTCATGCCATAGGCTGGGGGTTTCATAAGGGGACATCAGGCTCCTAGACACCCTCCACGTGTTTAGATTGGATAGTCCGAGAAATAGTGTGAATTGTACCTTGTAGCAAGCATCTTATTTTTTTATTTCCTACTTAGGCTTAAAGAACCAACAAGGGAGATACATATGGGAGACATGAAAAGAGGCAGAATCCTACAGTGTGGAGTGGAATTATAAATATGTGTGTATTAGCACATAATATCAGACACTGTTTTTATTGTCATGACAAGAAGCAATGACACCTTAGTAGCAAGGAGCATCCTTGTGCCCAGTTCTTGATTTTTAAGGGGCATCTCTGTGGACTGGCCTTGATTTTTGAAATAGCTTCCTTCTTTAAAAAAGAACCAGTGTTCCTTGAAGAAGTGGAAAATTCCAGAAATAGAGTGAACATATAGAGGAAGTAAAGAGTAATCAGAAATAGTATTTGTGTATCAAATGTACACAACAGCAACACAGATGCTCTCTTTTAACAAATATGCAACAATTTGACAATTAAGCATCAAAATGAAAATGTAAGGTTTTTTGGTTTAGTTTGGTTTGGTTTTGGTGTTACTTTATATCTCCACTTGAAATGGAGAGATGCATGTTCAGGAAGGAAGCTTTGTGATTTAGAAGAATACCAGTTAACAAATGTGGAAGAAATGGTAGGCTCAGAAACTCACTGTTACATCACCCATCACCACGGCAATCCATCCAACCAAGAATAGATACTAATCTTGGCAGTGAATTGCTGGAACACAGGATACTCAGAGTCCTGTAATTCATGCATCATTTGAAAGAGAAAAAGCTAACCTTACATTAGAGAAATCTGGTGGTCATCACCATAATCAAATCATCAAATTTACCTTTACTAGCTAACGATGGCACAAGGTGGCATTGGGATGCCATCTATTGGGATACCCTGAGAAAAATATATTTCTCTAGTTTTCTTACCACCAATCTGACTTGTTTCCACATATGAAGACACAATCAGGCAGTTCAAACTGTGATAATTTATGAAGCTATATTTGTCTGGAGTTTTCCAAAATAACAATATCATGTACAATAAAAGGAAAAAAGAATAGGGTGGTTGCTTCCTAAATAGAGAAAATAAGATTTAAAAAAGACCTTACAACAAATGCACTATGGGATATTTGACTGGACCAGCTCACGTGAGAAGTGTCTTTCTTCTGAGGAAACATGCTCATGGCATGTAGGGATGACGTCTCGTGAAAACTGCGGCTTCTACAAGGAAGACAGAAACAGCAAGTGTGGAAAACACTTTACCATTTGGTGATGATAAGAAAACTGTGTATAGCAATTTACTTTGAAACTTTAAATGTTTTAAATTTATCTATTTTTACTCTTCTGAGGACTAAACCCAGGACCTCCTGCATCCTAAACAAACACTTTTCTTAGTCTCCTGGTTTGTTTTTTTAAAAGGTTAGGAAGCAAAGGAATCCAACAAAATGTTATAAAGGTCATATATGACTTTAGGAACTCATTTGCCAATTTATTTATGATCAGTATTACACGATGCACTTTGTTTCAAATGAAATATCATATGCTATTTTCTAAATAAGGTGTCAACTCAGTGATAAGTATTTGTGTCCAACAATGAATACAATGGCATATAATTAAAAGAACAGCACACAACTATTATAGAAATAATTCACTAAGACAGTTTTTAATATGTTTACGATAAACAAAATGTTCCTGTTTATATTTTATGCAGTTTTATAACAGCTCTTTTGTTTTCATGTTTTAAATAGTAAAAGAAAAAGGAAATGAATTACATGCCAGAGAAATATGAATTTATTTCTTTGTTTTTCTTCCCCTGTGGCATTGGAGATTAACCTAGGGCTTCATATATGCTGGCAAGAACTCTACCACCTAACCATTCCCAGCCTGCCTGGGAGTTTTAGACTCCTTGGTTTTTGTTACAAAATATTTAGCTACTTACTCACTGCCACTTGGAAATTTTAAAGGTCTAATATCAAATGGACTGTAAACAAGTCTGGACGTTTTGTAACATCATTACCCTCTTGGCTGAGAGTATCCTGTCTCTAAGACGATCATAAGTGGTAGAAGCTAACTCCATTCATGTAGCACACATTACAGAAAATCTCATGTTACATGGCATTTGTGCTAGAGGAAAAGTATGAGACTAACTTTCTCTCCCACCCATCCTTTTCCTTTCTTCAGCCCTAGGTGATCCAGTACTGTGGCCTTAATTTATGTCTCCCTGGATCCCAGCCTTGGTCACTTGGAACCAGCTCCAAACTGCCCAGTAGCACTGCCCCCTTCTTTTAACAAGATTACTTTTTATGAATCATATTAAAACTGAGTTTCCTTTTTTCGTAGTGAACTTAGTAAAGTGTACTTTGATGATCATAAAATTCATTCATCTTAAGTATACAATTCAATCGTATCTTAAGACATTTGATGAGTTATGTAATCATTACCATTTTGCACGATCCACTAAGATACTCTTTACAGCTAATTCTTGACACCACCCTGATTTTCATGTCTACAGGTTGGGCTTTTTAATATAGGATCTCATAGTATGTGGCCTTTGTCTCTGGCTTTTTAAATTTACCATCAAGTTTTAATCCATTCATGTTAAGGGGTAGTATTATATTTCATTTCTGACTTAGTCTTCCATTTACATGGAAATACTACTTTGTATTCTCCACTCACAAAACTAACTATTGGACATTTGGATTGCTTCTAATTGTGGCAGTTGTGGGCACTGTACCTCCCCAAACTTATATGCAAGGGCTGCATGTTCTTTTCATTTCTTTTTCCTATGTACCCAGAAGTATTAGGTTTATGGGAAGTAACTTAAACTGACAAAACATTCTACTTTCAAAAGCGTTTGTGCCATTTTCCTTCCTATCTCCTGTCTGATGAGAGCACCCCTTCCTCCTATCCTAGCCATGTTTGCTTTTCCTCTTTCTCTTTATAATTAACCCTCTCCTAGAGAGTACAAAATGTTAGTTTTGTTGTGGATTGAATTTGCATCTCCCTGATGGCTGATATTCTGCCTGCTTGTCTATTCAGATTCTTTGTCCACTTTTAAAACTGGGGGTGAGATGCAACAATCTGTTATATGCTCTGAATATGAGCTCTTTATCACATCTGGGCTATCAAAGCATCTTATCCAGACTGTAGCTGGTCTTTTGATTTTTCTAATGCTGTCTTTTGAAAAGCAAACTCTAGATTTTGATGGAGTGCAATTTATTAATTTCTACTTTTAGAGTCATACTGTTTGGTGCTTTATGGGAGATGAAACATGTAATTGTTAGGGAGGCAGCTGCAATGAGGCAGCCTTTCAGCTATGTGTTTATATCCATGACTGTTGCTCCACTTTTGTGTGTAGAAGCCAGATGTTCTAGAGAAATTCAGAAAGCTGTGTATAAACAAAAATAATCAACACTTTCAGGCCTGAATGCCCAACAGAAGGTGAGCTGTCAATGATACCTGTTTATGTGTCACATCAGATTGCAGTCTCTTCCTTGGGTAGTGGAAATGTTGTCTAAAATGTCAAGGAATTATATTCTTATTCTTGAGAACATCATGCATGTATACAATGAAATACATCCAGCTCCATTTCCTTCCTTTGACTTCCTCATAGTCCTGCAATATGGCCCTTTCCAAACTTTGTTTCCTCCTAAAAAGAATGATTCTCCCTTCCCCAGAAGCTATCAACCGCTAGAGAGAGGTGAGGCATGGAGAACACTCTTGCAGCTGGCTTGATTTTGTACAGGTCTTGTGTAGGCAGCCACAGGGTTCATAAGTGTGAAACACAGCACAGCCCTCCTTCATTTGCTCCAGCGCTTATATTGCCTCCTCTTCAGTGCTGTTCCCTAAACCTTGGTAGTGGGAGAGTGGAGAAAGGTGATGGAGTGGATAAGGACATCCCATTTAACACCAAGCATTCGGTTTTACAATCAATGATTTCTTAGCTTTGTGAAAGGCTGGTGTGTGTGTGTGTGTGTGTGTGTGTGTGTGTGTGTGTGTGTGTATGTGTGTGAAATAAGTCCAAAAATGTCAAGGAAACACTGGGCAAGTTTTGCTGGGACTGCTTTTTTCTATGGCCTCGAACAGCCATCTCATATACTTTCATATACTTTCACCTTTGTCCTTCAGGTATGCAGAAGGAATCTGTAAATCATCCCATCTGTGGTCTTCCCTTTGCACCCTGTGCCTAATCCATCACAAATCTTGTTGGCTCCAAATGAAATGTGGAAGCATGCATGGGATTCTAGAACCAAAAGGGAGTGAAGAAAATTAACTATTGTATTTTGTTAATAGTAGTGCATCTGCTGGCCCTGGATCTCTAATGCTTGTGGCTAAGAGCCAAGGAGATAGGAATAATGACTTCATTTTTATGTTCTGACTGGGGATGTGGCCACATACAACTTTCTTATTCTGAGAAGGATTTGTCTTTGTCAGCATTCATATACAGTTTAATCATGCCTATAAAAGTTGGTAGCCAGAGGTCAGTTCAGCCTTTTAAGAATACTTTGTGGAATAATGTATCTTCTTCCTGAAGAACTAAGTTTTGGAATCCTAGAAAAATAGCAACAGTTCTGCTTTTCAAGTGAGATTCTACTAGAATCCTTCAACTATTACTTAAAATGAAGGACACCATTTTTGTCTTGACTAGAAAACATTGATCTAAATACACACACACACACACACACACACACAACCAAAGGGTCAGAGGCTACCTGTGGCAGTGGGACACAGGGCTTCATAAAGGCTGAATAAGAGGTGACAATTGTCTGAGTTGTAAAAAAAAAAAATTAGAGAGCTGGTTATAATGTCACTTTTAGTTTGTCAGCAATGCAAGTTTTATATCAAGTATATTTCTCTAGGAAGAGTAAACCTGGAAAGGTGGTTGTTTTCATGATAATTTAGGAAGAGTCACAGTGTTACTCATAAGCATCTGTGCAAAATCCACCTCTAGTCTTTGTATCTACCTGGATATATGTGCCTTTCACCTTCCCCCTGAACTAGGGAGAGTTGGAGACCTTTCAAATGCTATTATGACTGAGCAATTTAAACAGTACTCACTAAATGGATTCCGAAGGGCCCATAGTACATTCAGATCACTTCATAGTCATCAAAACAAATGTTCATGGGACACATTTTGGGCTCCCATTCCTTTCGTCCTGGCAGCTGCCATCATGTCTGAGAGGAGTATGCGACCACCAAGCACAGATCCAGCCCAGTAATTACCAGGGGCTGAGAGGGGGGGTAAAGGTGATATTTCATCCAGTGTTCTCAGTTTATCCTCTCCTTACCTGACCTTTGAAATGGAGCCATCAGCTTTGAAAGGCCTGGCATCTAAAATTAATATTCTTCCCCATCTGACTAAGGAAGCAACAGCTGAGCAACATGAGATCAAGGAGTACATTAGTTTAAACAGGGGCTCAACGTGGCATTTGAGAGGGAAGACACTTCCTCTGGTGGTAGATACTTGTCTTCCAGATGACTTCTGCCCACTGAGAGTGAAGTCTCTTCCCAGAGAGTTCTGCAGTCCAGTTGAATTCTGCAGATTCCTGTTATCTCCTAGAAAGAATCCTCTACTTGTGGGTTGGTTCAGACTCCAGGATGTCCTCCTACAGATGGTAATCACTTCTGTTTATTGTTATAACTGATCCAATTGCAATTTTCTCTCTGTGTTGCTTTAATTAACAAGTCATTCCAAACTTCAGGCAGAGCTCAATGCTTTGTATTCCTTTATTGAATGATTGTGTGTTAAATCTAAACTTCTGTTTTAATATGTCAAATTTAGAGGCTTCCTGGTCTATTTCTGGTATTGCCTGCAATTCAACATTATATCTTAGCCACAGTTCACCATTAAATAGACATGCATCTGTCTTCTTATTTTAAGAATATCCCCCAACCCCAGAGAATGTTTTTAAAAAAAATACAAATTATGGTCTATAATGAATCTCTAGAGTTCTGGTTGATGTTATTTGCATTTTTTAAAATGTAAGTTCTTTAGGAAATATATACAAATCTGTAGAGAATTGAATTTAAAATACTTTATAACTCTAGTAGGTTATTTTACTCTATTAATCGTAAAAATGAAGTTTCATTGGCAGAATAAGAAATGATTATTACTAGAGAAAATGAAGTAAACTTCAGAGAATTTCCAGCAGGGGGCCTCGGGGGCTAGCCACTGGAAAGCTCAGATTCAAATATTGCCTTAATTTTTGTCTCCTTGTATAGCCAAGTAATACATAAATACACAGATGCATTTATGTGTCTAGAATTAAGTGTTACTTTGTTGCATGTGCATTACCTAATTGGTAAGGAGACTATTTCAGAGCGAGCATAAACAGCCGAGCTCAGTGCACAGCTGTTACTAAAGATGCAATGAAAAGTGTTTAGCTACATTCTTCCTCTGAAATGAATTTCTTTTGAAAAATCAATACCAAATGTCCTGAGATGTAGGCAAGAGGAGTTGGGGGTGTCACTCAGAGGTAGAGGTGTTTACCTAACTTGTGTACGTTATTGGGTTTAATCCCCAACAGTGAATAACTTAAAGAGGAGAATGGCAGAAAATTGCTGTGGTGAAAACACTGCCCAAAGAGGCACAGTTTCCAAAGGAAGAGTGAGAATCCCTTCTTCTGAGACAAGACTTTCTTTCCTGCAGGACTGTGAGGAGGAAGCCATGCCACTGCAGTCAAAAACCCCAATCCTCATACTGTGTCTTAACCGGTGTCAGAGTTTTTAACTTGCCCCTTATCTCCTGTAGCTTGGCTAAATTTTAGTCTGTGAAAAAAAATCCTGATAATGAATAGATATCTTGAAAAACAAAACAAAGCACATGCTTGCTCGCAACATGAAGTGGGGCAGCATAGTGGTCTTTTATGTAGAGCCTGAAGGGACTGAAGTTTGGACTTCTCAGGTGAAAGGAAGTAAGAAGTCTCTGGAAGATCGGAGAGAGTGCACAAACATCCTGGGTGCAAATGAAATCTTTCAGATGGCATCCTCCTATGGTTATCTCTGTTCAGGGCAGGTGTGAGGACCACTGTCTCTTCTTCCTGGGCTGAATCAGTCTTTCCTGGGTTCTAGGAAGAGGGGATATACCAGATGGAAATACTTCTATCTTCATCTGTTACTTCTTAACCTAGATCATATAAATTTCCTTTTACAAAAGGATTTCCCCAGCCGTTCCTGTGTGTAAAAGGTCTGTGGCTTGTTTGAATGACCAATTTGAAATATACTGCATAAACAACACTGGGGCTGGATTTCTTACTTTCTCTCAGTGTATGTCTTGCTTAATGCAGTGAAAGATGTACATGGCCACCTGGTATAGTACTTCTCACTATTATATTTTCTGGGAAAATGTTTTAAACATTCTTTTTTTTTCCCCCTTTAAAAGTTTCAGCAGTGGAAAAAGTTTCGATGTGAATATTCAGGTTGCCCCTGATTTGGGAAGTTGATGGAGAATAAATAACCTGAAGGTTTTGTTTGTTTGTTTCCTTTTTTTATAGTCAAGAGAAAGGAGTGCTGAAAAGTCACGATTGTGTCCTGATTTACAAATCGGAGACAGAGGGAGATGAAAGCCCCACTCCTGACAGTAGCTTGATCAGGCTCACCACCAGTATGCTGAAGGTAAAGAGGCTGGAGGAAATTAGCTCATGCCACAGCAGCAACCCGCTGGAGAAGGTAGCCTTTTTTCAGTGCATGGAAGAGGTGGAGAAGGTGAAATGCTTTCTGGAGGAGAATTCGAGTGATCTGGATCTGCAGTGTGGAGACAATGAGGTAATTATGTGCTACCTTGTCTCATGGATGGTGCTGTTTATATTCAAGTTCAATGTTGTCACTTGTGTGTAGGACCAAGGAAGCTTGCAAACAGACAGAGTTCCATTCCACTTCTCTGAGGATTGTAGGTAAATTCTACACTTGAGTTGGGTTGATAGTTTGGAAGCATTTGAACATGCATTTTACCTGCAGTGCTGAGGAGTTTTGAAATAAGTTCCTGGGGCCTGGGAGTGTAGCTTAGTGGTAGACGCTGTGCATGACATGTTGGAGACCCTGGGTTTCATATCATCACCCCTGTCAACGAAGCATACATGAATACATACATACATATTTATGGAATATGCTATGGAAAATGTGCTTCATAGAAGGATCATTTAAAACACATGTTTGGGCTGAAAACTCAGAGAAGTACCAATTGGGGCACAACTGTGCAGCTTCTAATTTCCTAAAAATCCTGAGCTCTATGAGAGGTAGAGCTACTGAAAACAGAGTTCAGAGAAGGGACAGCATTCCTTGTTAATATCATGATGGTAGAACCCTGTGACCACTGTGCAGAACAAGTGCTCTGAGGTGCATCAAATTCAAACATGGAGTTGCCTAATCTGATCAATGAGGTGACAAGTGCTATGAAAGTAGGTTGCTAACTACGTCTAAAGCATGGTAAGTGTTTCGGTGTGTGCAAATAGGGTTGAGGGGAAAGTGTTAGTGTCAGCAGTGGTAGAGAAAGCAGTCTAGCATGCCACCACAATACTGCAGACATCTGTTACCCCAGGGACCTCCACTCAAGTAAAGGCATATCCTTGACTATACTGTAGAATAGAATTTCATGATGAGTCAGAGTAAAATGAAGTTGTTAAGTTTATTAATAGAGAAAAGAGCTAATAATCATGCATGCTTGACACATACAAACGTGTGTGTGTGTGTGTGTGTGTGTGTGTGTGTGTGTGACATAGGAAATTCGAGACATTGATATCTAGGTGTCTGCACCATATACTCATATCCGATTCTGTGGATTTCCAAGTTACAGTGTTCAAAGATGTGTGTCTGAGAGATGGCTAAGTAGGTAAAGGTGCTGCCTGCTAGCATTGTGGCTTAAGTTAGAATCCAGGAACCACATAAAGGTAGAGGGAAAACCTGAGTCCACATTGTCTTCTAACCCCACCCTGTGGTAGCATGCATGCTATACCCCATCTCTCTCACACACATAACAAGTAGAAAAAAATTAAAAAGATTAATTTACAACAGGGTTAAAGATTAAAGAAAGATTTGAAAATTAAATAAGAAATATAGGGGTTAGAGAGATGTCTTGTGACTAAGAACATTCACCTACTTTGAAAAGGACTTAAGAAATATAGGGGTTAGAGAGATGTCTTGTGACTAAGAGCATTCACCAACTTTGAAAAGGACTTGAGTTTGATTCTCAGCCCCCATGAGAGGGTCACTCATAACAGCCTGTGACTCTAGATCCAGGGGAACAGATGCCTCTTGGCCTCTATAGGCATAGCACTCCAGTGGATACACTCTCTACCTCAGACACATAATAAAAAAAATAAGATGGTTTGGTTACTTTTCTTTTTTTTTCTCTTTGAGATTCTTTTTTTTATTGGATATTTTATTTACATTTCAGATGTTATTCCCTTACCCCATTTCCTCCCACCCAGGAACCCTCTATCCTATCCCCCCTCCTCCTGCTTCTATGAGGATGTGCCCCCCACCCCTCACTCCCACCTCCCTACCCTTGAATTCCCCCACACTGGGCATCCAGCCTTCATGGGACCAAGGATCTCCTCTTCGAGCTATGCCCAACAAGGCCATCCTCCCTTACATATATAGCTGGAGCCATAGGTCCCTCCCTGTGTGCTCCCAATGCGTACTGTATAAATTTGGGGTGGGAGAAATACTAAAGGTAAAACTCACAGTCATAAACTCCTGGGTCCAAGCCATTTGCATGCCACAGATGGGGGAGCTATCAAAGTGCACACAAGAGTCCAGTTTCTTAGAGACAGAAGAAGAAATTATCATAGGTGAAATGTAAGGGAGGTATGAAAGACACCCTCAGTGGGGCCACTAATAGCACAAACAAATAAACAGAATTTATTTTCTCCTCATGAATTTCCCTAGGAAACAGAAAACCTCTCATCCTTTGTCACTTTGCTCAACAGAAATCAACAAACAGTTTATGTGGATTTAATTATTTGTCAAGCCCATTTGTTCTCACAAACCTGTGGTGTAATTCTCTCCTAAGATGGGGTCTTGTGTAGCTCAGGCAGGCCTTGAACTCCATGTGTACTTAGGATGGCCTTGAATTTCTGATCCTCCTGCCTCTACTTTCTAAGAGCTAAGCTTACAGCTGTGTGCCACTGTGCCAAGCTTATGTGATAAAAATGTTAAACCAACAGCCTTAAAATTGTGAGGTAATGGTGAGTTATATTATAAACTTTCTTTATTATAAACTTTCTTCGGAAGAATTGTTTTTATCATTACCAACTGTTCTAGAAAGTTCGAAACTTAATTTGGAAGTTACATATTTTGGCATTTGGGGAAAAAGATTGAGTTTCAGAGACCCTAAAAGAAGTAAACAAACATTTTGTAGTAGGTCCCTTTTGGCTTCATACTACAGTTGAGTCCGTCGAAGGTACACACCAGTGACAAGGAGTGCCATAATGTCTGTTCAGTTTTTTATTCGTAATTAGAGAAGGGCCCAGAGATGTCACCATGAGTATCTCTTTCCTTCTCTGGCCACTCACAGAATGGACAAGTACAGCTGTCCAAGGCTCGAAGATCTCCCTATGATGGTCAAAGCCCAACCTGTGGGTGCAGCACAGCTAGCAGGCCCAGCAGCTGGCAGGTAGAAAAGCCACCTCCAGAGCTTCGATGTGAGGACACAGCTGGGCTACCATGGCTGTCTCTATCTTCTGCAGGGTAGCAGTCCATCTTTCATGTGCCACTCTTTCTCCCAGGACCATTTAAAGGCCTGTCAATTTTCTCACTCTCTCTCCCCCCACCCCCATTCTCTTTCTGAGAAGATTAAGGCTGCTAATGACAGAAACATTCGCTGGCTGAACTGAAAGGCAATTTTCACTGGATTTCAGGCTCTCTGGGGACACAGCTTTGTTCTGGAAGCTTGGAGAACTATTTCCAAAAGCAACTTTATCTGCTCTCAGTCCCAAGAGCAGAAAAACTGTATATAAATTTAACAACCTGTATTTGCTAAAATAGTTCAGTGAAACTCGGGTTCTTTTTTTTAACCTTTCCTGCTCTTAACCAGGATTTTCTGTTTCATTTATTTTCCTTTCACTGGGTTTATTTTAAACTACCTTTTTCTTCCTCCACTTTCTGTGTGAATTATTAAATACTGCATATTCTACTTCTTTGGACTCAAAACATTTAGTTTATTATTTTAACTTTGTTTCTTTAATTTATCTTCATTTTTCATTTGATCCTCTAATGTCCCATTGCTTTGCTGTTACAGTGCTGCTGGATTTAAAAGGGGTTATGACTTAAAGCAGGAATCCATGGGCTTACTTCCATTCGCTCCTTCTTTTTTATCCCATATCTCAAAACTAAAGACTCTGAAGGGTGGCAAAGGCCTCTCCCCAATAAGGAGCTGGCAATAGATAGAAAGTGATAGTCACCTGCCCCAAGAATAAGACCACAGCTCCACTTCCCCTCCCCCAGGTGTTTTTCCTCTACTTCCTTTATATCACATGTATGAGCTCTGTAAGACTAATTCTTCAGCTCAGTCTCAACCTCTAGAAGACATTCAATCTGTGCCACCATCAGTACCCTATATTCATCACTTCCCAGTCATCTCCAACTGGACTTCCCACCAGCATGACTGTCTTACCTGCAAGATTTTGCACAGGTCAAGGACTCCCAACATAACCTGTACCAACATAGACTAGATCTAAACTTGTTCAAAGTATATTATTGAAATCAAATGGAACTTAAGAAGCAGTTGATCTGAGTGATGAGCTTAGTAGCCAGCATGTATATACCATGACCTTGTAAGTGAAAAGTAGTTCTCACAATTACAGCTACTTTGATATAATCAAATGTAGAGTTTTAATTTGAACAATTATATTCATACTTTTGGTTCTGGGGACCCAAACCAAATTCTCAAGGATATACTATACCCCCAACCCATATTTCTACATTTTATACTCAAGACAATTTATGCTCACCTCTCTTGGCTTTCTCCACCTTGCTGAGCAACCCTAATTTCCTGTCATTTATCTTGAAAGCTTGGTCCCAAGTGCAGAAACTAAGGGGCATTAGAGTTTGGATGGTCCATTTACAAAAATATATGTCTTTGTGAGCCACTCCTTCTGGGTTTATTCAAGGTGGATCACTTATGAATCTATACTAATTGTGATTTGTGAAGAAAAGTCTTCTTTAGTAAGCCCCAGGTTTTAGGACTGATGCTTCCTTGACATGCATGAGCCTGAGCTTGAGCAGTAGCAACACATAAACTGGACATGATGACCCATGCTTATAACCCTATAACCTTAAAAGCATATGATGACTCTGTGCTTATAACCCTAGCACTTAGGAGGTAGAGGCAAGCAGATCAGAAGTTGAAAATTATTCTGATACACAGAAAGTTTGAGGCTAGCCTGGGATGCATGAGAACTTTGTCCAAAGACAAAAAGAAGCAATAAATAAATAAACAAACAAGCCTCAAAATATAATACCACCACCATCAAAAACAGGTTTATTTCTTCCTAGTCCCAATTGGAAGGGAAGAAGATTAAGATGGTCCAAATAGAGTCAGGCTCTCCTAATCCCTGGGATGTTTAAATGCCTCTTACACAGATACTCAAAGACTGAACTAAACGAAAATATTTTTTTAGCCGGATGGGCAAAAGACTAGAGAGGGTTGATTGGGTAAAGCATGGGTGTCCCTATTTTGATTGAGTTGGCTGTTTTAATAGCAAGTGGCATTTCCTGACAGCTGCTATGAAATTGTACCACCAGCCATGTTGATAATGACTGTTCTTAGATCTCAAAATAGCATAAAGATGGAGGATTTTCATTTTTGAAGTTACATTCTTCCACCCTCCTCCGTGTTTTGCTCTTTGCCCCACAATGACAAGGGAAAGCTTCCTAGGTGGCATTGGCCCAGCAGAGGTGGCTGATGCCAGTTACGATGCAGCTATTAGTCCTTGACCGGGGACGAACACACGTGTGTCAGTGTAAATTATGACCGGCAATTCCCTCAGTCCCTGCACCTGTCTCTGATCTGTCACAAAAAGCCATCATGTGTTTCCTTTTAAAGAAGCAGAGTATTAGTCGATCATGTAACCGGAGACACCCAGCGTAGGACTGCACAAAGAATCCCATTGCGGTTCACAATGCCCACTCCTCAGAACAGAGCAGGGAGCACGGGGAGCTTCGAAAGTGGCTGTGCTAGACCAGGGCAGGGAAGGTGCCTACAAAGCCAGGGACTTCACAGCTGCTCCCAGAGAATGGACTCCACACTTCGAAGAAAAGACCTCTGGATTGTGGGTAGCGTGTGCCTTCTGTCCTCTTCGGTCTTCTGGCGATTGTTTCGGTCAGTGACGGCGTGGGGAGGTCCCAAGCAGGCACCTGCACTTAAGAATGCACAGGTAGTGAAATCCTCTTGAACTAGGACAGATTCATTTTGCAATTCTCTTTGAACATTCCCAGTCCAGCAGTGGTGCTTGCCAAAGGCAGTTGATCTATGCCTTGCTGGATCTTTGCCCAGGACTACTGTCTTAGGAGGGCTGGGATAATAATAGTGACATGTGGCAACTTTCATCATTTCTAGCAATTGTACCAACTTTCGGGGAATCTTGAAGCAGCTGTGTCTGGAATTAACTTTAAGTTGGTGATCTGTTTTGGGTATGAGAGCTAAAAGTAACGTTGGCATCATTTCATTCTTGTCTTTTTTATGTCTTAATTATGAAAGAAAAAAAATACAAGATTCACCCTGTTTGTAGGAACTCAGTTGTAGGAAATCGGTTGTAGGCACAGCACTGAGGGGTGCTGAGTACTGGGAATGTCACCTCCTGTGCTTTGGGCCACAGCTGATGTGGCTTTCCATAAGCTATTCCTAGGATGGAATTCTGTGGGCAAACTGCAGTTCTGGAAGAGGCAGACTTCTCGGTGTAAAGAGATGAGTACTTTCTGAGAGGAGAGGAGGTCTTCACTCCCGGAAAAACAGTTCTCCCTGTGAACTTGACTATCTTATCAATTATCATCTGCTAAGTCCTTTGGAAACACTTTAAGACAGTCACCTCAGAAGACCATGAAGATCAGCAGTCTGTTGGAAAGGCAGGCTTGCAACAGTTTCTCCGCACCCTTTTCTTTCTTTTCCATCCTCTTCCGGCACCCCCTCCCCAGTCATCTTACATGAAATTGTATTTTCTTTCCTAAGAAAAAAATAAAAAATGAAAACATTTTTTTTTTCTGAAGGACTAGAGAGATGACTCAGTTGGTGAAGTGCTTGCATTGGAAGCATGAGGGCATGAGTTCGATCCCAGAGCCCTGTAAGAATGTCAGGCATGGTGACCCATCTCGTAACCTCAGTGCTGGGTCCCAGTGCTTACTAGCCAGCCAGTCTAGCCTAATTAGTGAATTCCAGTGAGCTCCTGTTTCAAAAAGAGGTAGGTGGTGTTCCTGAGGACATCTAACCCCTACTCTTCCCCTGCTCCTACCCCTGCTAACATAACATTGCTTACGTCCATCCAGTGCAAGGCATCAAACCCAGGGCCTTGAAGTTTCCAGTTAAGTGCTGCTGAGCCACATCACACCCCTTCCCATGAACTTTATTTCTACAGATACTCTGTTTTCAGTAAATACTATTTATACCTGAATGCATTATACATGCACATCCTTTACGCATACCAAGAGTAAGATCTCCTTCACCTCTTCTCCACAAAGAACCAGTGCACCAGTGTCTTGCTGATGTTCAGAAGATTATTTTTCACAGCTCTGTGCTTTCCCCAGTGCCTGAGCCTTCGATTCTCTGATTATCAAGTTCACATTCAAAAAGCCAGATGAATCTTGAGATAATAGTTGAAGGCAACATAAAATCTGTAGGAGAAAAACAGCAAAAGAAAAAAATCCTGACACATATACAAATCTGTCTTGGGCCACTCCTGACTTCACAGTTGTCTGCCCAGGGACTCTTCAGACCCAGTCACTGGTGCCCAAGCATTAATCATGTCTGATTGTTTAATATATCTTTTGTGGGAAATATCAGGAGGGCAACATTTCTTCTGTGAGAAACACCTTGAGGGCCTGCAGCTTCTGTGTGGCAAAAAATGACGCTCACTGAAGTTCTGAGATGTGAGCCACTGGTATTTCTACCTCTGGTATCTGCCTTTAGAAGTCCCACACATATTTTCTTAAAGGTCTCTTGTAGCTTTTTACCTGTAAAGAAAAGCTTATTTATGTCAGATTTACAACATAACTCTTACCCTTTTTCATCACTAATGGTTATTTATAATGTTGACAACTGATTATCTTAGAACTTTGCCCAAGCACAACAGTTTATGGATTATTTTTCACAGAAGTATCAGAAAATCCATTTGTGATGTTCTTTCCAGTCAAGGGGTAAAGGCTTTGTGATGCACTGTGTATAATAGATTCTGTTTCATGTAAAATTTTATGTGCCCTTGAATAATGATACAGGTGAGTAACCTTACAATGTACATTGTTCCAGTGTCTCTGAAAATCATAATTCTGATAACTTATATAATTTCTGATAGTTGTTTAATATGAAGAAAATATATTTATTTTGCCTGTGTCTATCAAAGCTAAAGTGATATAATTAAATATAAAATTGTTGTTGGTTATGTCTATGTTTCTAGGTAAGAGAATGTTTAGCACATGTGTTAATGAAATTTCTAAATATAATTTACTAGACTGTGTTCCTCCATTTCCCAAAACCATTATGGTCATAAAAATGTACATTTATCTATTAGCATTACCAAGACTTCCATTTTTCACAGACTATCTTCGTGACTTCTGCTACACAATTGACCCTCTATATCCCTGAATTGCATGCACATCTGTGGATTCAGCCAACCATGGAGAAAACATTATGTCTGTACTGAGCATCTGCAGACATTTTTCCTTGTAATTATTCCCCAAATAATAGAGAACAACAGCTCTCAGCATACATACTGCTTTAGGTATTATAAGTAAGTCAGAGATGATTTAAAGCATAAGAGAGGAGGTACCCAATCATATGTAAACCTCGTGACAGTTTATATAAAAGATTTTTATAAAACGTGGAAGGGGTTCCAGAAACAGATTTCCCAAGCATGTATGCCAATGGCTGTCCTATCATGTTACTTTTATTTTTATTAATATTCTAATATGCCAAGCTATTTAAGGCATTTTTAGCAAAATCAAAAATAGAACAAAATTATGATTTTGATATGCTAAGTACAGATTTTTCAAATGCATGGCAATGCGTACACAACATAAAATTTAAAATGATTTGTTAGTATGTGACCTCAGAACCTAAACCCCCCCCACAACCAGGTGTTCCCTGATCAGCCTCCAGCACTCGCAACAGGAACTGGTTCCCTATGATCTTCTATTTCCTGTTGAGTGGCAGCAATCACAAAGTCCAAGGAAACTGAGGTAAGCAGGCAGCAGCAGAGTCTTCTTTCTAGAGAAAGAGAAAATTGACAAGACGACACATTTACTGTATAGAACATTAATGTTGGGAAAGTTTGCTTAGGATTTTTATGTGACTGAGACTATATGTCTAATCTCTGAACTCCCACCAGAAAGCAGAACCTGAAACCAGGACTTGTGTTTGGATCCTTAGTTTGGGAATTGGCTCCTAGGAATAGGCATGGAACCTTGGAGTGTGAGATTGTAAGAGAAGGAAGCCCCAGCATGGTATTAGCTAAGCTGGTCACTGTGGACAGGAGGAATTCAAGTTTCACCCTGTTGTAGGTCTGTCTCTAATGCTAAGTTTAACATGCCCTGTGGCATGTTCAGTAGCCTCTGTGTAAGCATGGATCCATCTGGTGTTCACTCAGAAATGCAGGAGAACTCTAGGAAGGAGGCAAGATGCAGTAGCTCTGAAGGGTCCAGAAAAAGTCTCCATATAGTTGCTTCAACAACAGCTGGAGCAGAAGTATACCAGACTGTGGAAAGAACACAGAAAGGAAGTCTTCAAATACATTAAGTTTCAAAGTTTTTCCTTTGAGGTCTTGCCAATCAGATAGCATTCTTTTGCTCAGTTTGGGATTGGGTTTTTAATGTTGTTGCCAGCTTTGGTTTTACCAGTTTCCAGCTTGTAGTATTACCAGCTTACTTTTGGTACGACTGGCTTATACCAGGGAACTTTTGCATACTTTAAGAAAAAAGTCATGAAGAAGCAAGCACTACTAGCATCACAATAAGCCTTCCTTGGGGATTGTGTTTGAGTGCAAAGGAGACAGTGTATGCATGACTTTGGGTCTCAGGACTGCTTCTTGAAGCTTGAGGAACAAAGCTTATATATACATGCAGCCTAGTGGGGCACACTAGGTTTAGTTCCATTACACAGGAGGCAGAGACAAGCAGATCTCTGAGTTGGGGTTTATACCAAGTTACCCTGTCTCAAAGTAAAAAGTTTATACAGTTAAAACCTTGGCCTTACCAGATACACTGCTCACTGTTGCACAGGATCCCAGAATGCCTGCATACCTTGTCCGTTCTTTCTGTCCACATAGGGTTTTTCACTTGACACAGACATAATGCTCATGAACATTGGGTCTTTCTGCACAATGCTCACAAAAAAATGGTGGAGGTGCTTACTATTGCTCCTTACCCCTATATGGTGTACTTGTTATATGGGGGGAGACAATTTTCTGGACCTGGTCATTGGTAGGAAAGCAGCCAGTGTTTATTAGGAATCTTTGGTGGATACCAGGGCCTTCCCTGTGCCATTTCAGAGGCACACACTAATATTTCTCCAGATATCTGGAGTCAGTTAATCTGCTGTGCTGGTTGGGTTTTTTTTTGTTTTTTTTTTGTTTTTTTTTTTTGTTTTTTGTTTTTTTCAGAGACAGGGTTTCTCTCTGTGTAGCCCTGGCTGTCCTGGAACTCACTCTGTAGACCAGGCTAACTTCGAACTCTCGAACTCAGAAATCCGCCTGCCTCTGCCTCCCAAGTGCTGGGATTAAAGGCGGCTGCACCACCGCCAGGCAGTGCTGGTTGGTTTTAACTGTCAATGTGCCACAACCTAGAATCAACAGGGAAGAGAATCTTAAAGAGGGATTATCTAGATCATCTTGGCCTTTGGGCATGTCTTTGGGGGATTATCTTGACTGGTAATTGCATATGGGAGGGACTGAACCCTAAATTATGTAAGATTGAATAACACTAGTGGAAGATAATCAGCAACCAACCACACACTTATTTTCTTGTTTGTTCTTAACAGCACATATGATGTGCTAGCTGCTTGGGTTCTTGCCTTGGTTTCTCCCAGATGAGAGATGTGACCTGGAATTGTAAACAGAGTAATCCCCTTCCGCCACTGTGTTAGTGTATTTGCCACAACAGAAATGAAGGATGCCTGACCACAGTCCACATGCAGAAAGAGGACTGAGAATGACTCCTGTGCTTATTCTCAAAACCAGCACTGAGCATGGCCCCAAGAATAGAGACAGTTTCCAGCCCCAACTCTTCCATCCCACAGGAGTTCTTTATGTTCTTTGAATAGCAGTCTTTGTCTGTCTCTTTTTGTCCTACTGGGGCACTGTTTGGATAAAATAAAGTGGCATGTATGTGTGGAAAGGTTTTGTAAACTATGGAGCTCTGTAACTGTAACCAGTTTCATCACATTACTTTCTTCTACATCTCAGCCTCCAGGCAGTGGTGGCGCACGCCTTTAATCCCAGCCCTTGAGAGGCAGAGGCAGGCGGATTTCTGAGTTTGAGGCCAGCCTGGTCTACAGAGTGAGTTCCAGGACAGCCAGGGCTACACAGAGAAACCCTGTCTCGAAAAACCGAAAAAAAAAAAAATGTCATCTCACATAGAGAGATGACCATGAGCATGGAGACAGCCTCTGCTGTGTACGCCCCCTAGTGTTTATTTTAACAATTCTTTCAAACTCATCTAATGCTTTTTAGGGAAGGGAAAGCACTTGATTTATGAGTTCATTTTATAGAATTAAGATGATATATGCTTTTTAAAATACCTTCATAAATCTTTAGTGTTAGTCCATGGCTCATGGCTTCACACAGCAGGAGGTTCTGCTGCTCATAGATTATGATGGTGCTTTTTGATAATACCTTCTGTGTTGTTGGGTATGTTGGTTGTAAGTCAACTTTGGGTACAGCTCTATGGTCAAACTTGTGCCTACAATGCACAAGGCTCTAGATTTGCTTTCTGACAGACAACACATGCACACGCACAGGCACACACACACATACACTCTTACACACAGATCGAGAAAGGACTTTGGAAGCCAGCTTATCTAAATCTTTGAAAGGAGAACTCAAACCCAAGAGCAGTAAAACAGATTTATCTAAGATTCCTGACAAGAAGGACTATCTTCTCTGTACATCAGGATTTTCTTCCAACTCATCTTCTGTGCTGCCGGAGCCAGGTTTTTAATTCAGAGTTCTTGTCTCTATTAGGGTCAGTATGCCCCCACCGCCCCAGCTACTTCCTACATTGGATCTACAGATCACGATCTGGCTCAGTTCCCTGAGTCCTGCAGGGCCTCCTCTGGGCTGGTAAAGCACCAGCCAGGCCCTGGAGCTTTTACCTGGGCTCCTGGTTTCTAGCTCTACACTGATTGTCACTGGTGCTTACTTTCCAGGGGCTCAGCACTGCACCCAGAAATTCTCTGAATGTCTTAACCTGAGAGCTGGAAGCCTGCACAGCAGGGGGTGAGCAGAGACTCAGGCTGTAACAGGTGTGAGGTTAATGATCTTGTCAGTGGCCCAGGCATCAGGAAATTCTATAAAAAGAGAAATAACTAGGCTAGAAGCCAGTAGTGTGTGAGCTCACATTCCAACATGTCTAACTAACTGTTAGCTTCCAGTATTTGTATTCCACACATGAGCAAGCTAGGCTGATTCTTACATTTTAAAAAATCTACATAGTCGAATGCCTATATTAATGAAATTAAGACAAGGGTCAGACATAAAAATAAAATATTAAAAATTTAATTCACAAATATATCTAACCCACCCATAGCAGAATCTAAGTATTAATTTAAATCATTACATATAGATTTTATATTAACATAATTAAAAAACAACTATTACTAAGCTAGAAATTACTAGGAATTTGACCAAAGTGATATAGCTGCATGCCTATGACGGTATTTCTTTCTGAATAGATTAATTTGCTCAATGTTAAAAACCCCATGTAGGCCTGATTGCCAGAATTTTTGTTAAAGTTTCTTTTAAAAAAAAAATTGTTTCATAAAGAAGTATTGGGTTCATAGTAAAAACAAGAGAAAGTTAGGGAGCTCTGCATACACTGGCATCTCTCACAGCACAGACTGCCTAGCCGACCCATGCTTTTGTTCTAACTAACAGACCTATGCTGGTACTCTATAGTTTATAGTGAGACTCACCCCTAGTGTACAGTCTGTGAGTTTGAACAAATATAAAATTTCATGTTTATACCATTATAGTAATTTAAATTTTAAAAGGCCACAAAACCATTAAATATTTATAGACAAATAGAATTTTCTAAAGACAATTTGTTTTATCCTTACATGATCTGAAGTATTTTTCTTAATTTAATGATTGTTTTAGTTGTTTGCTTTTCAAGTACACATAAAAGGACTGGGTAGGTTTTAAATATCTACCTTGCCAACCTGTAAACTAAGGTTCTTGTCAGCTAATGCAAAGTAACAGCGACCTCCAGTGGAAAGAAGTTGAAAAAGCTATTGTGGGCAGAAGGTGACCTTTCAGGCTTTTTGTTTTTTCCTGGTGCTGAGGATAGAACCCAGAACCTTTTGTGTGCTTGGCCAGTGCTCTACCACTGTGCTACACACCAGCCCAGCATACTCTTTGTAGCTTTTCAAAGTAATGCCAGCACTTTCTCAGTTCTGCATTACAAAAGACTCAGTATCCTGGATCTGATTGATTTAAGCATACAAAGTAAAGTTAGATAAAACTCTGCGATCTATCTATCTTTTATCCCAGAAAACTGTCCTGAGTCCCAAGCTCAGGGGACCAGTTACTGGCATGGCATTGTATTCTAATGAGATTTGTTGGGAATAAATGGAAGACTGGAATGTCAAGAGATACAGCTCTTAATCTGGTCAGTAAAATGTCAAACCTCTGCCTTTCCTCACATCCTATGAAGCCTTTGCTATCTGGTTCTCACAAGTCAAATGATAGGATCCCACCACATAGCATTTACTCCACACTTTTGATTTTATAAAGATACGTTCTCATTATGAAATTATTAAATTGTTTAACATCTTATTCATGCTGAGTCATATTACAGTCTATGAAATAAAGGGTTATAGCTGAACCCCATTAAAATTTATTTCTAATTATTCTACTTTAATATTCTTTCCCAACTCACAATTAACAGCCTAGGGAACTCTAAGCTAGATGTGGGAGTTCACATCTTGATTCTAGTATCCTTTCTGCTCAAATTCATATCCCTGGGAGCCACTCAATAGCTGTGTGACATTACTCATCCATTTTTCTTTATTTAAGTTCTTGTACCACCACATTGCTATAATAATGTCAAATTATTTGAGGGAAGGATTCCAAAAGATAATGCAGCTATAAGCAGGTGGCTTGGTTCCTGGCACAGACATATAAACTCCACATTGACTCATGGGCCCGCTTCTTGGTTATACTCCACACCTTTGATCATTTTCTTCCTCTGAGATAGCGTTTGAAATCTTTCAAGACCAGATTCAAATCTCACCATAGATGGTTCTAATCTGATCTTTCATAGACACTGTTTAGGGACCCCGTGCTGGCTGTGGCTACTTTATGTGTCTTCTATGATCATTACTGTTTTGCAGGTAAACTCTTTCATGTCTAGAAAGCTAGAGCTTTTTCTCCAAGGGGATTATTCCCTGTTTATTTATTTTTGTATCATATCCTTCAATGAGATAAGCCCATTTACTTTTGTGTGCTGTTTATCTCTAGCTGTTAGGTATACTTTCTTAAGTTTTAGAAGCGATAGTGATTAATATACTTATTTAGATATTTAAACAAAGTCGTGAGTGTGGCCAGTCAGGATATTTGGATAACAGGTTTGCCTATTTTTCCAAGATCTTCAAAGAGAATACACTGGAACAAATTTTAATCCTTTTCCTGAAGATAGGATCAATTTTGCAAGGTCAGTGTGGTCTGACATACCCTGAGTGTCTTCATTCAAAATCAGTATGAAGAAAGACATTCGTTGTACCGGATGCCATCTGTTCCCCCCCAACCCCCCAGAAAAGAAGGCAATCTGATTCTCCTTAGTCAAAATTGTTAACTTCTACTCTGCAGTGGCAGTAGCATACTGGAAATTGCTTTTTAACAACAGCAATAAGTCAGTGCCTAGGTTCTGGTATCCCTTTTAGACTCAACCTAGAAAGAATAAGCCAATTTGAATAGTTTGCTTTATAGGTTCTACTTTGTCAGTTATTATTTTATGGTGATACAAAAATGGCCATTCACCATAAAGTGGAATCTCATTCCTCAAACAGCAGCCCATACCTGCCAGGCAGCATTGGTGTAACCAAGGGACTTGTTCCAGATATATACTCTCAGGTCCACCCATATGCGGTTTCCTGGGTGAATGCTAACATTTGAAAAGCACCAGAATATTAAGTACTTCCTGCAGTTGATACTTTTCCATGAAAGCTGCTGAAATGTGGTACTAGTACACTTGTGCATACATGCTTAGTTTGGTAATAGATGCCTGAATATATATGTATGTTTATAATATGCGTGTGTGCGTGTGCGTGTGCGTGTGTTTGTGTGTGTGTATTCTCAAGGCTCTCTCAGGCTAGTCCTTGAGAACTAGGCAATATCCTTTCTTGAACATTTTAAGAGCATATTTTTCTTGATAAAATAAATATGTCTATTAATAGCTGTTTCCATTAGATTTTCCAGGCAGACAAAACACAGAATTTGTCTCTCAGCCAGTCAGATAAGCTGGGGTGAGGGGACATGTGAATGACAGCACACCCTGCCTTCCCTGGAAGGGTCACATTCATCCCCAGGGAGGTGGTCTGGACATCTAGTTCTTTATCCATTTGAAAGGAGGACACCAACAGAATGTGCAACATGGAAATTCCTTGGTCTGCCCTTGTCAGCAAGGCAGCAGGTGGTTTAATTGAAAGCCACATGTATTCTGAGTAAAAGAACAGGCTGTGAGATTCTCTGTTGTCACCAAGTCCCTCCTGCCAGGTGCTCCCTGGCAGGGCCTGCAAACATAAGTGCCCATGGCAGGGAGCCACTGGTTGTTCATGCTAATGTTAGGTTCACAGTTCCAAGGGTCACATGGAAAGGTCAGTAGGGACTGGAGCTTGCAACTCCATCTGAGCCCTGCAACTTGTGTCAGATAAGCAACCTTGACTTGTATGTATTTTGAGACACTTTGATATTTGTTATGGAGTAAGAGCCACTGGAAACAAGCATCCCTTGTGATAAAGATACAGACTCATAGGCCCCACAAGAATCCTTCAGCAGTAAGTGCTAGAGTGGGCTTGGGAGTACATGTCTTTAATAATACCAAGGTTGGCACTCTTCCTGGGTAGCCACTGGATTACTATCCAGATCTCTCTCTCTCTTTCCCATTTTGTTTGTGTCTGGTGACTAAGAAGATGTCATATTACCTCTGGAGATTTTTCTAGGCTATAAAAATATTAAATTTTAAAACACTGACCTCTTTCTGGGCTGATTACCCATAAATCTTACCTCTTATAGTTAAGTTACCTTGTGGCTCCTTAGGATGTTTGCAGAGTGACACAGAGGACAAGCACAGCTCTTAGATAGCTTTGTTTGGATTAAATGGTATACACCTACGAACTGAGTAATTACTGAGTTTCTTCTTCCTTCTGTTGCTTGCTTGGTTTCTGTGGTCATGGTTTATAAGGACTATGACATAGGAAACTTGTGGAGACTGTAGTTGCCGAGCACACTTTCCCGTTGCCAGTGTAATAGCTCCTTTTTCTGATCTGGTGCTGGACATGGATTCAGGACCCCACTTGTGCTTCAGCACGTTGCAGCCCAGGACTCTTATACCTTTGTGTGAGTTACATCAACACTGGACTAAAAGCTGTACATGGGATTAATACTTTGGTTATCTCATTGCCCACTGAGGGAGAAAGCTTTTTTTAAATCGAAGGCTTGCTTCTTTTAAGGTTTGGTATAAAGGAATTAACAGATAGCTGAAGTAGAAAAAGTGATATGTACAGATAAGGCCAATAGGTTAGAAATAATTCTAAAGAAGAATATAAGTTACAGTAGGCTTGAGCGAAGACTAGAGAGTCCCTTTGCTCCATGTGAAAGCAGGTAGAAGCTGTCCTCCTGAGTAGTTATCAAACAGTGTATCTTTCTGACATCTACTTGAGAACTGACCAAACTTCAACTCCACAGCGTTAGCTTAAGTCACATCTGAAAATAGATTGAGAAGGCAGACAGGGACAGAGGTTACGGAAGGCTTCATGTCTGACAGGAAGAGCCAAGCATGGATGGAGGGCAGCCCAAACTTTATGCAACATGGATCACTCCCAGGAGATCTGAGGCACCAGCCCAGTCCCTTTGGCCTTTCTTGCAAGACACTCTAGATTTTCAGTTTTAGCATTAGTAGAAGGCTGCAATCTCCTAAGATGTTGCTCCAACACCTTCCTTGGCCCATTAGCTTTGCAGGCCTCAAGTCTCACTTAGCACACATAGCATAGTGTCATTTCAGAGCAGACTGCGGGATTCTGTGAAAATTGGGGTCTTCTTGGACAGATCCCATGTCTGTATGTGGGACCCAGCTTGTAGCTCTTGAAAGCTGAAACATGGAGACTTGTTCTACTCTGCTCAAGCTGATTCAAAGGCCTCATAAATATGTCCTCTGCACCCAGGTATCCACAACAATCTGCAGAGGAGGCCAAAGTAACAGAGTTGCCTGTGTGTATCTGCCATGACTAGCTGTGATATGTACACACGTCTCCCTCCAGCTTTCGATGTAGATACCAAACACAAGTTAATGGTTTTACTCTCATCTAGACTTCTGTGGAAGATAAACAGAAACTGGGCACAGAATGGTTAGGCCTGTGTCCTGTATAAAGTCAGCACTCAGCAAATAGGTAAAATAACTACTAATGCTGTTGTTAATGGTGCTCTAGCAAGTTATTTTCTTGTGGTTGAAATGACCGATTACATAAATCAGGAGGAAAACGAGACTGAGTTCATTTGGGATTGGGTTCTGGATCTGAAACCCTCTGGGTGTGTCCTATAATCCTCCACGTCTGCCCTGTACCCTTCCAGATGTTCCCTTTAATCTTCCAGGTTTGTCCCACAGGTGCAGTATAGGCAGGAGCAGGTTGACTTCTGAGACAGCTAGGAGCATAGTTTTTGTGTTCACTTTTGTTCCTATAAAGTGAAATGCTTTTGCTGCCCACCAGCTGATTGCCTTTGGCTTAACCACTTTGTGGAGCTTAACAGCATTGTGACTACCTGTTTTTTAATGATTACCTTCTTTATACTACTTCATTTTCTTTACCAATATCCTCAGAATGCCAACTTCAGAGCCAATTCTCCAGGTCCTTTTAGAATAAAAGATAAGTGAAGCATATATTTTTATTAGAATTACCCCTCCCCAAAAGTTGATGTGTTGACTTGGCATGGTGGTGCATGCTTTTAATCCCAGCACTCAGAGGCAGGTGGATTTCTATCACACACATGCGTGTGCACGCACGCACGCATGCACGCGCACACACACACACACACACACACAGAGAGAGAGAGAGAGAGAGAGAGAGAGAGAGAGATTCTTGACAGGAGGTAGTAGACCTGTGGAAGGTGGGAGCCAGCTTGGCACTGTGGGAGGTGATGGATCTTTAGGAATGAGGCCTATTAGATGGCATTCAGGACATCGAAAACATATACATTGAAGGGATAGAGTGACCCTAATTCCTTCTTTTTTTCTGGTTTTTATTTCTATGGTCATTTTGCACTGCCACACAATTCCACTGTAATGTACTATCTCACTACAGACCCCAAAATAACAGGATCATCTATCATGTCTTGGGACCTTAAAAACTATGAGCCCAACTCAAACATTTTTCTTTACAAGTCAATTGTCTTGAGCATGTGTAGCAATGAGGAGCTATAACAGAACATAGAATGCTGGAGTTCTAGGGAGGGGCCTTCATTTACTTCATGAGGACTTACTGGGTATGTTGGGTGGATAAGTGAAAGTTGGATATGGTACTGAATAAAAGCACCAACCTAACCACACCCCACCCTGCCCAGGCGATGGAGAAGGTTCCCAAGGGTTAAGGTAAGAGCAGGCTCAGGAGGAGCATACAGCAGGGAGACTTAGTCTAACCTGTAGATTTAGAATGGCTTCTTGGGCTGCAGCTGGCACCAAAGGATGCCCAAGTTCACCCAGGGAATTTTAGAGGAGGTGCCCATGAAGCTCAGGGGGAAGAGAGCAGGGCAGACAACGGGGTTGTTGGGGACAGTCACAAGGCTACTGGTTGGGGGACTTTTTCAGACCTTGAGTCTCCAGAGAGTGAGAAACCAAGGTGAGACAGTTTCCATTCTTCGGGCAGGGTCTGTACCCTGTAATACTCTTCCCATATTTTGGTTACCGTTAAAAGTTAATTCTGGCAATCCCATAGCTCATTCCTGGGACCTCTTTGAAATAAAATTATACGTGGTGCCATTTCCCTTCCTTCTGAAATTCCTATTGCTGTATTTTTAGTACATTTCAGGGGGGAGTAAAAAGCATCACTTACTTCTCGTTTTCCATACGGCCTCTTCTGATGACTACCTTCTTTTCAAGGTTTTTTTTTTCCAAAGGCTATGCAGCCTGAATTAACTTCTCTGTGAGAAAAGGTCTTTTGTGGTTTATAAATTTTAATGCAGGATACTAACTGCCAGGATATTCTTGGACCACAACCAGGGCTTTAAGCGGCCTCCTGTAGCAGCCGAAATGAGGCCCGCCTGACCTGCACCTGGACATAGGGTTCTTTCATCCTTCACGTTCAAAGTCAGGAGACCTCCTGGTTTCAACCTTAGGACACCAAGGCTTTCTTTCAAAATCCATTTCCTGGAAACAGGTCTTTGCTGTTCTGATGGATAATTTTTCACTTTATATTTTCTTAAGGTGCATAAATTGTACTTTTTCTTCTTTCAAATAAAGGAAAAAATAAGGTATGAGAGCCCACGGTAAGGGTCTTCTCTGCATGAAACAGCATAAACTATTGCTGTCCTGATTTTTAAGCTCTTCATCAACAACAGGGGATTCCTATACTGCCCTATTCATTCAGTGTTCCTCCTCAGACACTGAACTTTTTGACTTCGAATACCAGGTGAGAGAATGTTACCTGAAAACTACTCTCTTAAGTGAACCACTGAGCCTTTAACCACACTGAAACCTGCTCTACTCCATGGCTATTTGTTGCCCTTAATCAATGTGGTAATGAAGAAAAACTGGGTTTTTGAGACTTTAGTACCTGCCTTGTGCTTTATACATCCTTCTTCTTCAATACCAGGAAACTGTCTTGGAATAGAGAGCTGCTCTAAGCCAGCCAAGTGCAGTTTTGTAAAATTTAAAAAGACGTTCCCTCTGGGGCCTTAGAGTGACAAGGACATCCTTCTACGTGCACTGAAGACACACATCTTGGCCAGCTGACATTCTCTTCTTGGGCTTAGCCAAGGGAGCATAAGCTGGCTTACTGCAAATTCAACTCTCCAAAGAGCAGCTGTGTTCAGTGTGTGAACCATGATGGCCATCTCTGGACACATCCCCAGTGCTTTGCTCTTAGCTAGCTGCCCATAGGGAGAAAACCCAGTATTTAAAGACCAGTTGCTATGTTTCTGGGTGAAGGTGTGATGGATCTCTTGAGCTCAGTGGTTCTGTTGGGGGAAAAACAGATTAAGTGACCCTTCATGGTTATGTAAATGAAAAACAAAACACAGAAGACATTGCTTCTAACAGTATTCTTTGTGTTTGGTAATAACTCCCCTCCCAATGATGTCAATTTATAAATGCTAAACAAAGCCCCAGAAAAAGAGTCTCCTAGAAAGAAATAAAATATGATTTTTTTCTCCTCCAAAATGAAGGTCAGGCTTACATAAGCAGATCTGAAGAACTGAGTTCTATGTGAGCACAGATGGTAGACATTCACAGGAAGTGAGGACATTCTGGGGACCCTTGCATTACAAGAGGAATGGCAGCCAGCAAAGGCTTCATTATCATACAGGGCACTGGGGTTGCAAAGTCAGGAGGCAGCAATGTAAGATAGAAAGGACCCAAACCAATGCTGCTGGAAACAGTTAATGTTCTCTAGCTTCTTTCCAATGCTTCTTGGGGTTGGAAGCACTAGAGGTAGGTTCAGTCCAAGTGAGACTGAGGTCTCAGGGAGTCTACTGACTAGTAGACTTGACAAGTGCTTTGAAAACCAAGAAAAAGCACATGTGAGGTTGCATGATTTCCACATCAGGGAAAAGCCTGCCAAGTGCCAGGAATTTTTGGTTGCTCTGGCAACTAGAACAGAAGTCCATTCTGTGGACCCCCAGCTGGCTCTCAGCCTCAGCCTTCTCTGGAAACCAGTGGTGTAAGCAGGAAGAGAAAGGTCTCAGATAGGAAAGAATACAGAGTCCACATGCAGATGCAGGGCTTTGCAGAAGGCAGGCATGGGGTAGCCACAGGGAACTGATTAAAGAACGTTCAACTTGCAAAGGCCAGGCATTACCAACCTGTTTTGTTTTGTTTTGTTTTGTTTCAAAGCACTTTGGATAATAAATAATGGATAAGTTAAATAAAAGATGTAAAGTGGACCCTTCAAGGGGCATCTAACATTCTCCCATTCTGCAGAGAATAGCTAGGTTTCTTGATCCTGCTGTTTGCCATGAAAAATACTCAAAAGCAAAGTGTACTACTGTGGGATTTTCAGTTCAAATGGTCACTTTTTTTTGTTGGTGGTTTTTGTACTGCTAGAGAAGAAACCTAGGGCTTTTAAGTGTTAGGCAAGTGCTTTACCACTGAACCATATTCATCCAATCTGCTGCTTAGTGCTGTATGGCCTCAGAGACATTACTTTAACCTTTCAAGTATATAATGGCTGGTGTGTGTGTGTGTGTAGCATATATGAGGTAGAGGTAGAAATTAAATGAGGTCCGGTAGGACCAGAGTAAGGTCATTATAAATGTTAGGTCCTAATAGTGATCATAATGAGATAAGAACTGTGTGCTTTTAAAAATACATCAAGCATTCCTGACCTATGGAATAAATGTCTATGATCTTCATGTTCAGCTATAACAACTCTGAGTTCCTAAATGTTTTGAAAGTTTAAATCACTGATTTTGAAAAATAAAAGAATGTTTTTTATTTATTCTTTGAGAATTTCATACAGTGTTTTTAAATCACATTCATTTCCCTTCCCTAATCCCTCCTGGTTTCTCTCCCATCTCCCTACCCACCAAACTTCAGATTCTCTCTCTATAAAATACGGCACTTATCATGAATTTGGGTGTTATCCTTGTACACAGGTTGTGCTTGCTAATCTTCTCTACCGTTTTAGTTTTACTGAAACCAGAATCACTTTATTTTCTGGGCAAGAATGCTATCCAGGGATGGCAGCTTCCATTGCTTCACCTGAGAGTACCGAGTGTGGAGAGTGAGGCTATCTAGGCTTTTCTGTTCTGCAGTTGATATCAGCCCTACTGCCCACTGTTCTCTCTATTCAACTTCCATTTAATTCTAAATGTTTGTGGAGCTTTCCAGAGTCTTGTGCTTTTCTCAAAAGCAGAACCTTAAAGTAGTGGGAATTTCCTGTGTAATTGAAGCCAGGCAGTTGCTTGGTTTTGCTGTGGAGGGAACAGCCTTTGAGTTTTACTTTTAGTCCATTCTTTAAGACTCAGGAAGATGACAAAGAGAACAGAAAGCTAGTCACAGATGCCTTTTGGGTTCCACCCTAGCTGCCTGCACCTCTGCTCTTTGCACAGAGGCCTTTGCAGGACCACCTTTTAGATTACACTCTGAGATGTTTAAATGCATTAGTTACCACAAAATGGGGCTTTCCTGCTGTGAGGTAATAATACCATGTGGAGGTATTTACTTGGTAATTTATTAAGCCGGAGTTGTCTTCAGGTAGTTGTAGGCAGAGCTGACAATTAGAGGCTACTTTGGTTTGTGGTTCCCTTGAGCCATTTCAACTTTTCTCTGCTTCCTCATCTCTGGTAAGAACCCAGCAACTCTGGACATGGCCTACATCTCCTCTGCATTTAAGTAATTTTCTCAAGGGCGGAAAGGAGAGCATGCCAGAGTTGGAATCTACTTAAGCAAACACCTAACACTGAAGATCTGGTTTCATGCTAACTGCTTGCCTACCTTCTAAAAACTTTTAAATCAATTTCTTGGGGGAAATGGATATGGCTTTGTGTGCCCAGACCCCGCACTCTCTTCACACCTACTCCATCTTCTCTGCTTTTTATTACATCTGTCTAACCTGAAATTTTTTACTTATAGAAATTCTGTCAGCAGAGAGTCTCAATACTATTTTTGGATTTTTTATATGCAGTGTATATTTCCTAAACACATCGTATGTGTAGACAAGACTTTTTATTACAGTATTCTGATGCTCCTGCCCATATGAGGTATTTGGCAGTATGCGTATCTGATAAAGCAATAAGTAAGTCAAGGGAAAGAGATATACCCTGGTATAGCCTACTTCTTGGGAGACCCCTCAAATCAATGTGTTTAAGATCGGAGACCAGGAATGTTCACTTTAGTATATAAAAACAGGCCTTCCAAATACCAAAATAATTATATCCCAGAAAAGATTTACAAAGTAAGAAGTTTGTGGCTAGATAACCACCTGCTAGGCATATCACACAAGGTCAAATTCGCAGTATACACAGAGCTTCTGAACTATAGAATGATTTGAAATATCAAAATTAGATAAACTTTGAATTCTAACGACACATTCTGCCAAACAAAGGTTATTTGAAAACGCTCTGCCTATAAAGATTTAACTTGAGAGAAGTTTAACATCTTACCTACAATTTACTTTCAATAGAGTTTCAATATGCTGAGTTTTGTGTTTCTTATGTTCTTAGAATATGAGGCTCTCAAAATCCCATATTTTTATTATCACTGATGTATTTGATAATTCTCTCTTCATGTGATGTGAGATTTGTACCCTGCTTAGAACATTAGACTAGGTAGGCTTCCACTGTTAACTTTATCATTGCAGAATAGATTCCTCAAGATACCAAATAAATAATAAGCTTTGGAATAGTAGGTTCAACTGTCTTGGCCTTTTTAGCAACAAATTAAAAAGAAAGCAAGGAAGAAAGTCAAAGGCTGCCTCTCTTGGTGTGTTAGCCAGAAGTCTCTACAATCAGCACCTGAGATAATCAGCCTGCAGGAAGAGAGGGTTGCCTGAGTCTCCGTTTTTTTGAGATTCCAGCCTGTTATTGACCTGACTCAGTGCTTATAGGCCCATGGTAGACTGGCAACACGTCATGGTAGGAGTGTACAGCAAACAAAACCACTCATTCCGTGGGCAGTAACTAAAAGATATCAAGGAGGGGTTGAGAGTCCCACAATCCACTTCCTGGGTACATGCCTCAGTGTCTTCCTACTAGGCCTTCCCTCTTAAAGGCTCTACTGCCTTCCTGAGGTGCCTCACTAGAAACCAAACCTTTTACACTTCACATCCCAACTCTAGAACATGCTCTATTCTGACCAGTTTCCCCATGCCTTTCATTTCATAGATTGTATCTTAAGCATAGGCTGATGAAAGATTTGTAGCTACTTTTTATCTGAGTTATATCTTGATTTCTCCTTAATGGGATCAAATCAGAGATACAGTTTTATAGCTCCTATACAGTGCACTCTCTAGGACTCCTGTCCCTCTCCAGACCAAATTCCTATGACATCTTAGATTAGGGATGACTAAGCAGTTACTAAAATGTCCTGTGTGTGGATAGTTCATATGAGGTAGATCCTGAACAAAGAGAAATGTCACTTTGGATTACAGAAAGAGGGCAATGTCAACTTCAAAGTGCTCTGTCAATAGAGCCAGTGGCAGCAACTGATCATAGGTGAGACTTCCATGAATGTTAGAGACCTAATGAAGGGTATCTGTCTAGCCAGAGATGACTGGAACCAGAATGATGCACAGCCTGGCCATCTTCCCCTGAGCTTTCAATGAATGTCAAAAGGCCAAGTCATGAGTTTCTGAGAATCTCTGACTGGACCGTGAATGAAGGAGAAATGTTGAAAGACAAATACAGACCCAGCCCTGCCAGTAAGGATAGGAGAACCTCATGATGACTCAGGCAGAGGAGATTACCTAACTGTTTTGAGAAATCTTTGCATATTCTGTATTTCTAAATAAATCCATTGCTGGATTTCTTGAGCAGATTCATTTCAAATTATAGCTGTAAAGCCAACTTTTCCCCATGGTCTGGGAAGATAGGGAATAGATAAAATAAATTTCAAATTTGACTTAATGCTTTAACAATTGTCAGCATTCACAAAGCTTTTTAAAGACTAAGGAAAAGATCTAGAAAGATGGCTTAGTGGTTAAGAGTATTTGTTGCTCTTGCAGAGGACCCAGGATCAGTTCCTAGAACCCACATGGTGGCCCACAAAGATTTGTAACTTCAATTCTAGAGGGTTCAACACTTTCTTCTAACCTCCATGGGCACCAGGCATACAAACAGTATACATATGTATGATACATATGATCAGACAAGAAAATTAATCCAAAATAAAATGATGTTAAAGAAGTACAAAGACAAAACGGTTCCATTTTATTGAAAACTGCTAATTACTGAGATGATATAGCAGTGAATGCCAGACTATAATTAGGACAATCCACTTATAACTAAAATATTAAATATTTGATATTGTTATATATGATATATAATTTTATGTATTTATTATATATATTTATGTGATCTGAAGACTCAAAAAGTTCTACGAAGTTTTTGTGAGAACAACAATCAGTATCCCTCTTCCCATTTTTTCTTCACCAGAGGTGGACACTTTCATTAATTGACTAATTTGTTTAGTATTTTCCTCTGTACGTCTAAATAGTATGTGTTTGTTTCTTTTGCTTTTCATACTTGTTTTTTTTTAAAAATGACTTACTTATAAAAGGAGATAAGAATTAGATCTCTACCACTTTCTACCACCAACACACTACAAGCACACACACATACTACATTACACACACACACACAAACACACAAACTTATGAGGTTGTCCTTCCTGGTCCTGTTCTCCAAACATGGAATTATTACTGAATTTTGTTAAATAAGAATAAGAGTTAAGTGGTTCTGGAAAATCCGACTGGTGAGTGAGCGCAAGGTGAAACATTATCATGACTTTTATTTCTTGCTAAACTGTCCTCTGCCCAAAGAGTTATTGGTTGCCTTGATCTAAATTTTTTTTGTTAATTATCAAAATCATTTTACACACATTCAGATGTATTAGATAGTCTACAAACTTTATGTTCTTGGAGAAAATTCTCCAAATAAGTTCTGCTCAGTCATGACTTCATCCTACTGCACCCAAAGCACAGCTGGTGTGGGGGTAAGCTGTTCTCTATGTTAGATTGCCTCTATTTTGTTTTTGTTTTGTTTGTTTGTTTGTTTGCTTGCTTGATTGTTTGTTTAATCTCTGATTTAAGTGGACTATAACCTCCATGTGCTTCCTGCAACATAATGGAGAGTTGTAATTATTTGAGACCTTATGTTTCTAAGTGTCTTTTGCCACTTGCTTGGGAAGCAGACTTACAGAGGTTCAATATGGAACTCAGTTTATTTCCAACTTATTTTTTTCTTTGCTCTCTTTAAGAGTTAGCTTTCTTGGTGATGTTTAGTTCCAAAATTCTATTAGTGTTGGCTCCTGTCTCATCTCTTTTGACTATGTGTATGTGTTTACCATTCTCAAATCTCTTTGTTACTCTTTTAGTGACATCCAAGGAAGCAGCAGAGCATAGTCTTCTCCCTCTCTCTACACCACCCTCCCTTCTCTCTTCTCTCTCTTCCTTCTTTCTCCCTGCTCCCTGATATGGACTCAATGTAGTGGCCTGGGGTGTGAAGCTAGCTGGAGTAACTTCCCCCTGCTTGCATAGACATAACTCAAGAGTGCTGGATAGAAAAGGTATAGAGCTGAGTTCCAAGTAGATTCCTGACTACCTGTACCATGCCGGCAGCACTGAGAACTTAGTATCTATTCAGGAGAGAGTGAATAGCTTTAATAGGTATCTAGTGTGAGACCTTCATATCATCTAGGCAACTTCACCTAGACACTGCTCATTTACAGCTAAAGATAATGGGCTTGGTTAAAGTTTGTCTTATTTTACAAAAAGAGAATTCAGTTTTAGAAGAGCCTTGTAGGTGTGGGTATGGATGTGGGTGTGGATATGGATATGGATGAGGATGTGGGTGTGGGTGGGGATGGACGTGTTGCCTAATACATGAAAATTCTTGGATTCTATCCCCAACATTGAAAACAAAGGTGATGGAGAAGCTTGCAAATAGGTTGCCAACACAGGTAAGAGAAGATACTAGTGAATGTTACACAGTAGTTATTAAAATATGAGTAGAAAAATGAACTAATTCTTCTGGTTACAAATGCTGCCTGCTGATGTGAAGCTAATGCTCTACACAGCTCCCTCAGCTTGATAATTTTCTAATAGACTTCCCATCTATTTGGACTTGGAATTGTTTGGGCTTATCCTTGTGAAAAGTGTGGCAAGACAAATTGTGAAAGGTCAGGTGTCAATTATAGCTAATAAACTAGTAGGCATGGGTAAGTAGCCCAAGGCTAGGAGATGCTGCATATTCTCGTAGCCAGTTAATGCTCACTTTTTAGTACTGTCCATCCATTCTGTAGTTGGACAGATTGGTACTATATATGGTATTGCTTTTAAACTGACAGTTTTCCTGGGGCATTGTCATCCTTCTTTAACTCCTTCAGGACTGTAAGGACACATGGAGGCACACTTCATCTCTGCCTTCCAGGTCACAGGGTTGATGCTTGTTTTTCCCACGTCCTGCCCATTGGTCTTCCTAGTGCTGGACTCCTCTCCTTTCCACTTCCCTTCTCTTCCTGTGTTCTTCTCTGTCCTGGATAAACATTCATTGTGCTTTTTGTACGTGTGAAGCTGACAGGAATGTTTTTCCCCATGTGTGGGTGGATGTAACTCAAGAATGTAGCTCAAGATTTAGCTGCACATCCTGCCCTTTGAAGAGTCTTTTTGTGAAGACTGCTGGCTTTTCCTGGGAAGCCAGGAGACTTGTGCTCAAAGCCAGCCCCTATTTTCATTCGGTCTACCACAGCAGTGAGAAGTGTCAGAAGAATGAAAAAGACCCCTATTCTGTGTCCAGAGACTGGCCTTAAAAAGTCACCCAGAGACCATAAGGGACTGACTTCCCACCCTCTTTAAGTTAAAATGACCCACCAATAGTGCCACCCCTCCCCCATCTCCAGCACTTCTTAATGTAAGAAGAGGAAACAGTTGAAGACTCCCTCACAGTGACATCTGTGCTTCTGTTATTTCATGTTGAAATAAAATTAAAATTGTATTTGTCACATTAAAATATGACAAGTGGGTATTGTTTATTTGTTATTCTTTGAAGTAAATGTGACTCTAACAAACCACACAGGTATAGAAGCAATGGAATAACCCAGCAATCACACGTCTGTGTATCAGCTGGAGATTGTAAGCATCTTCCAGCAGAGCCTTAACTATATCAGATTAAATGTGTAAAAATTTAAGCCCTGTAACAAAGAATCCCAGGGCTGGTTAAAATATTAGTTTAGAGCCCAAAGCTTTGATTCCCCACTCCCACCCCATGGGTCCAAGGCCAAGCTCCTGTTGCTATACTAGGTGATAACAGAGCAGACAGTTCTCTATGGTAGATTATTTTATTGACTACTCGATCTGCAATGAAATCTTCAGGAAATAGCTTCACAGATATCTGTATGGTGGAAAGATGGGAGAGGATATTGAATAGATTCCTAAAAGTCTTTGACTTGTCTGATGGACAGACAATGCTGAGATGTATTTAAGCCTGTACGCATAGCAGAGTCTTGGTACACGGGTTGGAGATGTCAAAGATCCTTACATCGACAATACTCCATGGCTCTGGGAGACATCTTGGGGTATTGGGTTTAAGGTATTTCTCAGAGCAGGCAGCAGAAGGTAGCAGTGAAGAGCACTAAAGATGAAGTCAGAAGACATGAGTCTGAGTCCCAGCCAATCATCAGACAAGCTGCTGAGCTCCTTAGCAGCTCCCAACCCGCGCCACCCCAGGAGAGAAATACAAGCTGAGTGATCTTTATCTAAAAAGCTTGAGCTGGAAGTGTTTCATATTTTGAAATATTTGTATTTAATAGTGACATATCTTAGGTGGGACTGAAGTCTAATGAAATCCATGTATATTATATATGCAACTTGCACACATACACTGATTGTCATCTTAGACTGTGGTTTAAGTATGTTATATGAGGCTAAGTGTGTTGTTTTTCATTTGTAGTATTCTATGGCATTTCAGAAATTTCAGGTTTTGGATCACTTTGGATTTTAGATGCAGACTCATCATAAGATCTGCCTATGGGTTGTTTTCTTCTTTTTTTCTTTTCTTTTTCTTTTTTGAATAAGAGTGTCTTAATTCAGAGTTTCTAACACATCTGTCTTCAATCAATAAGACCTCCAAGTTGAATAGCCCAAGACTGTAGTCTAACTTCCAATTTAAGGGTGGATTCAACATATGACATGCAAGATCCTCACCTCTAAATCTAGCTTAGTAGGTACTGGGGGAGATACAAGGTCATACACAGGCCTTTTTCTTAGCCACAAACACCCACAGCAGGTGTCAGTTAGATTTCAGAGGTGTGAGGCAGTCTGTGCCCTGGAGGTCTGCTTGGGGATTGGCCTTATAGTTCAGGGGTTTCAATTTTTATACTAGCTCATTTACAGATGTTTGATCAGGTGTGAATGTCTACCAAGAAGACTGTAAAAAGAAATGTAACATGTGAGCTGAAATGCCTTATGGAGGGTCAGACTTTGCAGGAATTAGTGCTGGACTTTTAAAGTATGAACAAAGTTACTTTCTTTCTCATTTCCTTGTGCTGCTCTTGGAAGGAAGGTTCAGAAGTTCACAGTGGCCACACATCATAGAGCTGCCTCTGCTTCCATCTTTCCTTCTTCACCTTGTAGTCGCCCAGTGGTCTTCACCATCCATGTGACCCTTATTTCAGCTCCAAGCCTCAGGAGTTACAAATCTGGCAGAAAAGATCCCTTCTTTTCTGCTGTGTTGCCTGTCTCTTACCATTGGTAACATCAGAGATCTGTAGAGTGCCTATCCTGTGCTCACCCAGTTCTGAGCATTTGCCCTGTAGTCACCCACTAAGCAATTTATGAAAACCACCAGGCATAGAAAGTTGAGGCGAAGAAAGACTTAACTGCTTGCTTAAGATTGTATGATTAAGAAATAATCAGGTCAGGATTTGAACCTAGATTCTTAACCTGTTATAGAGCACACATCCCAACCATTTTAATAAATGTGTCAGTTTTTGCCACGCAAAGGTCTCACTGTGTAACCCAGACTGGCCTTGAACCCATGGTGATATTACTACCCTAGCTCCTGTAATGCTGGGCTGTGACTCACCATGCCCTCCCATTCTCAGCATACTTCAGGGCACAGTTCAAGCCTTAAGTGCATTCATATGGTTGTATCCACTGATTCAGCCCTCTCCAGACACATTGACGTTAGCATCCCCAGAACTTTATCCTTGAAGACTGAAAGTACAACCACCAAATACCTGTTACCTTCCTCGCTCTTGGCAAACCTTGCTATGTTCTCCATCTTATGGATATATCTATTTCAAGTTCTCCCATAAGTGCAATCATATACCATCTACCCTTTTTTGATTGATGGATTTCACTGAGAATAATGTTTTCCAGGTTTGTCTGTATAGAAGCGTGTCAGAATGTCCTTCCTTTTTAATACTGTGGAGTGTTATATTGTAAGCATTCATCACATGTTGTTAACTCATTTTTCTGTCCCTAGATGGTTAGGCTCCTCCTTTTGGCTGTTGTGAGTAGTTCTGCCATGAATACCAATGTGAACCTAGCCCCATGTGGTGGCCAGTTTTAAGTCACTTGATTCAATCTAGACCCATTTTGGAAGAGGAAACCTCAGTTGAGAAAATGCTCCCACTAGAATTGGCAAGCCCATGGTGCATATATTGATTGATGTGGGAGGGGCCAACTCATTATACACCCTGGGCTGGTGGTCCTGGGGGCTATAAAAAGTCAGGCTGAGCAAGCCATAAGAAGAAAGCCAGTAAGCATCATTCCTCCATGGGTTCTGCTTCAGCTCCTGCCTCTAGGTCCCTGTCCTGTTTTCTTTTGATAATGGACTGTGATGTGGAAGTGTAAGCAAAACGAACACTATCCTTCCTAATTTGCTTTTGGTCATGGTGTTTTATTGCAGCAATAGAACTCTAAGACACCCTGCTTTCCATTCTTGTGTGTATGGACCCAGAAGTCCCAGAAGTCCCAGAAGTGCCATGGCTGGATTACATGGAAGTGTTAGGTTCCCTCTTTTGAGGGACTTCCACAGCCTTATCACAGCACAGGCCATTTTACATTCCTATCAACAGCCCACAAAAAGGTCCAGGTTTGCTACTTCCTTAGTAATGTCCCAATTTTGACAGTAGCCACTGTTGTAGCCTGTATCTCAGCTTGGTTGAGTATACATTATTTTTTACACAAACAAAAAGTTGTTCTTCACTTTGCCTTAGATGAGGGTGGCTACAACTTATGCTTTGAAGAGGAAAAATTTTAAAGCCAGATCCCCCACTGAATGGCAACTCAGGACACATTTGACAGCCTCTGCTTAGGGCTAAAAGTAGGATGTGACCTTTAACAGGTACTGGCTGCACCACCAGCCCTTGCTGTTCCTTAGTGAGCTCCCCAGGAGAGTCTGGGCTGTGAAATCCTGTCTTGACTCCGTGGGTAGGGAATGTGCTGCCTAACATATTACTAGGGACAGCTTTCTATGGCTGTTATGTAAAAAGGATAGTGTTTTTCCACCTGTAAGGGTCAAGCATGGACACTCCTCCAATTTCAGCAGAGGTGACAAAGACCCAACCCTGAGACACATACATGGAGAACCTTCTATTTTAGCAGTAGAGAGAGTATCAGTGCACTGCTATGTTTGTGTAGACCTTGAAAATGACTGGTCAAGGGAAGTCTAAACTGAATTAACACTTTGATATTTTGTTTTTTTTTCTACAAACACTTTCACACATGTCACTGTGCATTATTCTCACAATTCTATGGAAAGTATACAACAGACAGAAGCAGATATTGTCCATGACTTCCTCAAGGGCATATGGTTGATCAGCAGACATGGGATCAGAGCCTGTGTTATTCAGCTTTCCAAGAGTATGACAAAATACTGGAACTATTAGCTTATTAGGAAGAAAAGTTTATTTTGATTCATGACTTCAGAGATTTCAGTCCATGGCTGGCTCCATTGCCTCTGGGCCTGTGGCAGGGCAGAGTATGAAGGTGGGAAGTATGTGTTAAGAGAAGCTGTTCATCTAATGGTGACCAGAAATAAGGAAAGAAAGGAGCCTGTGGTCCTAATACCTCCTTTAAGAGCACAGCCACAATGACCTAACTATCTCCCTCTAGGCTTTACCTCCTAAAGGTTCCATCGTTTCTGGCTTATGTCCAGACTTTTTTTACATATGGTCTTTGGACAATATTTATTCAGAACACAACATCTGGTATCTAGCTCCAAGTCAGTTTTCGATTTTGACAGAGACAATCCCTTGGAGTGAACCTGATGGGGATGAATAGCTTGCCTTCTTCAAGACTTTACTAGGCTTGAGCTAAGTTACTCTGTTGAGTATTACAGAGAATGTTTACCTATGCCGTAGTGTTTAAAACTCCAGAGCAGAAGTTCAGTTTGGTGAAGATAGGCCTTTTTTTGTGTGTGTGGAACCCACATTTTTCAGAATTTTATTTATATTTGTGTTTTTGTACAGAGATACAGGCATGGACATAAATGCAGATAGAGAGAAAATAAGCCGAGATGAGTTCTGTGAGCATCATATTATCGTCTGTCCTTTGTAAATCATTTTTTAACATTTCTTTGATGTTTAACTTTTTTTTATAATTTATTTATTTTTTTCAAATCGTAGTTCATTCACACAGAGGTTATAAACACAGAAAGGCAGGACGTGGGGAAGGGGATGACACTGGAGTGTGGGTGTTCAGGGGGAATACAGATATCTTTCAGAACAGGGTATCGGCTGGGCGAAGGTTCAGGGGACAGGTCACTATGACTCTGCCTAAGATTCGCTTGTCCTTATCTAAGTTGGTATTATCTGCCAAGGCTGCCTATTTACAAGGTCTATGACTACTCAGGCTTGTAAATTTCCACAAAAGCTGCCTGTTTACAATAGCTTATAGCCGTCTGTTTCAATGTTTTTCCACAGAGACCCAAGACTTGGTGTTAGTGTACATGTATGACAGGCCTATTGCTGATTTTAGGCCTTCAGTGTGTAAGCAGGGATGCCCCTGACATCTCCTCCCTTCTCTAAGTATAGAAGGGCTGTGGCAATTCTAATCTTGCGAAGGAGGGAATAGAGGCCTGACCTCCAGTAATTGAAGGGGATCTTATAATGGCTCCAATCCCCCTGTCGTTGTCCAGTGAGGCATGAGGGCCATACCCATCCCGATGTCTTTTTCCTGGAGAGGGGATACTTTTGACATCAACCCCTATGCTTGTCCCTCAGGGAACCCAGATAGATATTTTTATCTTTTATTTATATTCCTTTGCAGTACTTAGCCTCACAGCCCAAGCAAGAATTCAGATCGCCTGTTAGAGGGGGTTCTGGGTGGCCCCTCTCTGCTTGGTCTAGGGGTGGAGTCTCCTCTTTTAGGTTGGGTGGAGATGGGTTTTGGGAACACCCTGGATAGAGTAACAACCTCATCTTGAGTCTCATGGTCCTCCATAGCTAACTTATGATAATGTATCTGAATAGGTTTTGCTACCAAATTATTTATCTGTTGTTTCATAGAGTTAGTCAGTCTATTTAAGACCCAGAGACCAAAAGAAATAAGGAAAAATAACCAAATTAATGGTCCCAAGATGGGAGGAAGTAGGGTTGACAACCATGGAGAGGTTGAAAGCCAATTCTTGTACCAGCACTCGTCTTTCTCTTTCTCTGTCTGACTTTTCTCAGGGCCTTCTCTGACCTATTTCATGTTTTTTTAACCATTCCTGTCTTGTCTATGTAAAGGCAACATTCTTCTTTAAGGGCTGTACACAGCAAAGAGCTGTACACAGCCTTTTCTATTGTAATAGAGTAAATCAAGTCCAATAAGGATCTTTGCGATTTTTGGAGGTCTCTTCAAACAGCAAAACGAGGGATTTCTTCAGATTAATGATGTCAATCTCTAGCTGTTTGATGTTCTTGTCAATGGCCCTTTGAAGGTCTGAGTAGTATAAGTTTGGAGGCCAGCATCTGGATTAGAACTTCTAACAGCAGGCATCACGGGTGATTCATTTTCACCTGGAAAGGAAAAAGAAGGGAATTCTCAAGGAGATTTCTCTTCCCTGGATGTCAATTTTTATTCATCTTATTTATGGTTGGGCCTGGCTTTGTGGGGGTAATCTATTTATTTCATTAATCTTTTTGGTAGCCGGTTAGCTGTGCCTTCTGTGGTATCAAACAGGCATATCAATCCTGGGCCCCATAAGGGAACTGGGTCTGAGCCATTCTCTTTAAGGGTAAGAGGGTCCTCCCCCATATCTGTGGCATAGTTTTTATTGGTCTCGGTGATGCCAGAGGCAGTCAGCAGCAGATTTGCCATGAGCTTTCAGTCTTAGAGAGTTAAAAGTGAACAAGGCATGATGGAGAGTATTTCAGGGGGACTCCTTCTGTGGGGGTATCGTTCCCTCTTTTGTTTTCGTTTTTAAAGCCAATTTTTCAGAGTTCTTGTAAAATCAGGGGAAAAGCACCAACAGTCGCTCCTTCCACACTCAGAGAGTCATGAAGACACTATTTAAAGAATATAAATCTATATTAACAATCTCTTTTATCAAAAGACTGTTATAGCACAGCCGACAACTAATCAGACTATATAACATATCGATTAGTAATAGCTTCTTCTATTTTTTGTGAGATTACTTCTCTTTTGTCAATTAATTGTTGAGGGAAATTACAATTTACATCTCTCTTGAGAATATTAAACAGAGACTTAAATTCTTTTGTGGAAAGCTTAAAATAAGATCTTAGCCAATTAGCATCTCCTAGAAACTTTTGAAAATAATTTGAAATAAGTAAAATCTCTCTTTTTTTTTAGACCCTTTGTCTATTTTTTTTAATTGGATATTTTACATATTTATCTTTCAATGTTATCTCCTCTCCCATTCTCCCCTCAAACCCCTTATCCCATACCCCCTCCTCCTATTTTTATGAGGGTGTACTCCAAACATCCTCCCAGTCCCATCTCCCTGCTCTTGAATTCCCCAATACTAGGGGATCCAAACTTTTGGGGACCATGGCCCTCCACTTCCACTGATGTCTGACTAGGCCACCCTCAGTTACACACACAGGTGGAGACATGAGTCCCTCCCTTTGTGCTCTCTAGCTGGAGGTTTACACTTTGGGAGCTCTGGTTGAAACTTTTGAAACTCCTTCTAGAAAGGACCAAGGCACCCACACTTTGATCTTCTTTCTTCTTCTTGAGTTTCATGTGGTCTATACATTGAAGACAGGCCTATCTTAAGGGGTCTTTTTAGCCACCAAATTCCCCCAGCAAACCATTAATGTTTAATTTGGCTGATTTTGTTCTATTTTGTTTAAATTTGTTTATTTTGGGGTGAGTGTTATGTGTATGTGTGTGTATGTGAATTTGTACATACACATGTGTATAAATGTGCATGAAGAAGCTGGAGACCAATCTCTAGGGTCTCTTTCTCTGCTTTTCCAGCACTGGGATTACAAGTGCACACCACTATACTCAACTTTCTGAAAGAATTTTGTTTATTTATTTATTTACTTATTTATTTTAAGGAGGGGCACAGTGCATGTCTACAGTGTATATGTGGAGGTTAGAGGGCAGCCTGTAGGAGTTTGTTCTCCTCTTTTACCATGTGGGTTTCAGACATCAGACTCAGGTTGTCAGGCTCTACAGCAAGCATTTTTACCCCCTGAGCAAGCTTGTCACCAGCATTCCCATCCCCCGCCCCACACCTTTTTTACCTTGTGGCAGTGTTTTACTCTGTAGGTCTGGCTGTCATAGAACTCAGTTATGCAGATCAAGGATTAAAGACATGCATCACTGCTTCTGGCTAACCCTTATCTTTTAATGATCTGTTCTAATGATGGGACTTAGGGTCTCCTTATCTAACAAGCATCAAATGAACTATCTCTGAGATTCCCATCATAAGCTTAGAAACCATTGCATATGGCTGGGATGATTTAAAAATCACCTCTTGCAACACAGTGGCATAAATTAATGAATTCACTGTTACTGTTGTAATCAGAGACCCCACTGACCACACTCCAATTGTATCACTGGCAATGTCCTTTGAATTACTGTTGCTTTTCTGCTAGGATTTAAGTGGTCTGAGGTTGTCACACAGTCCTGGGCAGGCTTTCTCATAGGCGTTTCACATTCTAGAATTTGCTTACTACCCCTGCCTATCAAAGAGAGTACACGGACGCCTGTGAATGCAGCTGGTGAAGCTGTTGAATGACTAAAGGGGACCAGCTTAGCTTTCTACCTATTCTCCAAAGAGAGCATCCATGAACTCTGCTGGCCTCTGCTGAATATGAGCCTCAAAGCATGATGAAGCTGCTGTTATAGGGCACCAAAGATCACGGTTTGAGAGTATTGGCTTACTGAACAACAGACATGGTAGAGACATGGTGATCATTTCTTTAAATAAATCAGCTAGCAATAGTTTCTCTCTTCTGCATTTAAAACAAAAGATAAGATATGACTACTTCAAATGGCCCACTCTGGTCTATCTTCTGATATGTATCTACTTGAATAACATATAACAAGTGTTTCATGTTTTAAATTTTAGCCTAATTTCTACAGTGCCATGAGTAGATACGACGGCTGGAAGAAAGAGCTTTAGTTAGTCTGGAAACATTTATTACTGCATGCTACTGTCTGGAATAAGATTCTCAGAACCTACTTTAAAATTATAGACCTTAATTTTTGCCTTAATAATCCATTTTCACAATTCTTAAAAGTTCTTTTCAGTTAATATATGTTAACATAAATGCATGTTTCAAATGTCGCTTCCAAAGCATTCTTGTACCTCCTAGATTCTCAACTAGCTCTGCCTGTTAAAACTTGTTCATGTGAAGTTATTTACATTCCATGACGTTAGCTCTCTCCAGCAAAGCTCACATAAGACACCTAAACAGCTGTCCTTTTGTATCAAAGTAACACAGTGTTGGAAAATTAAGATAAAGTCTTGTTCACATTTGATTTCATCTTTACTGCACCAAAAGCAACAGAGCTGAATAAGACATTGTAACAGGAAATCATAGCAGGGAATGAAAGCACCTAATCATGAAGTTATGGTTAATAATACATCCAAAAGACTAGTAGGAAGAATGAGAGAGAGAGAGAAAGAGAGAGAGAGAGAGAGA
>NW_021604699.1:127190-160704 GCF_004785775.1 Grammomys surdaster
TTTTTTTTCCTGAATTACCTTCTACCTTATCTTTCAAGAAGGACCTCTCACTAACCTGAATTTCACTGATTTAGTTGACCAGTGTGTCCCAAGGATCTGCCTGTCTGTTTTCCTACCAGTACTGAGGTCACAGGTATGTGCAACTAGGTTTGACCTTTACATGGTTGCTGGAGATCTGAACTCAAGTCCTTGGGTTTACCCGAGAGACATTTTACTGACTGAGACATCTCTGCAGCCTTGACCTAGCATTCTTAGAGGTGAAAATTCTTCACAGATCAGGCTTTCTGCTCCAAATTCCATAGTTCCACAAATGAGTCACAAATGAAGGAAGACTTAATTTAGCTCATAGTTTGGGGGATTATAATTTAAAGTCAGGCAACTCCATTGTTTTGGGGATTGTGTGGGTGAGGGCAACATATCATGGCAAGGAGCCAGTAGTGGAATGAAGTTTATCTTATTCAGTCTGGAAACAGAGAGAGAGAGGAAAGGGGTGGCATCCCACAATCCCTTTGAGGATATTCTTCCAGTGACCTAAGACCTATCACTAAGCCTTGGCTCTTAAAAGTTCCACTGCCTCCCAGAAGCACCAAGTTGAAGACCAAACCTCTAATACATGGCCTGTGAGGAACATTCCATATCCAAACTATAGCAACAAGCCAACTTAGAGAAGAAGAGGTTGATGACAGATGACTTTTTCTTTTTGAGACATAAAGTTCAAAACCCTTGGGTTTGGAGACATGACTCCGGAGGTGAAAGTACTTTCTGGGCAAATATGAGCACCTCAGTTCAAATTCCCAGTGCTCATGTAAAAAGTTAAATGTGGCCACACATAAGTGTTTCACGAGGTTAGGAAGGGAACATTGCTTGGGCTGCTGGCCACCAGCCTAGCTCCAAGTTCACTGAAAGACCCTGTGTCAAAGGAATCAGGTGGAAATAACAGGACAGCCAACATCCCCTGACCTCCATGTACATACAAGTTTGCACACCCACATGTATAACACACACAGACACAGACACACACACACACACACACACCCTTTATAGTATAACCAAATGTTAGGATTTAGTAATTATTGTTTTAGAGGAATACATTTTGAAATGATTGGTGTAGAGTTGAAGGCTGGATGAGTTTACCAGGAGGAGTGAGAATAAATGTGCTCAGTGTTCATAGATGCCAAGAAGACTAGTGAAGGAGAGGACTGCCAGGGTATTACGGTGGCCAGTGTAGAGAGATGACGGGCATCACTAGCAGGAGGCGGGCCACAGCAGCCATGGTGAACAGGTCCAAGCATCTTCTAAGAGAATGGCTACACTATTTTAAAAGGTCTCATATCAGAGTTACTCATTTAGAAAGAAACTCTGTGGTGTCAGGGATGTGAGTCATATAGGATAATTTATGTCTCAGGAGATGAACTCAGTTCTTTCTCTAGTAAAAGTTGCTGCATGGGAGTACCCACATCCTCTATGGGAGCTAGAACTTGTAGTGATATTATGGAGTGCACAGTGACAAGCTAAGAGAAGGGGGCTAGGACAGATTCCTGACTAACCCAGAGCAGCAGCCCTTGTCAGTAGCTGTGAGCTTCCAGGAGCTCTAAGCACTGGGTGATTATGGCTGTCAGAGCAGACATGGAGGGCTTGTGGAAAAGTAAAAGTACAGTTTTTGATGTTGGATAATTCCTTTTGTTTTGTTAACAGGTGAGTCATTTTTTTCCTCTTTAAACAGTCAAGATGACAAAAGAGAGTTCACTGTGGGGCAAACCTGCAAAGTTAAGCCCTGATATGCAAACACCAACTCTTATATATTCTAAAATTAACTCACTAAACCATTACAAAAGAGTGAAACCACATGTAACTCTCAGAGGCCAAGTTTTAAAAGTGAAGTTTTCATTAAGAAATACTACTCATGAGCACACATAGTTCTTTTCATTATGTGCATGTGTGTATGAGAGTCTGTGTGTTTATGCATGAGAGAGAGAGAGAGAGAGAGAGAGAGAGAGAGAGAGAGAGAGAGACACACACAGGGGGGTGGGGGTGGGGGGGATGTCAGAGGACAACTATTAGGAGATCATTCTGTTCTTCCATGATGGGTTCAGGGGATTTGAACTCATGTCCTCAGGCTTACTTGGTAAGTGATCTTACCCACTGAGCCATCTTTTTGGTTCAGCAATATTTACAATATTTTTAAGTATAAATACGTTTATAAATTCATCACTAGCTTTCCCAGGTTTTTATTATTATTTTGAACTAGTGTTCTTTGATTATTCTTTTGTGACTTTAGCAGGGAAATTTTCTTGAACATTACTCATTATTCAAGTGAAGCATGCTTTAGAGAGAGTATCTCTCAATATAAAGTTTAGATTATTGATATCAAAATTCTTATTCCTAAATGTTAATAAATTAGAGTTTTTAGAAGGAAAAGGTTATGTGTGTTCTATGAATGTAAATTTGGTTGAACAAGAACTGATGGGAACAATATTTGAATAAAAATATAATGCATTTAAATGGAATGCAATTTCATTAAAAACAAATACTCGTAGGTAATAAATCATCTTGATTTGAAAAAATATAGATTTTAGGTTTTGAATACAGGAATATATTTTTAGAGTTGGAATCCTCATTTTTATAATGTTAATTTTCATGAGAATATAGTACTCATTTGCTTTTCTTTTTTTTTAAACTCAAAAGGGAAGTCAAATTTGACTTTGACATTTATTGTCATAATATTGTTAGTTAAGAGAAATTTCAGGTTATACAAACTAAAAGTAGAATTTGTAAGTGATAAAATTCTTGTCATGTTTGTGGCATCTCCCTGGAGCCTGAGCATGCACCTTGTCACATCACACAACTGGTCTGTTAGGCAGGACAATTTCATGCCAAGACTGTTGATTTTATGGGAGTGAATAAAGATGATCAATAGCAAAGTAATTACACAAGAAGCACTGTGCATGCTCAGCTTTGATGAATGTTGCCGCAGAAAGTCACATGTTTGCACACATCTGCTCAACCAATAATGGGATGATCGATTTTAGAGTATCAGTACAGATCTGAATCAATTCAAAATGAACAATTTTATTAGTGATTGTTAAATGACAAACTGAACCCATCTCGTTATATGTGAAATTAAAATATATTTAGACTACTACCTCAATTTTAATATACAAAAATAGTGAGACAGAATCTGGATAGGTGGAAAAAAATCCTTGTATGTTTTAAAGCAGTTTCTCACTTCACAGTTTGGATTTCTATTCTGTAATTTGATGAATTATCTCAGGCTGCAAACGGTCACTTGGAAAGAACACACATCTATGGCCTCGTGTTGTCTTATGAAACATTTGCTCACTACGTGTGCTTCTCAAGTGGTTGTGCCTGTGCACTTCTTCAGGGCAGTGTTCACAAAGGAGAGAAAGTTTGTTAAGCAGTTGGGAAGGCACAGCTGCATGTGGTAAACACAGATGGAGCATGGTTTTATGAGGTTTCTAACTAGAAGCAGACTTGAATTCTGTTCTTGGGATACCCGCAGTTGAACCTTCCATCTGTGAGCGGTGTGCTGCAGAGACCAGCTGTCACCCCATTGTAAACATTAATTTACTGCAGCTCTCAGCACAGTGAAAGAAGAGCAAATCTGCCTTCATTCATTTTTTCTTCTCTTCTGGAGAGATCCATTTGAAGATGTCCACAGCCAAAGAAGGAAGGTAGCACTCAGAGTTTTCAAGGACTGCACAGGCAAAGGCTGAATCCAAGGATTCTCTTTAGTTTCCACAGGCATTGCTAAATTAGATCTCAAGTTCCCCCCTCAAAGCCCATGTGTTAAGTAAGAGCTTGGTCCCCAAGGTGGCACAGTTGGGAGGTGGTACAACCTCCAGTTGGAAGTTTTTAGATCGTTGAAAGGACAGCATTGAGGCATTATGGGATTCTGGCCCTTTCCTTTCTTCCTTCTCCCACATAGCATTTTGTTCATGAGTGTGTCACCAGGGAGCTCAGAGCAGTGGGCCCAATTTATCCTAGCTTGAAACCTCTATAAGTACAGATAGTCCTTTTCTCTTTGTAAGCTGATTATCTCAGGGATTAGTTATACTAATGTAAGACCTACTAATATAGTCACTAATCTAGTTTTCTTAATCTATTTTTTTTTCAAGACAAGATCTCTTTGTATATCTCTGGCTGTCCTAGAACTCACTCTATACCAGGTTGGCCTTGAACTCACAGAGATAGAGATCTGGCTGCATCTTCTTCTCAATTGCTTGGACTAAGGGTGTGCACAACCACCACAATCTGGCCTAATCTTATCTGCTATTATGCCCAATTAAAAACCTCTATTTTGAGGTATAAATAACGCACACAAAAAGTACATTGAGAGTACATTGTTGAGTCTAGGTATGGGCAAGACCCTTGATGCCATCACTTTGGACAAGGCTCTAAACTTATCCATCAACCCCCCAAATTTCCTTGTCTTTATTTCCATGTATTTTTCTTCAAATAAAGACTGTTATTTCAGAGATAACTAATAATGTGCTTCTCCACAGAGGAATCTAAGCAGAACATAAATTAAAACTTAGATGCACACTAACACCTGACACAGAGTATCTACTTCTGAATATAAAACTTAGGATTTAAAACAAATGGAGCACTGAGTTCCTATACTCCAGTCACCTTTAGAGATAGGGACACTTGAGAAACTGAGTCTGCAGCAGAATTCTGGTTGATGTCGCTGATGCAGTGAGAGCCTGATCTTAAAGCCAAGTGGAGCTCTTGCTTCCTGAGAAGGGGACATGAACTATAGACGCTAAGAAAATAAGTACAGACTGCTTCCTTCATGAGCTACAGAGACCTTCTTAATTAGGAGTGCCTCCACTGGGAAGTCCTTTGAAGGTCCGAATAAAGCACCTGAGGAACACTTTATTGTATCAGAAGCTTCACCATGTGCTCATTGATGGTGTCAGCCTTTCATCTAATTTCTCAGCCATTTTGTGATTTATAAAGCAGAAGGGACAGTAGAATTACATACATGATATTTTCTCTAAGGCAGGTCTTGCTATGTTGTCTAGGCTAGACTATTCCTGAACTGTTGGGCAAGAGTAGTCCTGCCTCAGTCTCATAGGAAACTGGGACAGTGGATATAGTGCCGCTATACCTGGCTGTGAAGGACTTTAACAGTAAAATATAAAGACATTTCACACCTATTCAGTGTTAGGCTAGATGATGTATACAGAAGTCTCGTCAGCTGTTTCAAAGGAAATAGCTACTGTTTGTTCTTGCCTTCTGGAAAGAATATTCGATAATTACAGTAAACTGAACAGTGGCAGTGACCATGACTAATTGAAACCTCTTCTTTCTCACCAAAAGCACTCATGAAATGTCTCTCTGCACTAATGTGCTAAAGGAGTTACATGTTGAAGTTTCGTAAATGTGAATGACAAATGAGCATTTGCAGTTCATGTTCTGATTTTCATTAGAAATAAGACATTTGTTGAGAAGGTGGCCAAATGGTGAATGATTTTAAAAAACCACAGTAGGAATAGAGTTCCAGATGTTAGTGGTGACACAAATATTTGTAGTCTAAGAAGACTATTGTTTTTTATGGAGGTACAGATTGGCAATTTTCTCTACATGAAAGTATTTTGGGGCACATTTATAAGAAGAATCCAAGTTAAAAGCTTATTTCGTTATAATTGTATTCTTTGCCCTGGTAGAGCCAATCAGTGCATACAGACTTAATTTCTACATACAAGGATTGCTGGACGTGTAAATTCAACCGACTGAACATTTTGGGGACAATTTTGTCAGCTCTGTACATGTACAGACGTCATTATTTCCCAAGTGGTAATATATAGCAACCACTCATTCACACGGCATTACATGGCACTAAGCAGCATCAGGAAGCTATAGATAATTGGAAGCATGTGGAACATGTGTAGTTTCCATGTAAGTAAGGGCTACACCATTTGATGCAAGAAACTTGAGCATCTGTGGATTTTAATGTCAGCATAGATCCTGGGACCAGTCTCCTTCATACACTCTGACCACTGTATTCCCAGTTCTCTAGAACTCACTCTTACATGGTTGCACCAGTCTTAATGTTGTTTTTCTCTGAGATCCAAGTCTGAAAGTCTGTATACCCCAAAATTACTAGAAAATTCTAAGCATGATATACCCACCATACATTGTCCTTTCCCAGCTCCTGCTGGGAGTCCTGACCATTGTCAGGGTCTGGATACTCTGAGAAAATTATTGATGTTATTCCCAGTGTTGGGTTCTCGAATGTGACTTCTTTTGAAAGAAGAAGACACAGACAGACAGACAGACCAGCTCAGTGTTGTCAGCCATTTCCCCATTCCTGTTGTCTCCCCTGTGAGTTCGTGTATATAAGAGATTAGCTGGTGAGATCTTTAAAGATGGAGACAGCATTAAAAGGCTGTCACAAATATTTGTTTAATTTATTCACACTAGTTTATTATATGGATTTTCCAGTTCCATGTTCTCAAATTTTAATGTGCATAGAAATTATCTGAGGACTGGTTGAAATGCAGGTTCTAGGTAGTGGGGGCTAGGATTCTGCTTCCTTTGTTTCTTTGTTTCTCCCTCCTTTTTTCCCTCCCTCCTTCCCTCCCTTTCTCCCTCCCTTTCTCTCTTCCTTCTTCCCTCCCTCCCTCCCTCCCTCCCTCCCTTCCTTCCTTCCTTCTTTTCTTCCTTCCTTGTTCTGGTGACAGGCCCCAGAGGCATGCACACCAGTCACTGGATGTACCTCTAAGCTGCTCTCCTAGCCTTTGTATGCATTTCAAATAGGGTTTCAGGTAATGCTATTGCTGCCAGTCCACAGACCCATATTGAGTAGAAGGTTGCAGACAACTAATGGATTAGTGTATTTAGAACCAATTAGGTTTTAAACTATTTATTTATTTATTTATTTATTTATTTATTTACTCAATGTTATATGCAGGCTATGGAATGTGTATGCTCTATGATTCAGTCCTCTCCTACTACTATATGGATTCCAGGGGTTCAATTCAAGTCACTAGGCTTTACCAGCAGAGCCACTTACATGCTACCACCCCCCTCAATTCCTGGCCATTAGTTTTTAATCTAGGCTTCATATTACATATACCGAGTTTAGTAACATTTTGAAGAGCTTTGTAGCTTCTTATTGCTTTAAAATGGTAGCCTTCCAAAAGCCATTCTGCTCTGTAGTATATCCTAGCATTTTCTACTTGTGGGGAACATGTAGAAGGCAAGTCATTAAGAGGTTAAGTATTTTGCCCAGTTAGTCTAAGTTTAGATCTCTGAGGACCCTACCATTCACAGGACGACACATCCCCTCCACTAGAAGACACTGTGTTCCTACCCAGGCTTTGCCAGCGTATGACACCACAGAGAGCTGGTCTGCGGGAATGAGGGTTGATAGGACAAATGTTTGGGGTGGGAGATGGGAGGTGGATAAAATTGAGTCTAAAATAAAATGGACACTGAGAACACCAAGTGAAATGAACGCTCTTAAAACTGTCTGCAGTGGAAGAAATCAAAAGCTTTATTGGGTGATGAAAAAACACTGTAAACTTCATTTGCAAATCTTCCAAGATTTAGTCTTGTATAATTACAAAAAGAATTTTACATGTAAGACTCAGTTTAACCAAATGAATGTAAAACAGTAAGGATTCCCTTTGAATTTCATTCCTCATACATTGGCCCACATTCACAATTTTTTAGAAGTGACAGTGCTGGTTTTGGCACACTCAAGTGTTATTGTGATACAGAATCCCAAGGAGACCGAAGGATACCATGGCTTATGCGTTTCAGACTTACTTTTATATAAAGAGCTATAAATCTGTAACCTGTCCAGTGACGTTTCTCTCCATCAACTTGAGCCCTTCCCTGGCTACTTATCACACTGTGACTAAGGAGTAACCAGAAGGCCTTCAGACAGAGGACTAGAGGTGTAGTTAAGGATATTGGCTTTTTATTTTACAGTTCTCCTTGGGTACCCTACAGGTCACTTTTGAAAGGAGACTTGGGATCCCCATGGTAATGCTTTGGATGATTTCCACTCACACACTGTATACCTGGGTCAAAGGTGAGACAGGGGTTTGTGGGTATTCTGCTCTAGATGAGATGAAAGATGCTTGAAGGTTTGATGAGAGTGAGGAATGAGTACCTGACAAGTAAAATGGGCTTGGGGGCAGTGAAAGACAGACTGGTGGCTCTCAAGGGTTGCAGTACATTCACACAACTGTGAGTAGGGTTAAGAGGACTTCAGGGTCTGAGACCCACCTCCTTTGCTACCACTTGTATTAGAACCATTAGGAGCAGGGACCTGGCATTCAGAGCCAAGAGTTTTTGGAGCAAAAGAAGGCAGATGTGGAGGTGGAGTGGCGTGCAGAAAAGTCAGCATCTAAGGGGAAACAAACAAAGGCAAAGGGCTCTGCATTCTCTGTTACTTTAAATTTTTTTCAAATCCTGTTTTTAATGATGGTTATAAATGCTTTAACCTCTATTGTAGCCCATCACCCAGCAGAGGTAGTGGAAAAGAAAGGATGGGGGCAGTGTGTGCCGGAGGAGAGTGGACCTGCTTAGAAAGGTTCTTTGGAGCAACACCTGTCTGTGTTGCCTGGAAATTGGCAGTTCAGTTCACAGTTAGCAGGCAGTAGCAGCTCCATCCACTCACAGACACATCATCAATATACCAGCAGTCCTGTTTGGTAGAGTTGGGTTAGCAATAGGGGTGACACAAGGCAAGTTCTCAGCTGTGCCTCTCTCAGGGAATCGAAGATCTGTGAAGACGTGAGACCCACAAATGTTGCACAGCAAGCTGTACCAGCAAGCCTAGCTCTGTCTCCATCACTCCGTCAAGTCCTATCTATACTCTCTAAATATCACGTGTCCTCCACGTGCCTTGCCTCAGCACTTGTCTTGCCTCAGCATGTGCATCCAATCAGCCAGAATCTGCAGAGTCCTGACAAATGAAATTCAACTATGCAATGTAAGGTGCACCAACAGTACATGAATGTGGTTAGCAAAGAATTTTTCATCCCATGTCCTTTCGAATGCTTGCTTTATCAGAACATCTTTTCTCCTGTGTCTGCTTCAGTGCAACAGTCCTTCACAAGTCTGCCTTAGTCTTTCACCTGCGTCCACTTCAGAAAAACACTCCTTCACATGTTTTGTTTTTCCCAGCAAAACACAATCCAACACAACTGACTCTCCAAAGAACCCTTAAGTTCTCTCTTTTGGGAGGAAGGAAGTAGAAAGAAATGTGAGGAAATAAAGGATGAAGGGTGGGTGAGAGCACTGGCTGCTCTTCCAGAGAACCCAGGTTCAATTCCCATCATCCACCTGAGACTTAACAACACAACTCCAGTTCCAAAAGATCCAATACCTACTTCTGTCTTTCTTGGGTTCTAGGCACACATGTAGTAGACACACATATACCCAGATAAAATACCCATACACATAAAGCAAAAGTAAGTAAAATTAAAAAAAATTGTGGATCTTTTATAATGTATCTTAGCATGGGCATAAGATATATATGACTAAGTACCCAGTGGAACTAAACATTAGGTAAAAGCTAATAGTTGGGTTTGTTTTAAACTGTTTTTTTTTTTTTTTTCTAAAATTGCCAGGGATAGGCTGAATAACAGCATGAAGGGACACATTTATAGCTGTGATCCATAGCCTGTACCTCCAATAAAGGTGGAGTAGACACTGGGGGTCCACACTCTGGCCTCTGTAGCCAGCCTCAGTCACTGGTCTTTCAAAACTCCTTTAGACATACTATCCAAGTAAGCTTTGGGCTTTGGACTTGTTTAGTATACATGAAGTCCTAGGTTTAACCTTCAATAAAAGAAAAGAGACAAAAAGAAAAAAGAAAAGAAGAGATCTTTGTCATCAAGGAACAGCCAAAGAAGATGACTGGACCAACATTATGCTGTGCTGACTTTTTCTGTGGGAGAAGGCTGAAGAATACAGTATCTTTTCAAAAATTGGAACTTAAAGTCCACATTATATTTCCATGTATCTTCATTTGACAGATGGTCTAATTAGACTTCACTGAACTAGCAGCTTTACCAGCAGACCCCTGAAGTCCAGTTTTCATGGCTCTGAATGAAACACGCTTCCCTGACCTGTGGACACATCCACCGGCTTTCATTTTTCCGGGCAGGGTTATTTACTCAGGTGACTGATTCTGCTTGATGTCATCCACAACTCAGGGAGGAGCCACTCCCTCAGTTCTGAGGTCAAGGCCAACACTTTCCTTCCTAGATTCCATCAGTGAGACCCTGTTTTGACTTTACCCCGTGCCAGTTGCCACAGCCCACAACACAGGCTGTGCTGTGTGAGAGAGAATTCCTCCTGTCTGACCAGAGACACAGGGCATTTTCTCTGTTTTATGCACCAGGAATTTGAGAGCATCTACATATCAAGAGAAATAGATTTGCTTACAAATGATCTCTAAAACTAGTCTTTCATCAGGCTGATGAGATGGCTTAGTAGATAAAGGCACTCTCTACCAAGCATGGTGACCTGTACTCAGTTGCCAGCACCCACATGATAGATGGAGAGAATCAACTCAGCAAGCTGTCCTCTGACATGCTCTGCTCTGGCACACTCGCTACAAACAAACAGGAGAAATAAAATGTCAAAATTAATCTTTTATACTCCAATAGGAAAATGTAGTAAAAGTTACTGTTTTTCTAAAAATCATCCTCTTTATATTCAGAAATTATTTTCAATTCTCCCATTAAGAACCTAATTAAAATTTAACAAAGTCATTTTAGATCATTATAACTTTGTTTTTATATTATTAGGAATTGGGTTAAAATGACCAGAAAGTGCTCACCATGGCATTGCCATAGCAACAAGATACAAAGCCACTATTGAGGTTCAGTCTTGCTCATGTTCCATGTGTAATGTTACAAATTTCTGTTCTGAAGCAAGCAGCTATAATCCCCAAATGCAGGAATATAATTGTCATGTAACATTTTGTTCTGAAGTGAAGTGATGGATATGAATGTCAGAGATGCTCCGAGATGGTCCCCAGGGAAGCTTCGCTTTCCTCTGTTGCAGCCTAATGGCAGAACAGAACGCTCCCACACTGATAGACCTGGTTCTGCAAACGCTTCCTCTCTTCACTACACTTTGCTTTCCATTTTTTAGAGCTCTAAATTCTCTCGTTCAAGTGCTAGAGAAACAAAAATAGAATACTCTCAGATCCCAGTCAGAGGACAGTGGCCCAACAACACAAAAGCTGATAACAGTATTGTGGAAGTCTAGTGGGGGTTTCACTTTTACTGTGATTGTTAAGGTTAAATCCATTTTAGAATTGATTTGGGTGTGTCCTTACCATCTCAGAGGAGAAGGGTATGGGGGTTTAGGGGAGTAACTGTAGGGGGAACTGGGATGAGGGGGCAGCGATAGGATGTAAAGTGAATAAATAAATTAATGATAGAAAAATGATAGTTTTTATTGACTAGAATGAAAGAAGGAGTAGGCACAAGTTGTTCTTGGGGTTAGTTTCCCTTTTGTCATCCCTCACTTCTGAGAGAGTTTGGATGTGGTCCTAAACCAGGTTTGAAGTACAGGACAAAAAGAAACTCATGCCCAGGCAGTGGGTGTCCACCAAGGTGCACGATTGGCTCCTATGGCGAGTGACATCTGTGTTACTGTAGAGTTGATATGGCGTGATATGTGTGATAAGCATTGATAATGAATGTGGGCATGTTTGTTCTTAGAGACTTTGATTATAGTAACTCATAAATCGTGTTTGCCAAATTTTATTAATGCACATTTTTAAACGTGTAAAATATAAATTTAAAGAGAGTTGTTGCAAAAGGAATTGGTAGAAACTGGCAAAGGTATCCATATGAAAATTCATACACCTTATTTAAATGATGAATAAATGAATCTGAATGAAATGAGCTCTTTGGTTCCTCTCGGGAATCCAACAGAAGAGCACGATCCTGGTGAGGCTTCCTCTCTTGTGGGATGATGGCAACGGTTTTAGGAATATCTGGCTTAACAGCACTGATCCTGACTACTACATTCACAGGAAACAAATGTCATGTTTGGGTGACAAATAAAACATATCCATAGACTTGTGTCCTATTTTAGGAACTCCTGTGGAGGAATGAAGATGCAAAATGACAAGGCTTTGGAATGAAGTCCCACTAGGTTGCTAGGGGAAGAGAGGAAAAAAAGATACTTCAGCTTATTAGAGATGCTTCAGTTCAAAGTTCCTCTAGATGTCAGTATTACATAGGGAAATGAAGCTATAAACAGCCTGTGGCAATGAGTGGAGGCCTTGCATTATTTAAATGGTAAAACATGTGTGGCACATAATCACAATATGTCCTGCCTAGTGATTGGCTCTTGTGCCTTCAGCACTGACAGTTTCTGCCCTTGGCTAGCCCAGACTCTGAACAGCATGAACACAGCATTCTCACATTTGCCAGCGGATACTCTTGGTCCGACTGGCTCTGCAGTTATATACCCATATTTTACATACTTTGATGGGTTAGAATAAACCTACCAGGTTTTCATTATTATTAAGCATATTTTTGCTCTTACTGTAACATTTATGCCACATAGGTTAAATCCCAAAGCATGGTAGAGAGCCATGCTTGGTAGAGAGTGTCTTTATCTACTGTATCTAAAGCGTACCAATACTCCAGAAATACTCACTCCAGAAGAGAAATTACCAAGAGACAAAAATGCCACCAACACAATTTGTTAAACTGCCTTATTTGACTTTTCAGAATTAAAATTAAATTATCTCTTTCTCCCCTCTTCCATGTTAATTCTAATCTTTTAACTAATGAACATATATATCTTCCTCACTGTGCTAATGCTTTTATTTTATAGCCCCAACTGTTACTCTTTTTATTCCATGGTGCCTATTCTGCGGTAGATCCCAAACAATATTAACTATACAGGTTGGCTAAAATCCTTTTCTATACCAGAAAAATATAGAACACACTGTCATTAGAGCACAGACCAAACAGAGAAATGAATTAGAATCCTGACTTCATTGTAAAAATATGGTCGATAGTCTCTCTCAAAGAGTTTCTGAGAATCACAAGTGAGTTAATCATGCAAAATACATCGAAGAATTTCTCACAGACTGTCTGTGTCCAATACGTGTTAGTTATCATTACCGTCTTCATCATCATTATCTCCATCATCATGACCACACTATCATCATCATCTTCTTCATTTATATCACCATCATTACACTGCCACAGCTGCTGCCACCACCATTACCATCACCACCATCATCATCATCGCCATCATCATCATCATCACTTTGTGACATCTCTGGACTAAGCACCATGGCCACAATAAAGCCACCATCTAGTAGGAAATAGATTATCAAAAACAGTTTGGTCAAATGTTACAAGGGACGCTGGTATTGTATAAATACGAACTTCTATGCCCACATACTGAAGTAGCTACTGGCTTCACTCAAGGAAGTTGACCTTTTTCCCAGCCATATCTTTATTTGCACTTAAATACTTTATTTGCATTTAAAAGTGAGAGGCTTTCTATAGCTTTGATCTCCAACCTTGGCTTTCAAAAAAATGTACTAAATGTTCCTCTGTGTTGTGAAATGCCCATTTGGAAAAAGGAAGCCTTCTGAGTTATAAGAGTATTTGGAATTTGTCTTAATCCCTACACTGTGCACTTCTGTGATATTTGATTTTTGCAGAACTCCAAGGTAAATCATGTTCTGCTCCAAAGAGCAGAGATTGATTCCTTGTGGCTTCATATGATTTTTATCAATTTCTAATGTATAATTTAGAACTTGTGTACATTAGGCTGATGTTCACCTGTCACATTGTATGTGAAAGGGTTTGTTAAGCTAACCTGGGAAAGCTAGGATTGTGAAAACATTTAATTGTATGAGAGAAAGGCATCTTCTAGGGGAAGAAAAGGCCCATTTTTATGAAGCCTACTGCCTTCATGTCTTTGTAGTTTAGAACACTCATTCACATATATTCTCTGATATTTATTGAATTTATATGCGAGCCAAACCAAGACAACTAAAGTGGAGGTCAAGGGTGGAAAACACACTATTCAAACCCTTTAATGAAGTAATGAAGTTGGGTTACCTTCTACACACCATGACAGAGTTACAGAGTTTCTTTGAAAATAGTGAGCTCATTTTCATTGATATTGCTGTTTATATAGGGTTCCATTAATTCAGATTATTTTATACTTTACATGACTGTTAGTTTCAGTGCTTTTGCCATCCATGGTTGAATTATATAATATATTAATTTCAACTTGGAAAAAATTTCCCCTTACTCCTGAGGAAATGAAATAATCTTTGGGGACATTTTGATTTATTAATATTATTTTAAATGAACAACATTTACGAGAGACAAGAATATGGTTGAGATATTTTTGCACAGCAGGTAAATATAGTCAGTAACAATGTATTATGCACTGTGAAACTAATTAAGAAATTAAATTTTAATTGTCTGAAGTCTGTTCTTTTGGCGCTTACTTCTGGAAGGTGGGTTTTTCCTGGCACTGGTTGGGAGAGGCCAGATATAATGCTAAACATCATTGTACTATGATGCTCTTCGCATGAAGAACCAGATAGTCTGTGCCAATAGTGCTGAAGCTAAGCTCTGTGTGCCCTGTTGGTAACCTCAGTTGCTTGTTTGTGCACCCACAGGCTGAGGAAAATGTGTGGTCCAACCGTGCACTAAACGGAAGGACAATTGTCAAAGGAGGAAGGACATCAGCCCTCACAGGTAACATCTTAGGAGATTTACTAGTGATGGAAAAAGTTCTGTTGCTACTCTTATTCAGAAGAAATCACACATTCCTAAATCCTGTAGAAAAGGATGCTGGGTTGTTTGTTTGTTTGTTTGTTTGTTTTAGTATCCTTATCTGATTGGGTTTGGCCATACCTATGACTAATCAGAAAATCTCTTGACATGCAGTTATCAGTCAGCTGGGTATATTTTATTCTGCTTTGCTTTTGAAAGCTTGAATCGACTGTCTAATAAGAGCCAGAAGAGAGGTACCATTAAATAAAGCCAAAATTAAAGTCATCATGTGCATTCTTCATTAAAATGTTTTGTGTTCTGTGGCTTCTAGAGATATCTGACCAGGAAGACCAATTCTCTTCCGAGAAAGAAAAGATTACCAAGCTCAACAAGAAAAATTCAGAGAAGACCAGTGCCACAGAAGTGCAGAGGAGTTGTGTCATATGTCACGTGGAAAGGCAAGACAGGATAGAATTTGTTCAGAGGAATTCCACGGAGCTAAGAGAGAACGCAGGTGCAAAAGGTGCTCCATACATAGGAAGTCTGGAGAGACAAGAAAGCATCAACCTGGGAGATAAACAAGACACTGAAGATAGCAGTGCAGGGGAAAGTGGGATTCCTTCTGAGGAAGATTCCAGAGGAATAGAAGCTGAGAACAGAGCTTCAACACCTGCAAGTGGAACAGTGCAGGGCAAACACTCGACTGAAAGCAAGCACACTGAGGACATGAATGGTGGCTCGTCTCATGAAAGGTAGGATTACATATCCACAGTTGTTGTGTCTTACAGCTCTTTGTGCTGTGATATTTGAAGCCATTCTGAAAGAAAAATGAAGACACTTTTAAAGGCAATGTTTAGAACCCACTCTTCTGTTGTACACTGATTTTTTCATGGCTACATTTTGCTATTTTTCTGCTATTTCTCTTTCTTCTAGCCAGGATTTTCAGTTATTTCCAGTTATTTCTCTTCTTCATTCTTCCTCTGCCCTCCCCTCCCTTCCTTTCCTCCTTTCTCCATTCCTCAGCCCCTCTCTTCCTTCTTTCCTTGCTTCTTTCCATTGGGGATGGAGCTCAGGGCCTTGCTCAAGCTAAGCCGGAGCTTCCTCCCTGAGGCCCATCTGATTGTTCTAAGTCTTAACACCAATACCAAGATCACCATTTTTAGAATCACCAGCAATCAGTACTCTTTAAAGGTCAAGTGGAAAAAGTTCTGTCATTTAAAAATAAAGAAAAATATTCTTTCTAAGGCTAAGAATTAAATTATGATTATGTTAAGCTGTAAATTAAAAACCTGACCTAAAAGAGTGGGCCTAATCCATTTTGCAATGGTAGTTTCTTCCCTAGTATTGTTGGAAGTAGATAATTGACTAAGTTTCTTCCTTAAAATTAAAATTAAAATTATGAACTGTCAAGTACAAATTCAGGAATTTTTGTATCCAATTAAACTTAGCTGCTCTAAGCATGATGACTGTGTGTTTGGAATAAAGAGTATTCAAGCACCTCTGATGTCTCTAAGACATGATTATTACTTAGCTTTAGTATAAAGCATTTGAAATTAATCTTGAGCAAATCTAATTTTCAATATATTAATCAGGATTGTTATTAAAGTCTGTCACTATAAGATGTGCTTAGAAAGAACTGAGCCTGCCAAACAATGCTAATGATCTTCCCCAATAATGACTCTTCAGTGGCTGTCAATCTTTAGAGAGATTATTGCTTCTTTTCTATAATTTATCTCTTCTATTAAGTTAGGTTTCATAAATGGCCACTTTAGGTCTCAAAGTGAGATTCTTGGAAGACTCTGTGTCTGAATGTACTTAGATTTGATGTCCTCAACTGCTGGACTGGTTTTCTCTGTATCACAGAGAACATTGTCTCCCCCAGACACTGTCATAAGAAAGTATCAGTTCCCAAAGAGTTTTGATGATCTGAACATTTTCTCTTGAATCTTTGAAAACTGCAATTGTATTTTATTTTCTAGGTGCATCAGTAATCTAAAGACCATTTCTACGCCAGGAATCCTTGGAAATTCAGCATCAGGACCCACTTTCCAGAATACCGAACAGACAGAGTCTACTGGCAGCAGTAAGCGCAGGGTGGCAGAGGAGTGCTTCCTCAGTGAGGACAACAAAAAGAGCAGAATAGATGTAGTGAGTACGGGGGAAGAGCCCACAGACAGGACAGAGGAAACCAGACAACCCAGGAGCCTGGATGATAGACTCCAGGATGGAATGGCCACCTCTAGAGAGCAAGATCCGACGGTCCCACTGGGTATGACATGCTTTTTGTTCTGGACTTTTAAAGCTTCCTCTCTATCCCCAGCAAGAATTCCAACTTAACTTCTCTTATCGTAACAGCTTTAAGGAGACATATGCCATATGAATGTTATTATTATGTTTCAACACTGTTTGCATAGGCAAGAGAACCAGTCCTGTCTGTCTGTCTGTCTGTCTGTCTGTCTATCTATCTATCATCTATCTATCCACCATCCATTTATCTATTATCTCTCTATCTCTCTATCATCTAGTTATCTATAGTCTGTCATCAATCTATTATCTATCTATTATCTATTTATTATCTATGTACAATCTATCTACCTGTCATCTATTATCTATTTTATAGATGTGACTATTATGATATATATGTATATATGTGTACGCCTACATATATATAACCTATAAATATGTGTGCTCAGGGTGTGCACCTGTACAGTGTGGAGGCAGAGTTGGATATCAAGTGTCCTGATCTATCTCTATCATTTCCCACCATATTCCTTTGAGACTGAAGCTCAGCTTGTGGCCATAACATTGAGATTGCAGGCTCATTACTAGGCTTTTTACTTGGATCCTTGGAATCCAAACTCAGGTCTTTAGGCTTGCACACAAAACTTTCTTTCCCACTGAGATATTATCCCAGCCTGAATAAAATGTGAAGCAATGAATACTTCCTGAAGAATTCTCCCATAGTTTTTTCCAAGTATATTTATAGCAAAAGTAAATGTTTACAGCAAATTAGATTCTAAGAGATTTGTGTTGTCTGAATATAAAAATGCTAAATTAATTAAACACAATTAATATTACTATTTAGTAGTATACTTAGAACAAGATAAGTGCTTAGGAAATATGTATTGGATAAATGCCAAGTTTAAATAATGTAGCTGTTTTGGAGCCAGACAGTGGTGGCCCACACCTTTAATTCCAGCACTCAGGAGGCAGAGGTGAATCTCTGAGTTCCAGGACATCCAAGGCTACACAGAGAAATCCTGGCTTTAAGAATCAAAATTAAATGAAAGAATGAATGAGTTAATAAAATAAAGAATATAGCTGTTCTACTCCCCTCTCTTTATACCCTTGCTGAATGTATGGAGTAGCTGTCTTAATAATTAAATGGGGATGAGAAAATTCATGAATAGCAATGGTCATGGGAAAATATGAAGACCACTAGGAGAAATATTATTGAGAAATATTATTGAGTAGCTATTTATGTTAGGATTCATGTCGATATGGACTATCACTTGAATATATATGGTAGAAGGTAGAAAGTGGGAGAAATTGGATAGCTGTAGAATATAACTTGCAAGTTTTACTGGGTGTTTTATTTCCATTCAGCCAGGGAAAATTCAACTCTGCACTTTAAATGCCACTGAAATAAAGACTAAAACATTTTAAAAGAGTAATATACAGTATCAAATATTTCAGTGACATAAGGAAATAATTCATGTTTCTCCCCCTTCCCCCTATGCTTTAATTAAAATATGAGTTATACAGGGCCATTTTCCAAAATGATGGATCAATTAATTTCTCATGGTCAAATGAAAAATAATCCTGGGCTTGGAAACATATGAGAAAAAATAATTGAGGTGCTGGAGATCAGACCAAGAATTTAGTCCATGCTAGGAAACTACTTCTCCACTGAGAATCAGCACCAGCACCAGCAATGACACTGTCCTGGAACTGTAGATTTCTTGCTATTTTGCATTGTCTGAAAGTGATCCTAAGGAGCTTTAACTCAGGCAGCATCCCAGGTAAAAATGAATCACCCATGATGTCTGCTGTTAGAAGTTCAAATCCAGATGCTGGCCTCCGAACTCATACTACTCAGACCTTTGAAGGGCCACTGACAAGAACATCAAACAGCTAGAGATTGACATCACTAATCTGAAGAAATCCCTCGTTTCGCTGTCTGAAGAGACCTCCTAAAATCGCAAAGATCCTTATTGGACTTGATTTACTCTATTACAATAGAAAAGGCTGTGTACAGCTCTTGACTGTGTACAGCCCTTAAAGAACAAGGTTGCCTTTACATAGACAAGACAAGGAGGGTTAAAGAGAGCATGAAATAGGTAGTGAAGGCCCTAAGAAAAATCAGAGAGAGAAAGATGAATGCTGGTACAAGAATTGGTTTTCAGCCTCTCCAAGGATGTCAACCCTATTTCTTCCCATCTTGGGACCATTATTTGGGTTCTTTTTGCTTTTTTCTGCTGGTCCCTGGCCCTCAAATATGCAGACTAACTCTGTGATTCAACAGATAAATAATTTGGTAGCAAAACCTACTCAGATACATTATCATAAGTTAGCTATGGAGGACCACGAGACTCAAGATGAGGTTGTTACTTTATACAGGGTGTTTCCAAAACCCATCTCCACCCAACCTAAAATGGGGAGACTTCTGCCCCTAGACCAAGCAGAGAGGGGCAGAACCCCCTCTGACAGGTGATCTGAATTCTTGCTTAGGCTGAGAGGCTAAGCACTGCAAGGGAATATAAATAAACCATAAAAACGTCTATCTGGGTTCCCTGAGGGACAAGCCTGACTGCATAGGGGTTGATGTCAAAATTATCCCCTCTCCAGGAAAAAGACATCAGGATGGGTATTGCTCTCATCCCTCACTGGACAACGACAGGGGGACTGGAGCCACTACAAGGTCCCCTTCAAATACTGGAGGTCAGGCCTCTATCCCCGCCTTCGCAAGTTTAGAATTGCCACAGCCCTTCTATACTTAGAGAAGGGAGGAGATGTCAGGGGCAGCCCTGCTTACACACTGAAGGCCTAAAATCAGCCATAGGCCTAAAATCAGCAATAGGCCTGTCATACATGTATACTAACACCAAGTCTTAGGTCTCAGTGGAAAAACATTGAAACAGATGGCTATAAGCTAATGTAAACAGGCAGCTTTTGTGGAAATTTACAAGCCTGAGTAGTCATAGACCTTGTAAATAGGTAGCCTTGTCAGACAATACCAACTTAGATAAGGACAAGCGAGTCATAGGCAGAGTCATAGTGACTTGTTCCCTGAACCTTCACCCAGCCGATACCCTGTTCTGAAGATATCTGTATTCCCCCTGAACACCCACACTCCATTGTCATTCCCTTCCCCACATCCCACCTTTCTGTGTTTATAACCCCTGTGTGAATGAGTTATGATTTGAGAAAAAATAAATTATAAAAAAAAAGAAAGTGATCCTAAAGAGTGAATAACATTTCTTTTCAAAGACACCAGATAACATATTCTTCAGTTACAGTCCATTCATACATGGAATGAAAAATTATATCTAGCATCATTAGGACTAAGACAGATGGCCAATGTATTTTAGTTTTACATGAGCAAATTTTTACTCTGAGACATGCTGCTTAGTGCTGAAAGGAGGTCAGACTTCCTGATGGACAGCCCCTTTCTTCTCATCTTACAGATGACGTCCCTGCTCCTGCTGCCCCATTTGATCATCGGATTGTAATGGCCAAACATTCTGCAGTCGACAGTCTGTACACCGTGAGCAAATCTGAGATCCTAGGAGGGTGAGTGAGGCTCTGCTTGAGCAGCTACCCCTCACTCAGTAAAAGCAGGGAGCCTTCCTGAGGCAGAGCCCAAGATGCAGATATGTTTGCTGATCTTGACTTGAGAATTACAAACACTAAGAATAAACATTTCAAGAAGTTTGACCATTTTTGAAAAATGTAACCGGTCCCATAAAGTTGGTGTGGTGACCATACTTCTCATTTAACATCTGCTTTATTTGCCATATCATAAAGTCTGAGAGTAAGAAAAACCCAGTATGAGTCACCAGAAGGTCCAGGAACTGTCTAAAGCCAGCTTTAACCCCGAGGAGGTGAAATACATCAGATCAATGCATTTGCAGTGGCATGGATTTCATCTTTCTCTCATTCTTGCTGGTTTTCCAGTCCTGGTGTTTAAGCGTTAATTGCTATGTCTACCAAGTTCAGGAAACTAGTTAGCAGTAAAGTTAGTAGTAGACATGTTATTAGCAAAGTGTACATTATGCAGTAGCTTATCTTTTACTTGAAGGAGATATTGAAACAGGTCAAATACCACTGGATTCTCAGCAGTTTTGCTAGGTTCATCTCTGCGTGTTAAGGTACTTACATGTCAGTGTTGTCATTTAGGTTAAAAATCTATCGCAATGTGTATAAGAGACTATAGGCTACTAGGTAGCATTATTGGAAGATGGCACATTTAGGTTGTGAGGCATATCTGAATAAAATTAGGCAACCAGGAGTATGTCCTTGAAGGGAGTAGTGGAAACTCTGTGGCTTCTCATCCTTTTCTCCCTTTGCTTCCCTGCTCCCATGAAGTGAGCAGCTCTTCTGCCATGATATATCGTGCTGCTGCACGCCCAAAGCACCACTGGGCGATCGTAGGCTGAACTCTCTGAACCCAGGAGTCAAAACAAACCTTTCTTCCCTTAGGCTAACTTGTGTATACCTCATGTCTGTGTTCAACTAGCATGACTCTCGTGTTCTTGCATGGATCTTATGTGTTGGCCTCAGTATCAAAGTCCTTCTAGAATAAGTCATATGAAAGCCATAGTATGAAGATACCACTGGAGTCAGACTTGAAAAGACATAACTGCTGACCAGGCACTTCTAAGATTAGTGCTAATGAGGGAAAAAACATCCCCTTAATCATGGTTACATGGGAAGTACTTGGGCCTATGTTTATGTGTGCCAGCACAGAGGGCCACTATAGTGAGTGTTGTACTCTAAGTGGCCACTTATGTACACTCATAGTAATGCATAGTAATTTGGGGCTGCTACTAACACTGTACATGTCAAGCACGATCACACTCATCTCTGTAGGTGACAGGCATATGGTCTTTTTCTGGTTCACTATGTTGTTATGGGAGATTCCTTTCGCTCTCTGCCATGAAAGCCATCATGCACAGAGCAGAGACCTACCTTACTTTATTAAATAAGCATTAAGGGAAGCAAGTCAAGTTTCCCATGTGTATGTACTTCTGAATACAGTTACATAAGTGAGAATCTATAGTATTCTGTTTTCTATTATAATCAAATACTGAAGCTGGGTACTTTGTGATGACATAAGGTTAGTCTACGGTTCTGGAGAATTAGTAATGTGCTACCAGCATCACTTGGCTATGGTGAAAGGCCCTTTTGCTGCATCACATCATAATAGAAGACAGAGAGAAAGAGAGAGAGAGGGGAGAGAGAGAGAGAGAGAGAGAGAGAGAGAGAGAGAATCAGAGAGAGAGTCAGAGAGACAGAGAAACAGAGAGAGACAGAGAAACAGAGACAGAAAGAGATGAAAGAACTAGAAAGCAGGAAGAAGAAGGGAGAAGTCAAAGGAAGAGAGAATAAGAGAAGGAGGGAGGGAATGAGACAGAGAGAAGAGAGAGAGAGCAGAGATAGGGAGAGAATGAATCATATAGAACAGGAAGCCATAGAGCAATGCCATAGAACAATTGGAGTTTGCTTTGTAACTACTCTTTCTTGAGAACTAACTGGAGCACAATAAGAACTATATTAATTCATTCTGAAGACCTCTAGTGACACAGTTACTTACCAATAGGTCCTAGCTCTTAAAGACTCAACACAACTATCAACACCTCTGTTCTGAGGACTCAGTTTCTACTACTTGAACCTCTGAGGACATAGTTAAACCATGTCCATAGAAGCAGCTGTTTTATAAAGTATTAAGTTGTTACCTAAGCCTACATAAAAGTCTTCACTGGGGACTCATTGACTACAATACGTACTTTTGATTTTATGATTCTATGTGCAGATTGTTATTTTATTTAAATGTGGTTTCTAGAATGATTTTAGTGTCCCTGGCCCACAAGTTGTATTGTTCATATGATTACAAAGTCCAATTTTCTACATTCATATGTATTCAGAAAAATTTTTATTATCTGCACTAGTGGTTTTCAAATTTTAGTATGCCTATGAATCAGCTGAAAGTACAGACTCTGGAGCCATGGCTTCCTGCATCCACAGGACAGATGCAGAGCCCCAGAAACAGTATTCTTAATGCTCCATCTATGAGAGGGATATAGGCAACCCATAGAGCTCACTTTGACCAGTGCTCTTCTAGATACAGTAGATGTATTTGTAGGTTTGCTCACTCAAGAGACAAATGCATAGGCAACTCATACTGTCCACCTGGCAAGGCCCTGCAGACTACAGTGCCTAACTAAACTGTCTCTTCTTTGGCAGGGGGCGTTTTGGCCAGGTTCATAAGTGTGAAGAGAAAGCAACAGGCCTGAAGCTGGCTGCTAAAATCATTAAAATTAGAGGTGCAAAGGACAAGGTAACGGCCGTGGGGGGTGAGTCTCTCTAATCTGGACCAGTATTTACTGTACTAACTTGCTATTTCCTTCTCCTCAGGAGGATGTGAAGAACGAGATCAGCGTCATGAACCAGCTGGACCATGTGAACCTCATTCAGCTCTATGATGCCTTTGAGTCCAAGCATGACATCATCCTTGTCATGGAGTAGTAGGTGTCCTCTCTTACCCACCCACCTTCACACACCTGCACAGCACTCATGACTCAGCTGGAACCATTGGTGCACCTCTGAATCTGAGTTGCCAGAGACATGGAATCTTGCCAGGGTCAGAAAGGAAATTGCTTTTAAGTGCAATCTTCCAGCATGACTCACTGATGAGGCAGAGCAGGACAAAATAGATGCAGCCTGTATCTAAGCTGTGTCACAAACCAAGGCTGGACTTTATTCTGGGCATTCTAGAAGAAAGTGGTTTGTGAGCTTTGTTTCCCTCAACAGTGATTTATTTCCCTTATCCTCAAAAACATGTTCTAAAGCCTATAATGGATGACTAAGATTGGGATTGGTACTGAGCCTATAGGTACTTAAATACTCATGGTAAAGGTTAGCTTATAAGTTAGTAGCTCATCATAAACCAAAACAATTATGACAATAGATGCTGTGTGAATGCAGTCTCTATCTGAGAATATCTTGTGCTAAGTGGTGATCACAGATCACCACAAGTAGCTAAAACCTAGCAAAATGCAGCTGTGCATGAGGGGTGGGTAAGTGTGTGTGATCACGAGTGGATGAGGGGTGGGTAAGTGTGTGTGAACACGAGTGCATGAGAGGTGGGTAAATGTGTGTGAACATGAAGCACGTTCCCAGCCACTGATACTAGGCTAAGCAGCTTCATTTCAGAACCACTTTTGTAAAGATCCGATCAGCTCCGGTGGGAGATGGAGTGCCTGCCTAGTGTGTGTGATGCCCTGCTTTCCACCCAAGTCCTACCAGTGACCACCAGCACACCCACCACAGAATGCAAGTAATTCAGAACAGACATGAAAACTCAGGTCATTTTTATTTCAGTTTTTCAAACTGTGAGTTTTATTTTCCATGGTATATAAGGCATTTGGAAAGCTTAAGTATCCAGCATCTGCTATGTAAAAGCATTTTGGTATTACACTTAATCTAAGAACTCAAACCATGAAGACCTTGTCTCATTTACTGTAAAGACTGGAATCTCTCCTCAGAGTGTCCTTGAGTCCTCTTCATCCCCAATATCTGCTAAGTGATAGACGTGGACTCACCTAGAACTGCAGCTACTAGTGTCAGGGACTTTGAGACTTTAGCTATGTGACATTGAAGGTCATATGTACATAACATGTACTGAAGGTATCCAACACAAGACTCATGCCAAAGAAGGGAAGGAAATAACTGTGTGCACATACACACACACACATACACACACACACAGACACACACACACAGACACACACACACACACCTATGGAAGGGCTAAAGGAACTCAGGCAGCAATTGATCACCAGAAAAGCATAGTGTTTAGGGAGTCAGGACTAAGAGTTTCACCTTTTCCCTCTGCAGTGTGGAGGGCGGGGAGCTGTTTGACCGCATCATTGATGAAAACTGCAACTTGACAGAGCTGGACACCATCCTGTTCATGAAGCAGATCTGTGAGGGGATAAGGTACATGCACCAGATGTACATCCTCCACTTGGATCTCAAGGTAGAACATGTTTGTCATCCTGTGAAATGCAAAGCCATGTTAGCTCCTCTCTCACGTTGTTTGAGGGAACTGTGAAATATTATGTACCAGCTTTGAAAAGTTGTATTGTCTCTGGTCATTTTTTCAGGAATTAATAACAATCTGGGTCTCTGTCTCTGTGTCTCTGTGTCTCTGACTCTCTCTGTGTCTCTGTCTCTCTCTGCCTCTCTCGCTCTCTGTCTCGTTCTCTGTCTCCCTCTGAGTTGTCTTGCTTTTTCACCTACCCTAGCCATGAACTTCTAGGCTCAAGCTATCTTTTCAATTCAGCCTGTCAGATGCTGGGACAGACTTGTCACACTACCTAGCATAATCAGGAATTTTTCTCATTTTCAGCTTCTGTCACTACTTTCAGGGACTGCTATTTGCATGTCCATCTTTGGGGATTTTGTTGAGATTCTTATAATTACCTATATTAAATCAACACAGGAGGCCATTTCCCTAAAAGTATAGAATTAAAACCAGCTCCATTCTCACAAGATTCCTTACTCCTTACTATCAGAGTACATGGTGGGAGAATTTTAGTCTTCAATTCCCAAGTTGTATCTACCCTTTCCAGATCTTAAAAATCCCCACTAGGTGCTTGGATTCTTCCAGGAGTCTCTGATTTGGGATTTACTTTCCTCTGAGTTTGCTTAACACTGAGTAGAAGCCATGGAGAATGGAATGCAGGCCTGTAGAAAGTGTGGCTTCAATGCCAAAAGCAGAGAGGGTAGTTGTTCACAAGTCAGAAAGCATGAGGGAAGCCAGTCCACTTCCTTCCCACTCTTTATCTCTCTCTCATTATGAAGTCTCCAGAACTGGACAATAAACAGCTCTAGATAAGCCAACAAAAAACTAAGCCCTAATAGCCCTGATCCAGTCTGCTAGAATCACTATCATAAAGTGCATCTTCTTGTGTGGCTTGATCATTTTCTCATTTCCCTGTTTGCACAGCATGACAGTGAGATAAATTTGTATTCTATGTAACATACCGTGTCTTGTAAGTCTCCAGGGATGGTACAGCTGAATAAATCTGGCCCCCTTAAATAGGTTTCCATGGGCCTCTCTTCCTAAAACTTGGCTCCTCTCACTGTCTTGATTTATGTGCCTTGCCTTTCCCATTCACTGTTGCACGGGGGTGGGGGGGGAAGTGGTACATAAAATGAGAAAGTCAGAAGTTAAAAATCATTAGCAAAGTCCTTGGCCACGATGAATATTATAATGTGCATTTTCAAGGAGCACTTTTGTTCACTGTGGATATTCTACAGACATCCCTAAAGTGATTTGATTGGCAACTGGAGCCAGGAGCTGACCTATCATAAGTCAAATGACTCCATCTGTGGCTTTGTAACATTGATTGAACACTTGCAACGGGCAGTTTTAGTTATGGTTTATATATAAAGATAGTAATACAAGCGACAGTCGGATGGGTCACGAAGGACCTGTTTTTTGTTTTTTTGTTTTTTTCTCGGAGAGCTCTTTGGAAGGAAAGACTGAAGATATTGAGTATGCATCACCACAGGGGGTTGAGAGGTGTCTTAAAAATAATTTCCTTTGTAATCCTGTTTTCTGTAAATATTATCTTAACATGGATAATGGACAATCTTTAGTTTTAGTGTCATAGCAATTACCTTTTTGAAGTGCCCACAAAGACGTTTCTTTACATGCTGCAAAAGAATTTTCAGGATGCCATGGTGTTCTTTAATAGGACAGTCTTTATTGCTCAGCCCATTATTTAAACACATCTCCAACTGCTCTAGTGCAGCACCCACTGTGTGTAAAGTGGCTTCTACTCTCAGCCATCTGTTTTAGAGGCATTTTAGGAAAAGGCTTCCAAAGATACTACACACAACCAAATGGATGATTAGATATTGGTATGGAGACACCCCATCATTTCACAAAGTATGTCTGGGTTTCTGCCTTGCTTGGACCTCCTTTCCACCAGACAGGATGTGGAAGGGGGCGTGGTCCATGTAAAGGATGGGGATGGAATCCTGGGCACCTGGCAACTTGCTAATGCCCAGCTCTTAGTGGAGTTGAAATTAGGATTTAAGAGTACTTGGCTCTTCTTTGAAAATGCTATTTCTTGTTTTATGGATGACCTTGGCTTTAAATGAAATTACTTATTTTTCCCAGACTTAAAGTTTTCTATCCCAATAAATATAGCTACATCTGCAGGACATTCCAGGGACACTGAGTAGTACTGCTTGATTTTCCTCCCCTCCCCCATGCCTGTCAGGTTAGCAGGGCCAAGTTTTACTAGCATCTAACTCCAAGGGAACACTTAGTCAAGGACTTTAAGCACTGAGACCAAGCTCAGCAAAACCTTGGAATTTTGGAGGATGAAGAATGAACAGGAGACAAAAGCCTTCCTTTAGCATGCTATGTTCCCATAGACAAAGCACCAGGGAAAAATCCAGAGGTCAAAACTGATCGCATTATATTGCTCATTCAGTGTGGTGGTTTAACTGAATCAGGCCATTTCTCTTGGAACTCGTAAATCTTGAGGGAAATATTGCCTCAAGAAGGAAATATACTTAATACTTTAACAGGAGGAGGGTTCTGTCAGTTCTGAACTGGCCTACACCAGCCCATTTGGAAAGTGCTGGAGCAGCTTCCTTCTCGTTCTCTCCTCAAGAAGGCCCCTGCCTGAACTCATGCATTATGGCAATCTGTAAAACCATGAAGAGGGACAGGCTGGGTAATGCAAGGTTGGCAAGCTACCCACAACCTCATCCACCACATAATTAAAGGAGAAAATACCCACACAGACAAACCAGCCTCCGAGTGAAAGCCCTGATATGTTTTTCCTGAGCATCTTGTATTTTTAGTTGTGGTTCAAGGACAATTTGAGTGAAAGATGGTTGTTTTCATTGCTAATGTGTCTCTTTCTCCTGGCAGCCTGAGAACATCCTGTGTGTGAATCGGGATGCTAAGCAAATAAAAATTATTGATTTTGGATTGGCCAGAAGGTATGGCTGTTTGGGTGTAAGTAGTGGGCTAGAGGCAGGGGATGGGATGCATGCTCCTCTTTGCAAAGACAAAGCTGATACGCCTCAGATCCCATGCCTTCATTTAGAACTAATTTAATGAAAATCCCATTTACCTAACCCTGTTAGAGCTGAGATTCGAACATTGAGAAATATCTACAACGCATCTAATAACAAAATGAGAAATGAAAACCTAGTCCAGTGAAGTTTTTGAATCCAGGATTTATGTTTATCTAAATTTTTGTATTTGTTCCATTTATAAAGAGAAGACTTTAAAATGTTAATAGTTTAAACAAGACTGGAGAGGGGTTTGGTTTCTTAGGGGAACAAAGAATTTACGTGGATATGTTAATAGTTCAGTGTGCTAATGAGCTGAAAGCAGATGCTGTGAGTTACGGCAGCATCTTGTCAGTTTGAAAAGGGTTGTTCTGGCCAAGTGCACGTGAGGTGAGGAACTTAATCAGGATATCTGCCACAGTCTGTATTTAGATATTCAGAGTAGATTTCTCACAGCTGTTTCAAAATATTAAGGTTTTATAAAATTTATTTTTACTTTTGGACACCCCCAGAATGTTTTGTTGGTTTTTGACATTATTTCTGGTGAAAGTTCATTTATTTTGTTTAGTTTGTTGTATAACTGAAGTTAATTTTATCTTATAAATGGTGCCGGTTCTCAATGTTCATTAGTTTTGATTTTTGATTGACATGCCTGACCCTCACCTTAGTCCCCTCAATTTCAGATACAAGCCTAGAGAGAAGCTGAAGGTGAACTTTGGAACCCCAGAATTTCTTGCCCCTGAAGTTGTGAACTATGATTTCGTTTCATTTCCTACGGATATGTGGAGTGTGGGTGTCATCACATACATGCTGTAAGCACCTTCCCTGCCTCTCACGTACTCATCCTTAATCTGTGAATAGTCTAGGAGATTTCACTAGAATGAAAGCCTTGACCTAGGTCTTCTACAATAACACTGTGCCATCTCCTGTTGCTTAGATTCTGTTGAGTCGTACAATTGGAAGGAGTTCATTCCTTTCCCCACAGTTTCTAGGAAGAAAAAAATATATGTATGTCTTTCCACAGGTTACCTTGAGTTCCAGGATACCACTAAAAACCCTAAACATGATTTTAAAAAAACCCTAGGTATTGGTCTGTTTGGATCAGTATACAGTGATCTGCTTAGCTTCACCTCAGCAATGATTTTCTGGGGTTTGCTTTCTGGGTATGCAACTGTACCTCGTCTTGCCAACTGTAAAATACTTCAAAAGAAATTTTATTTTATTGTTTGAGATTTATTCAAGTATAACTGCAACTGTCATTGCTGCAGTTGCTGGATGAGGGGTTGGGATGAGATGCATAGGCTGGGTCCTGGCTGCAATGGTGGATTATATACTTGCAGTTTATTGCTATATCCCTGCTTTTATTTTTAAATAACAAAACCAGGAAGCATCCTGTCTATAAAGGATTCTTGACTGTTTAAAAAACACTCACCCTGAACCCTGTGCCTTGTAGACTCAGCGGCTTGTCCCCCTTTTTGGGTGATAATGACGCTGAGACGCTGACCAACATCCTGGCATGCCGGTGGGATTTAGAAGATGAAGAGTTTCAGGACATCTCAGAGGAGGCCAAGGAGTTTATTTCCAAGCTCCTGATTAAGGAGAAGAGGTAAAGCAAGTCCATCTCACATTGTGGGAGGAGTCGGGGTGATGTGCAGTGTGCACCATGGAGTCAGTGAATCCCTTTCCCCCAGTGACAGCCACAATATGTGTGCAGTTCTGAACTCAATGAGGCAATCTCCTTGACACATTCCACTCAAGCCCAGGACTGTTTCAGTCATGAGGCTGTATGGGGCTGCAAAACTTGTCTCCTTCTGATTTTTACAATGAAGTTCCTGCAATCAAGCCCTTCTGGTCGGCCTCAGGTGACCTGCATTCAATCTGTCCATGTCTATAAACATTTATGGACCAGACAGTGTCATCTGCCTTTCAGACATTATTTTTTTTAATCATAGCCTTTAACTCCCAGAGGGAGAAGTGTCTGTTATGACTTCTTTATGATGAGACGGTATGTAGTTAGCCTGTGATCACACTGCTAGAAACAGGCAGGAGTGACAATAAACTGAAGTTGCTCTTCCTTCAAGCTCATACTCTAGGCTGTCATACAGCCTTATGTTTTTCTCTCATGCTAAAAACACACTAATTCAAATTTTAGCTGATGAATAAGTATGATATTGAAATATAGGGGCTTGATTTTAGTGTCATATAGTGGGGACCATATATGGACACTGAGTAGCCACTTTAGATGGCTTTATATATAAATTATATGGCAGTAGATTATATTTAAGGTCTTCAGAGCCAATAACAGTTACTTTACTGTCTCTGCAGCATTTGGGCCCATTAACAAACAAGATTGTGAAGGAAGAGGGAGGAGGACGTAAGGGAGAGTAGGAGCCTGGATAATGGGCTGTGATGCCGGAGGGCTATTCTTTCATGTAAGCACTTAACAGGCCATCTGTCACCAGGAAATATGTCAAGGCTGGCCTGGAACTCAGTTTTAGACCAAGCTGGCCTCAAACTCATAGAGATCTGCCTGCCTCTATCTCACTGGTGCTGAGATTAAAGGCAGATACCATCAGTCTGGCAAGTTATGTCTTTTAGAAAGAAACAATACAAAGTACTTCATAGAATAATGGGGCCAGGTCTGAGCCTCTAGAGTGGTGGGTCTTATCCTTCCTAATGCTACAACCCTTTAATATAGTTCCTCATGTTTTGGTGACCCCAGCTTTTTAATACAATTCCTCATTTTGCTGTGACCCCCAACCCTTTAGTATAGTTTCCCATGTTATGGTGACCACAACCATATTATTATTTTCATTGCTACTTCGTAACTGTAATTTTGCTACTGTTTTGAATCATAATGGTTTTTTTTTTTTTTGGAGATAGAAGTTTACCAAAGGGGTGATGATCCACAGGTTCTGTAGACCCATATGCTCTACAGAATGAGGAGACTGAGCTTAATAAAAACATCAATCTGGGGGTGAGAAACAGTTTAGAAACGTCATTTCTTTGTCCTTGACCTCTAGGCATGATAATAGCCATAGTTGTTAAAATGTTTCACCTTTATGGATCCTAAACAATACAGAGATGGAAAAATGCCAACTTCTTTGAACTTTAGAGGATGAAAAACCGCATTTACTGTGAAATGTGTGTGTGATGTGTATATTTTTAACTTCTGCTTACTCCTGTTATATATGGAAATAATCATCACAGTTTCATGTAAAGAAAGAGAGGTTGAGAGTCATGGAGTCAAATGACTAGTGCAGAACAGTTCCAGAAGTGAGTTTTCTGGACTTGGGCATCTGAGTCCTGCCCACTCCTACAGTCTGGGGTCTCTTAAGTATCCAAGAAATATCAGATAACATGAATGACTGACTTAGCTCTTAAGTCAACACTTGCTTGAAGTCCAGGCCAAATATCACTCTCATCAAATAAATACCTGGGGTACAAAAATGAACCTGAAATATTATTAGAAGTCAGTTACAAGTACAATCTTATTAACTTTTTAACAGATCTTAAACATTTTTCATTGGAGTGTAGGAAGAATCATCTTTCAACACCGTCCTCATGGAGTGGTCAAGGGACGCAACAGCAAAACCTTAGGATACTAAGTAGAACCATGTGGGATTGATGGGGCTGAGAAGTTTTAATATTTTCTACATGTTCAGGGTCCTATAACAGTTATTTCCTCAATAACTTCATTGCAAGTGAAGACTTACACTTCAATATTTGGCATTTAATAAAGCAATTGTGTTGAAGCAATCCTCCATATCAATTTGTGACTGCTTGAAACTATTTGATGTTTTTTGCAGAAGCATATTTCATATTGTTACAATCAGTTTTTAATTTGAAAGGTTATTTTAATGTGGTATTTATCAGCAACTAAGTAAGTCTATAAGTCTTAGAGTTAGGATGTGATATGACTTTTATTACCTGTCATGTTAGTTTTTTCAAATTTTATAAACATTTTTTCATCTCCAAAAGAATATAATTTCTTTATAAAGTAATCTAATATGTTCTGTTACTATTATGGTAACTCCCTGTTCTAAACTCTTCAAAACTCCTTCATGAAAAAGTTAGCAGACAAATGACTTCCCACCTAAATTGCTTTTGTAGTCATTGAGAATTCAGTTACAAGTACAATCTTAATAACTTTTTAATAGATCTTTAGCATTTTTCATTGGAGTGTAAGAATATCATCTTTCAACATTTTATTCTTATAAATAAAAATGTGCATTTATTTTTCAATAGTCTGTTAAGAATTCAATTTATGAAGCTTGGATGTCATATCACAGAATTGCTTATTTTCAAATTGCTTATTTGAAAAAATACTCAATTATTAATAAGAATTTGATTATTGTCCCAGCCTGTATTACCAGTGTTGTTCCTGTGGTTAGAGCTGATGACCACCTCTGCATACTTTCATACCACACAACTCCAGAAGACAAGCTTGAATGTGGGTTAGCCACTGTACCAAAGTCTCTGTAAGCCAGAGATAGACTGCTGATGCAGACGTCATCTGTGTGTGCCTCTAACGTGCTTCTGAATTTCCCTTCAGTTGGAGAATAAGTGCCAGTGAAGCTCTCAAGCATCCCTGGTTGTCAGACCACAAGCTCCACGCCAGACTGCGTGCACAGGTGACCATGTTTCCTGTTCCCTCTTCGCTTCCCATTTGCCTGTCTCTTCAGATGTAACTCAGCCTTAAATGAGCTTTCTCCTAATGTCTTTGCTCACAGCCTCAAATCTCGTGCTAGAAATAAATTGCTTGGAGTATTTTCATTGAGATATTAATGTTATATTTTACATACGTTTCATAGATTATCTTTAGCATTATGAAATCACTGCATCTGTTGTAAAATGTATCATACCACAAACTCACACACGTATACAGATATATTGTGTCACTTTTAACCATCCTTCCAGCAAAGAATGTCTGTTATGAGGCACAGTCAGCTTATGAGCAGCTCCTGTTTCCTTCCTCTCTCAGTCCTTTATTTCACATTGGATTAACCCACAAGTTCTGCATCTTGTATGTTCTAATTGCCTTGGGACTCTCTCCGGCTCTTTTTATGCCATGTTGCCCTACCTAGCCTGGGACACCTGCTCCCTGAAATGCTTCAGTCACCTCCTAGCTGGGCTTCTCTGCCTCACATGCCTTTCTCTTTTAAATATCCATGGATTCTAGAGATTACCCAAAGGCAGATTCACTGCATTGAATAACTTTGCTCAACATGTAGGCTGCCTAACTGGGACAGATGAACATGGAGGCAGAATGCAAGCTCCACCTTCCGGCTTCAGGCTTGTAAGGATGTCTCCAATGTGTGTGTCAGTTGGCTGGTGTCATGCCTGGGATAGTACATACTCTTTCTTTCTCTCTCTCTCTCTCTCTCTCTCTCTCTCTCTCTCTCTCTCTCTCTCTCTCTCTC
>NW_021604699.1:160714-165071 GCF_004785775.1 Grammomys surdaster
CTCTCTCTCTCTCTCTCTCTCTCTCTCTCTCTCTCTCTCTCTCTCTCGACTTCCATTTCCTCCTGCTCTCTCCTCATTGTCCACACTCCCTGAGGTTTGGAAAGGAACTTCTCTCAGACCAGCAGACCTTGGAGTGGCTATGTGTCAGGTTCTCACTTTTTCCACAGCCACATCTTATTGAAATTAAATCTACATCTAAATTCAGCATCAGTACTGAGTTTTATTTGTGTCTGAATATACCTTTCCTTGATAATTGGTACTGATGCCAAATAAAAATAGACTTATTACCTAGCCAGTACCTCACCCAGACTGCATAAACTGCTTATTAGGGCAGCCAATCTATTTTGAGCCCATTTTCCACCAATGTATTTTTAACCAAGAGTCTAAATACACATTGACATGTCAGGACAATATAGAAACCACAGCAAGGAATTAATGACACTATACAAGCTAAAAAATCCTTAGAAATATTTTAAACCATGAGACCACAACTACAAAATCACCTTTGTGCTATGCCACCCAGCTGTGTGATACCCGATGCAAATAGATATTACAAGAAAATAATTTTCTTTATGGTTAAAAGTGACACAAGATGTAGAAGAGTCTGGCTTTGGGCTGAGAAGACCCAGGTGGGAACATTTAGGATACATATGATTTCGAAATTTAGATTCTGTCCCAAAAGGACAGATGAGAGAGTGGGAACACAAAGACTAAGGTGATGGGAACAGACTTCCCCCTAGGACATTAGCATAGTGTACTCAATTACTCTCATTTTTCAAATGCCCATGCATACATCTAGTTATTAAAGTTATACTCACATGGCACTGAATCTGCTTTACAAAAATGAACACGTGTAACCCTCACGCTGACATCATAACCCTGGCATTACTACCATCCTGATTTTGTCGTTAAGTACACTGAGGAGGGCCAGGGAAGTGTTGAAGTCTTGGCAGAGCTTTACCACTCTTTTGATGGATGGGTAAGGGCTTGAAACATGTTTCCAGATCCACTAGAGTACTATAGAAATTCAGTGTTCCTAGGTCCCTATATCCAACCAGTACATTTTATTTTTCAAAGAAATGCAGGTCTCTTATCTACAATGCTTGAGGCCAGAAGAGTTTCAGATCTTGGTTCTCTTCAGATTTTGGAATATTTGCATCTACATAATAAGATATCTTAAGAAAGGGACCCACCCCATCTTGGCATAGAATCCCCTTGTCTCATACACATCTTATACATATATCTTGAGGAAAGTGTGTGAAATGTTTTCAGCGCACCTCCGTTTTTGATCATTACATGACATACAAGATCAGATGTGAGCTTTTTGACTTATGAGTAATGTTGTTGGCACTCAAAAAGTTTTAGATTTTGAGGCATTTCAAATTTCAGAGTTTTGGATTAGGAATACTAAACCTGTGTTGAGACTAAATTTTCACAGATTTCCTTGAAATAACCTGGTTCTTATATGTTCTCAAAAAATAAGAATTTATAGTTGTATTAAAATACAATTTTAATTCTGATCAAAACTACCATTTCAGCCATTTATTTTAAAGTATTTTGTGTTTTCTTGTTATCCCTTTTAATTGTTTTATGTTCAAAATCTCTTAATTTTTGGTTAGTCGAACATGCTGTCTTTTAAGAAGCATGTTTTTCTCTCTTAGAAATTGAGGCCTGGAAGTTCTCTTCCTTCTGTCTTAGGCTCTAATGACACACAGTAATTCTTCTCTGTCTTATGTCCCCAACCATACACCACACATCCCCATCAGAAACAGCCCTCTCAACTATCAGAACTCACCAGGCACCTCCTACTAAATTCCTTGGCGCTCTGGAGCCAGAAGGAAGACATGTACCTAAGGATAATGTGGCTTTTTTCTCCTACAACAAATCTTCCTTCTCTCTTTCTTCCTGTTCTCAGATCTACTAACAGATCTTGCTCTTCTCCTAGTGTATGCTCAAACACCATAGGCCACTCATACTCCATCAAAGGAGTTCCTCATTTCCAACTTCTGTATTAGTCATCTTTCTAGCACTATAAAAAGATATGAGATGATGAAGTTCTTATGATAAGTTTTTTTTATTTTGCATCACAACTGTAATCTCATTAGTATTAGACCTGTGCTCATTTTGTGAACAGGAAGAGGAAGACAGAAAGAACAGGCTATGGTCCTATCATCCCCTCAAGGTCATGGCCCCAGTGACTGTTTAGAGGTTCCATCGCTTCCCAGTAACACACAGCAGGATTGAGGCTAAGCCTTTTTTTTTTTTTAAAGAACATGGGCCTGGGGGAGGGGCAGTTAAGATCCAAACTGTATCATGACAATCTGTAATCAGAAGGTTTTCACACATCTTCCACTGTCCACACCAAGACAACCCGCCAGCAGCCACAGCTGTACTAATATTCCCTACCCGCCAGCCTTGTCTCCATCACTTCTTGTCATCCTGCATCCTGCCGACTAAGGCTAGTGCTCAGTACTACCTCCTTTACAATGGCTGTAGAGTCTCTGCTGAGGCCTTGTCTGTCCTCTTAAATCTTCCGATGCCTCTTAACATCCCTTCATCTGCTACCCTGATCTCATCTGAAAGTAGCTGTGCTCTTTAGTTGTCATGGCCCCAGTGAGATGAGTACTGGCTCTTTTGCTTTGCCAAAGTGGACTTTAAGCAAACATACATTTGCAAATTAAATGTGATGAGAGAGCAGGTGGGTGGACGCTGGTTTCAGTGGTAGGAAAGGAAGTGACGTTGGGATGTTAGATGAGGGCAGGTGCTCCCAGCAGAAGGCTGCTAGGAATTTTACCCTCTTAGATGTCTCTGGAAGAGCACCATGAACCCAGTGGAAAATTATCAGTTCTTTTCATGCGCTTCTATTGTAAGTCAGAAACTGGTGAAAACTGTTCTAATCCTTCTTTTTCAATGTCTTTTGTTTCCTTAGAAGAACTGCAACTCTGGTGTTCTGAGCCTCACGACCAAATAATTCATGGAAGGAGCCTATTCAAAAGGTTGGTCTCAAGTCTCCCCCATCTCTTCCTATGGGAACAAATAAAATCACATTTGTTTTGGGATAACTGAAATTGCACCCCAGAAAAATCAGGTTCCAATATGTTTTTCTGGTCTTGGAACTGTTTGCTGGATGATGTCTGTGGATTGCTTACATGAATGGAGTAAGAGAGAAATTGAATATTTCTTGTGTGGACATTGAGGGAAACAGGGAGTGTTTGATCTGGCAGGCTCCAATCAGATTATTGTGTTTTCTTCACTTCAGCTTTACCATGTCCCAGTGGAGGAAGTGCAGTTCCCTATTGTGTGGATTACAGATATCTCTGTGCCACAGCTTGCAGAGTGACCCCTCTGAGATAACACAGGCAGAGCCCCGAGACTTCCTAGCAGAGTGGGACCTAGACTTTGCACAGAGATTATCTCTGGTCACCCTTACAGTTGTGTGATGTCAGAGGCCTTACAGTTGAGTGATTCCTGGGAGAACAAAATATCTCACCTGAAGCTATGCACCCTTAACCTGAAAACAGTGGCATGAGATACCCTCCTGTTTCAGAAGCTGTGTATTCCCTCACACAGCAGCTGCCTCTCACCCTGGCTCTCTGACCCCAAGAAATATCATCACTGCACACACATCAGCACTATTCACACCATCACTGCATACATTATCACTGCACATATCAACACTGCACACACATCACTGCCCACACCATCACTGCCCATACATCATCACTGCACACACATCATCACTGCACACACATCACTGCGCACACATCACTGCACACATATCACTGCCCACACCATCACTGCCCACACATCATCACTGCACACACATCACTCCCCACACATCATCACTGCCCACACATCATCACTGCCCACACATCACTGCCCACACATCATCACTGCACACACATCATCACTGCCCACACATCATCACTGCCCACACATCACTGCACATACATCACTGCACACATATCACTGCCCACACCATCACTGCCCATACATCATCACTGCACACACATCATCACTGCACACACATCACTGCCCATACATCATCACTGCACACACATCATCACTGCACACACATCATCACTGCCCACACATCATCACTGCACACACATCATCACTGCACACACATCATTGCACACACATCATCACTGTACACATATCACTGCCCACACATCATCACTGCACACACATCACTGCACACACATCACTGCACACACATCATTGCACACACATCATTGCACACACATAACTACACACCATCACTGACACACACCATCACTACACACACATCATCACTGCACACACATCATCACTGCACACACATCACTGCACACACATCACTGCACACACATCACTG
>NW_021604699.1:165471-165991 GCF_004785775.1 Grammomys surdaster
CATCACTGCACACACATCACTGCACACACATCACTGCACACACATCACTGCACACACATCATTGCACACACATCATTGCACACACATAACTACACACCATCACTGCCACACATTATCACTGCACACATTGACATTGCACACAAACTAAGAAATGAGTTCGTTGCCCCATGCTCAGTTGGGTTGAATTATTAAGGGATGGTTTTATATACACCTTCTTTTATACCAGTAGTGAAGTCAACACAAATTTCTAGAGAAGATATAAAACAATAGGACATCAACCAAGAGAGACTTAAAAATCCCAGAATTTAGTGTTTGAAAGGAGATACTGCTCTAGTCATAGAAAATCTATGGTCATTCTTGCAGCTTCATTTTAACAACTTCACAGGGCTTATATTTTTGCAGTGGATGGCTTCCCTCTCTCTGTTTCTATGTCTCTCTGTCTCTCTGTCTCTCTGTCTCTCTGTCTCTCTGTCTCTCTATCTCTATCTCTATCTCTATCTCTATCTCTATCTCTATCTCT
>NW_021604699.1:166001-223991 GCF_004785775.1 Grammomys surdaster
TCTCTATCTCTATCTCTATCTCTATCTCTATCTCTATCTCTATCTCTATCTCTATCTCTATCTCTCTCATCTCGTGGTGCCTGGGACAAATCCAGAGCCATATGTATGCTAAGCAAGTGTTCTAACACTGAACAGTAACTCCAGCTCTAACTTGTTTTAATCTTTCATTCTGATCTGTATTTTTCTGGCCTCAGGGTTTCTGCCTATCTGTTGGCCAGGATACATTCTTTTAAGTGGCCTTGAATCTTTTGGAGAATACGATGGGCAAGGACTAAATCAGTACATCATAGTCAAAGGCTCAAACCAGGCTTGTTACATAGCCTTCTGTGTCAGGGTTATTTAAGTGTCTTTCATTTATATAAGAATCTATGACCAGTTAAGGTTTAGAATTTGTGTGTACAGGACATTTTTGTTTGTCAAAAACTGTAAGGCAATAAAGTGAGAGAAAGCAGAAGAAGGTATTGCTTTAAGGTCCATAGGAACCCCTAGCCTACCTAAGTGACAGCCTTCAGCCATGGCCTATACTGGGAGCTGTGAACAGTCAGGGCCCCAGAGCAACCAGGCAGTTCTAGTCCCCATCTCTGCTCTCCCCAGCCTTTCTTTTAGAAGCAGCTTTGTCCCCAGCCACCACAAACCCCCTGGGTTTACCACAAACCACCTTCCCACAGAAAGTCCTGGAGTTGCTTTTGAGGCCTGGTGGGAATGAATGTACTGGGTGACAGGAGGTTGCATTCCAAGGCGGGCCTGTCGCCAGGGTCTGTGGGGAAAGAATGAAGAGGAAATGGTGGTGGGAGGAGGTAAAATCCTTCCATGCCAAAGCTGTCACTTTGAACCCAGTGTGATGGAAGACAGTGCAGCCCATGCGGAGACAGCAGCGGAAGCACTGAGCTGATCACACCGTACAGCTGGGTACACTCTGCTCGAATTACTGAGACCAGGCAGGTTTGCCTCCTGATGGTCTTGTGGGCTGGCTGCCTCCCTTCCCTGGGTTCCTTTACTCTCTCTCAGCCTGTGAGTCTCCTTGCAGGCCAAGCAGAATGGTTTCAGATCTACCAACCTACACAATCTATGTGCTTCATTATTCAATTGCTTTCTCTTTATTCTCAGCTCTAGGAGTAGAACCCAGCCTCATGCTTGATGAGCCTAGAGTCCATTATGGAACCCCTATTTTTAAAATAAAAATTAAATTTAAAGTATTAACTCAGAGGGCAAACTCCAGACCAGCTTAGTCTGTAGAATGAGTTCAAGGTCAGGCCAGCCGTCTTATTAAAGCCTGTCTCAAAATGTAAAACTATAAAAGAGAGCTGAGGCTATGGCTCTTTGGCATGGTGCTTACCTAGAATGTGCAAAGCCCTAATTTCAATTCTCTGCACCATAAAAAAAGAAACAGAAATGGTGTGTGTGTGTGTGTGTGTGTGTGTGTGTGTGTGTGTGTCTATGTATGTGTGGAGGTAGGTATCACCACTAAGCAAATCCACTGGAAAAGATGAACGAGGTTTCTGGAAAGATGTTATATGTGAAACTAGTATTTAAATTAAATATTTATTTAAAAACCTGGTGGATACAAATTATTCTTATGGAAAAGAAAGAGATGTAAGTCCTATGAATAAGGCACAATTTATAATGTAAATTGAGACACATAAGTCCCCTTCCATCCATTAGAAGTTTCTTGATGCACCAATAAAATACCTTTAAATCAAGCCTGGTAGCTTTCACACCCGTCCTTGTGTCTTTTCTCATCTATGAGGGTAAACGTTGAGATGTTGCTCAGCGGTGAGGCCAGGCAGCAACAGTGTACAAGCCTCTATCAGAGGTGGGCATACAGTCAGCACCTTCTTTTCTGTGGCCTGTATCTTTGCATCCATTCAAGTGTAGATAGAAAATATTTGCAGAGAAAAACTGCGTCTATGCTGAGTGTACCCACTCTTTCCTTATCACTGTTCCATAATCAATGGGGTATAATTATTCATGAAGTATTATATTGCTAGCACTCGTAGCCACCTAAAGATGATTTTAAACATGTAAGGATATGTATGTAGGCTTTACACAATTTTGGGGGTCCATTTTATATATGGAATTTGGCTTCTGTGGCTTCTGGCATCTGTGGGAGGGTCAGTGGAACTCCCTCCCCCACCCCATATGATAGGTGACCAAATTCCCTGCCTAGCCCAAATGCGCACTTTGATGCTGAAATGGAGTTGACCATGGACTGATGACAAGAGCACAGGAGTGGCTGTGCTTCAGATGAAACAAAGAAGGCCTTGTCCTTCAGCATTGCAAATAATGTTAAAATACTCACAGGGACTTAAAAAACCCAGCCCTGGTGTGCAGTGGAATCTGTCAAAAGTTCTCTTTCTGTCTCACACACATACACACATACATTATGAAAAGTCCTCTGTGGTTTTCCTAAGGGGCACAACCAGCTAATTACAATTTTAAAGTCCTGCTGAATTAACAAGACTGGTATTTTGTTTGCTTTGCAGGAAAACTGCTGCGGTTGCTGCTGCTTTGAGAAGGCTTTTGGAAAAATCAGCAGTTCTGGTGCCTTGACCCCTGGGATGACTGGCAGCCATAGCATGGGCAGCCTTGAACTTGAACTTGGAGAGGCTTTGCTGCTCTCAGTAGGTGACCCAGGGCTGCTCCCTAGGGGCTCAGGCAGATGCCCACATCCCACTTAGTGTACAGAGGGGAAGATGTTTCTCTGCCTTCTTGGCTTCTTGTGTTTCAATGTTTGTTTTTAGTTTGGGATGTTAGTGGGGCAGCGGGTATGCTATGCTGTTTCTTGGACTACCAGAGCTGTGCTTGAGATGTACAACTCTGGAGGACGCATTGGAGGAGACGAAATGGCTTCTAGTCATTGCACTATGCTTCTCAAGGGGGCAATTGTATCACCAGGAAAATTCTAAGATTTGGACCCTTTGATTTGCATTTTTATGTGGTTTGAAATGAGGTGAACTTGATGGATTATTAGCTTACTGGAACATAAGGCTTCTAAGGCAAAATCAGCCCTGACACATGGTACCTTCCATGTATTTTGAACTCTCTCTCTCAAGTGCAACAGTTTCTACCCAGTGGTTGATTCCATGTTCAGATTCATGCCTCACCATTTTACAGAGTGCCCCTTGCTCTGGTCTTTTGTGCAAGTTTATCCCCATTAGACATGGTGGCTTGGGGAGGTATATATTTGTGGTTAGTCTTTTAAATGACATCCTTCAAATGACAACCATAAGAGCTTCCCTCAAGACCTAGGTGTCACCAGTAGGAGCTGGGTCTGTGCATTCAGGGTAGATACAATGCTCAATGTACAGGGTCAGTGTCTGGAAAGTGCCTCCAGAATCTAGGTAAATTGAAACACTTAAAAGATCATTAATCATAGCTACACAAATTCAAAACTCTGCAAATTCTCATAGGAGTCAATGGTTATAAGGTTAAGGCAAAACTGATTTCTGATTACAATTTTTTTTTTTTTGAGACGGTCTCATTATGTAGTCTTGGCTGGCCTGAAACATGCTATGTAGACCAGGCTGGCCTCAAACTCATAGAAATCCATTTACATCTGCTCCAGAGTGCTGAGTTAAAGGCACACACTACTATGCCTGGCATTGGTTTAAAGTTTCTTGTTTCCTAGCTCATGGGCTATTTGTTTTCACGTATTTAATTAGGAATCCGAGCACCACTGTAGGTGGCATTTAGGGAATAGGATGGCTTGGGGCTTCAGAAAGCAAAACAGGAAACACATTTAGGTATGAAGACAAGACTTTGCAAAGCTCCCTGAAATTCTACTGACATTCAGGCTCTCATTTTCAAATGGCCATTGAGTTTAGGTCAGCCAAACAATGCCCCCATTTAGCTATAAATTGAAGTCACAATTGCAATGGTAAGAATAACCAAGTGGCCCTGTCACTGAGGGCCAACTCGAGGCCCTTGACTAGTCACCAAACCCTCATGGCCATAAGCATGCCCGCCGATAGTTAACGTCTCCTCATAGCTTTTTCATGCCTGACTGAAGTAAAGAAGACGTAGGTGCCACTTATTGAAGGCCAGTATCATTTCACTGTTGCGCTCTCTGTAAAAATCTGCTTGTTCCAGACAGTGTTCTCAGGTTGCGACACACAGCAGGTCCATGCGTTCATCCAAGGTTGGTTTTTAATACCCCCTTTGACCTTAAAATGTTTCTTTTTTCTTTTTCTTCTCGTCTTCTTCCTTTGTTAAAAAAGAAAACACACACACACACACATACACACACACACACACACACACACACACACACACACACACACAAGCTAGGACAGGTAGAGAAACTTTGACTTCAATGTTCTATTACTGTGCTAAGCTTAGTGGATGCTGTTCACTGAGCATAGGAAAAATATACAAGCCAGTGCATGAATTAATCCTCCTTGACCACAGCAGGTTGGCACCTACTCAAATGCTAAATGGGACACAAGGATCTGGTTGAAAACCCTGCATAGAAGGGCATTTTCAGTTCTGGGCATGGACTCTCTGGGGAAGAGATCTTCAGCAAGAGATGCAACTTTTATTCTAACTCACATTGCTATACACCTGGACCTGCCACATGTGGAAAGGACAGCTTAGGACACATACAGGCAATGATTTCTTGGCCACTTGAATTTCCACAAGGACCCCACAATTAGTGGGTGTGATTGCTTTAGTTTGTGTTTTTCGAGGTTTAGAGAGGAGACTGTTTTGAGAGTGGATCTTCCAGTGGGCAGTTAAGCTTGCACATTTGGATAGGAAGCTGGGTACCCTGCTCCAGCAAGAGCATTTTATAGGCAAGCTGAGGCGAGTTGACAATTACAGGCTGAGTTACAGTGGTGCAGGAGATGATCAGTCTGGCTTTGCATGTCCCCTCATTCCACACCCACGTAAGGCTGCTCCAGTAAGAGCCTATGACGTCAGCTCTGTTGTTGGATGTCAGCTCTGATGGGAAAGGGGCTTTGCAAAGCTGGGGGATCAAAGCAAATGCCAGTTCTGTGGCTGTGGCTATTCTGTGGCTCCTGTCATCCACTTTTCCAAGAGGTCATCAGGATTTGGGGTACTGTTTTCTCTTCCACCCTCTTCATGGACAGGAGGCTTCTCTTTGTTCTACCAAAGCTGCTCGGGAGCTGCTGCTTTCTTTAGCTAAGAAACAAAGCACACACCACCGGTGCTGTTCAGAAAGAAATAGGCTGAAGATAGCTGTGAAGGAAGGATATCCATGCTCAGAATTTGGAAGATACCAATACTTTCCCAGAAACAGTTGATATTTCAGAACATGGAGGAAAGAGCTCACACTCCCATCTGCTCCATAGAGAAATTGGAATCAGTTCTTCTCTATGATAGCTTAGGGCAAGGCTTCACAGGTTAAATTAGGTAACACATGTGTTGAGACCCATGAGTTTATTTTTGGGTGGCTTTTTGCCCAAGTGATATTAATTTATTTTCTTTCTTTAAAATGTAAATAGGCATGTGTACTTTAGTGTTTTGAAGAACATGTGAATAGTTATGGAAATTAGCATAGTCAATTTCCTTGTTTTGGAATCAAAATACGGACTTTATACTAAGGAAATGAGGGTCACGCTCTTAATTCATTCCTTCTCCTCTGACTGCTCCCTGTCGCTCCCTCGCCTGGGCAAGGGGTGCAGTGTGCATACATTTTCTTGTTTAGTTTGGGCTCCAGGCCAGCTTACTTGGAAAATTTATTTGTAAAAGTATAAATAAGGAAAGGCAGGGCCTGTGGGCTGTGGTGGGTAGGCTCAGCTCTGCCATCCCTGTGGGCCATGCTGCCTGAAGCTCACTGGTCAGCATCTCCAGAGCTCAGACAATGTGTTTGCTTTTAAATTTTTCTTCACTTCTTTTTCTTAAGTTAGAATTTAGTCTATCTTCCTCATTATGATATTCCTCTAAGAGCCAGTCAGCCTGTCTCCTTTTTTCCTTCCTCCTTCTCTCACTTCTTCTTTCTTTCCCTCCCTTCCTTCTTCCCTCCTTCCCTCTCTTCCTCCCTTCTTCCCTCCTTCCCTCCCTCCCTCCCTCTCTTCCTCCCTTCTTCCCTCCTTCCCTCCCTCCCTCCCTCTCTCCTTCCCTTCTTCCCTCCTTCCCTCCCTCCCTCCTTCCCTCCCTCCCTCCCTCTCTTCCTCCCTTCTTTCCTTCCTTCCTTCCTTCCTTTCTCCTTACCTTCTGTCTTTCTTTTCTCCTTTCCTTCCTTCTTTCCTTTCATGCTGGGAATGGACCCCAGGGCCTTGCACACACTAAGCACATGCTATACCACTGAGCTGCACATAAACTCCTCGGTGACCTTTTTGAGATGAAAATTTCCTTTCCAAATGGCAAAGTGCCTTCAGTGACACAAGAAAGTGGATGGGTGATACTGGGTTCAAGCTTCACACCATGTCCTTGTGCAACGTGAAGTCTGCAGTGTCTCAAATTAGAAGTGCCATACATATCTTCTTGCTCCATTCTGGTGAGGTGTGTTTCTCTAAGTGATCTTTATATATGGATGGCTTAAGCACATTCAAAAGAACAGCAGATACCTAACCCCCACGTGGAGAAGTTGGACATGTGTGCATTTTGCTGTCACCCTACCTGACAGATGTCAGTGTGTCCTTCTGAAGAGGTTCATTCATGCAGATCAGAACTAAAAGTGGATTGTGTAGTGACTGTCATGTATATTTTTATTTCTGAATGTGGTAGGAACATTTGGCTGTACTTCTTTGCCTTGTGAAGGTGCACTGTAAGTCATGTATGTGTATTATATTAAAGAACTATCTTATTTTCTTTGTTCTTATTTATCTTTGTTAATGATTTAAATTATTCAATAAAGAAATCTTGACTAACACAACACAAATCCCCTCCTTTTCAACAGTCTGATGATACATGACACTAAGATCTCCAAGGACCTTAAAGGAGCTTCATGTTTATGAGGGTTCCAGAACCATCTATGTGACTAGCAAAGAATTCCACAGGAGAAAAATAGCTGTCCCACTTGAAGACATGATTGGTCCAGTGTAGAAGTTCAGCTCTTCTTCCCATTGATCCAAAAATATTGAACAACACATGTATGCATCTGTAAATTGTCTAGGGCCAGAGAATAGAGTAGAGCTTTCCAATCTCTTCAATACAGCTGCATAACCCCTAGCATCTGCCAGTGATAACTCCCCAGCATGGAACCTCAGTACCAAGTGGCTGCTTTTGGGCTTGAGTGTCCACTCTAAAGATAAGAGTGTTCAGCTCCCAAATGTGCATGCACAGCTTGGATAATGTCAGAACTGGTTGAGGCCTGTAGTAGTGTGCTCTTGAGCTGTGAAGTCCCTACTCATGGACATGCATTTTCCAGTCCCTTATCCAGTCCCTTAATCACAGGTGGAGGTAGAGGCTTGTGTTTCTTCACTAGGGTAATCGCACATCCTCTTGAACCCAGTCTCTCAGGCCTGAACCTTTAGATCAGTCATCTGACTTGTTCCCCACAAGGAGGAAGCCACATTCACTCACCAACCCCATCAGAGCTCTCAGACCCATTCTTCATCAGGAGCAAGTTCTTAGTGTGCAATCTCAAGGACCTGCCACTTAGGGTAGAGGGGCAGTCAAGTCCTCTCCTGTCCTTTTTTGTCCCTTTCCCAGGGTGAACTGAAGTAGGCAGGTTTGTCTCCCTCAATATGCTACAGAAGGAGGCAATCAGACCCTTCTAACTTCCTTTTCCAGTTCCCACCAGGAAAGTGCATCACCATTCTGGCCTCATGATCTTAGTTGGAAGAAGATGGTTCCTTGGGGTCTTCCTGCAAGTAACTTCTTTCCATACCTCCTAATTCAAGTTTCTTCAAGAACTTGTTTTCAGTTTTCTCTGAACATTGCTAGGTATAAATACAGTCTCATACAAGAGTGTCCTTTGTGCTTATTTAGCTGGCTCATGGGTCTTTCAACACTCACTGTTATTTCTGGAAACTTCCAAAATATTCTTACACACGTTTAGGGACTAACGTGTCAGGGAGCGTGGCCTCCTCGGTGGCTGCCACCGAGCACCCCTCCAGCAGAGGAGAGGTGCCAAGGAGGTAGTGCTGAAATCTTCCAGGAGTCCCCATCACTAATGCGATGAGCACGGTTGGGCAGAAGAGCTGAGAACAGTCACCATGCAGCACTAGCCTTCTTTCCTGTGCTCAGATAAAACTCAGGAAAATGGGGACATTACGACCATTGCAGTCCTCTCTGGAGCAACTAAAGGCTTCCAGTAGTCAGAAGCCAGTGAAGGTAATAACTAGATCTCACCCTGATCCCTACAACCTACCTTCTGGGTGGAATCTGATACAAGAACAAGGTTCCGGCTGCATTATGAGGCACATGCAGATGGCGAACACCAAGTACACTTATAGACAGACAAACTGCTATGTTAGCCTAGAAAAGACCTCGCTTTTTAAGTTCTTAGAGCCTTTGTAGGTGTCCTATATGGAGGCTTCACCCAACACGCATATGACAGTATTTGCCTCGAGTGAACTTACAAAGATGATTGAACCTTGGTTTAACTGTTTAACTGGATCAGGTGACAGCATCCTCAAAGAATGGCTGGACAACAGGCAATGGAATAAGAAGGTCTGAGAGCCACTCTTAAGAGCCTAGGCTCCTAGACCTTTGAGTTCTTTATACGCAGCAGTAGATTGTTAGGGAGTAGCATGGCGCATGCCTGTAATCCCAGCTGCTTAAGAGGCTGAGGCAAGATGATTGAGCACATGAACCTAGGAGTTGAGCAGGAAGACCATGAATTATATTCTTACTATATTATATTCTCATTCTTCATGTAAAGGTGCAAATATATGTGCTGCTTTTCTAGCCAGTCCACATAATTTAGACACTACTCATTTTACCAAGAAATAACTGTAGTCTCCATTATGCTAATTAAAAAGCTTCTGGTCTAAATACAGGGAAAGAAGACAGAGGTTCTAAGTTTTACGTGTGCCCTCCCAGCCTCTGGTGTATAGAACTGATTAAGTCAGTATTTTCTGGATCTTACCTTACTTCTCTATGAGTCTTTTATAAGAAATTACAGATAAAAATCACTCCTCTTGGCCACAAAATCTCACATAATCCTTCCTAGAAAAAAAAAATGATTTTAGCTTCTTCCTTTATGGAGTTGGCTGATGAACACCCAAGTCCCTAGGAGTGGACTCACCTCTCTGTGTTCCCCTGAAGGCAATCTCTGCTCTGAAATGCACACATCAGGAAGTGCCCATCCACTACCCCAGCATATCATCCCAGAATCCCCTCTGGGGATTGGACTAACTAGAACCTTGTGTTTTTAAGTCCAATGAGGAATGTCCCAGAGTGGATACAATGTGGAAAAGAAGACTGCTCCCAAGGACACCGGGGCCTTTACCTTACCAGCAGAATGGTTTTCCTGATTCTTATTTCCTTTTAGAGTAAATCCTACAATTTCTGTGACAAGTTGAACTAGCAATGGCAAAGTTACCCCTGTAAGTCACGATCTGCCTCCCTCTGACACATCCTCACTTTCTCACCTCTCACTTTCTCACCTCAATGTTGTCATTGGGGAGCACTAGCTGGAGCACTCTGCTGAGATCTCATGTTTCATTGCTAGTCTCCTGGGCTCCTCTCTTTTTCTCCTTGAACGTTCACTATATATAGTTCTCAGAGTATAGTTTCTCTGAATTCAGAGGAGACTTATGCCTCTCCAGCACAGACACCTGTTGGACAGTGGTGGACAAGTTAAGACAGCCAGAAGAGGAAAGGAATCAGGTGATTACTGGTCCAAGCAGCTGTGCAGTTGTTTTGGCTTCGAGGATACTCAGTCTCCAGTTGAATGCTGTAGATCTTGGCCCCGCCTTCTAGGCTTTGGACTCATTCTCTGAATCAGTCTCATTCACTCCGAGGAAAGCAAGTGTGCATGTGCAATCATGCATGTCTCTCAGCCTACTCCTGTTCCTCAGCAGTGTGAGAGTGCAGAGGCCTTGTTGCTTTTGAGTTATATTTGGCTACTTCAGTCTAAGCTGAAGATGCTTCTGACAGTATGGATTTCCTAAAAATTTTATTGATTTCTTATGAATGTTGAGACTGAACTCCGTTAGCTGAAGACTGTGCCCAAAAGTCCTTCCAGATAAGCCCCACTTTATCTTGATTTTTGGTCAGCCTCTTATCAGAATGAGTTTTTGATTCATTGTCCTTGGCATTTCTGAGGTCTTAGGAAAGAGTTTTAAGTTCCTGGTTTCCTGTTTAGTTCATCTTTTCTGCAGAGAACCTGGATTTGATCTTTACTCAAAATTCCTTTCTTTCTCTTTTCTTTCTTTCTTCATTCTTCTCTTAGTCTCTTGCTTAGTATCATTCTAACATGGTTTATTCTTTTCTGTGGCCTCATGGATGAATTTATTTTTCTCTTCAGTCAGAAAAGCTCCTACAAGAATCTTCTGTAGAGCTGGTTTAGTACTTATAAATTCTTTTAGTTTATTCTTATCATTAAAAGTTTTTTTTAAATTCCTTCTACTATGACAGATGCCTTTGTTGGGTATAATATTCTGGGTTAATAGCTGTTATCTTTCAGAACATGATATATGCCATTCTAAGCTCATTGGATTTTAATATTCAGTTGAATAATCTGATCATTGTTGTGATGGGCCCACCTTTATTATGACATAGTATTTTTCTTTTGCTATGTCCAATATACGTCCTCTGTTTTGTAAATTTCGTGTTTTCCTTTGATTTTGACAATTTAGTATACCAAATGTCTCCCACTGGATTGACATCTTGTATCCTAACTCTGGAAACTTTTCAGTGATGATTCTTTTGAAAATGTTTCCTTCTTCTATCCATATAATGTATAACTCTGACATTGTCAGAGTGATGTGTATGAATTCCCACTGGTACCTTCTTATTAGTTTATTTCTGTCCTTATCAGATTGTCAAGGGTCCTCCAACTTGTCTTCGGGCTCAGATACATTGTCTCCTTCTTGATCCACTCTTTTCCTTAGACTTTGTATAGAGTATATTTGACTGTGTCTTTTACTTTCCACATTTTAGAATGGTTTGCCTTTAGCATTTCTGTCTTTGTTGAATGCTTAGTTCATATTATCCATCATATTTCTTATTTCATTCAGCTGTTTGTGTCTTTGGGCATACTTACAATCATTATTTTGAATTATCTTAGAGTTCATCTAACTCATTCTTACCAGTTATCATTGTTGTAGTGTTAATAATTTTTTGAGGAATAGGGTTTTTGTTCTTTCTCCTCTTCTTTCTCCTCCTCCTCCTCCTCCTCCTCCCCTTCTTCTCCTCTTCCTCCTCTTCCTCCTCCTTCTCCTCCTCCTCCTCCTCCTTCCTGTATGTGTTTCTCATGTTACTGCATTGGGATTTACACACCTGGTATTACTTCTTTGCTTGATTCACTTCTAAAATTATCCTGTCAGCTGAATTAAAATTATTCCTTCACTTGAAGCATTTGCAATATTCAAGTAGAACTTGGATGTTTTAGCATTAGTTGTAGTTTAGAAAATAATTGCCTAGATTAGGAGCCTTGAGTGCCTGTTGTAAACTGTACATTATCCCCCGGGTAGGTTATTAATTAGGAGTATAACCACAGCTGCTTGATGCTGCCACCATGCAATTTTTGTACTAGTCAATTGACAACAATGGACCCTTTGTCTTCAGTTAACCATTGCAGTGTGAACAATCGAGGGTCGTTTGGAGTATACCATAGTTTTAGTTAATAAAATTAGGACTGAGAAGCAGATAGTATGCATAAAGTTAAGAATTATTAGATTGACTTTGAAAAAAACTCAAGGTGGGTAAATTAGCTAGGAGTGGGGAACATTAAATACTGTTAGGATACACAGATTTTAGAACTTGTTAAAGTAATAAAAGGTTGTAATTAAGAGGTAACAGGTAAAGGGGATACAAATGAAAGAAGAACAGGAATAGGAATAAAAGAGGAGAGTATGAGGTGTGGCTGGTGTATAGTAAATTGGATAGAGATACAAACAACAGCCCTAAAACCTAAATGAACAATGTCCATACAAAAGCAGAATCACCATGAGACAGTTATGCCAGAGTAGAAATCAAACAGAAAATACAAGAGCTAAATACCATGTATGAATGGAATTGCTGGCACAGCTGTATTGTGTGCCAAAAGGTGAAGTTCTTAGATCTCTCTGCTTCTGGTGGGTTTCTCATGGTACTGTGTGGTAGAGTGGGAACCGCTACCTCTGCAACCTCAGTGGTCTTGGGGTTCCGGCGTGTGGAGAAAGAGAGATTACAAGTCTTTTTCTGACAACTGCCTGGACTCCTACACTGCAACTTTCCTAGACCTGCATATCTGGTGTAGACGGAAAGTGACTCTTTTCTTGTAGTTTCCACCGCTGTTACCTGGGCAGCTTTATTCTGCAAGCCACGGGCAGGTGTGGAGAGGCCGTATACCTGGGCTCCAATCTCAGCTTTACCACATGCTCCCTGCAGAGATCTCCCTCCAGCTTAATAAATTGGCTTACAGGCCTTGTCCCTTGCATAGAACCATAAGATCATATTATCTTTACTACTCTCTTTTATGAGTTTCAGTGATGAGGTTTCTCATTCACCATCTTATGCAGTAGTCCTCTGTGTCAGTATTTTAAGTTTTAAGGAGGTGCCCTTTCCTGAGTGTTAGGATCACTTGATGTCTGCAGAAGTTGGAATTTTTAAATACCCTCCCCCCAAAACTCCTGCACTTAATTAGAGGCAAGAAGAAATCAGGAAGTGTTCTCTGTGTTTTCTGGGAATCTCCACCAGATCACATAGTTCAGCAGTCGTCCCTTTCCCCATTACTGTAGAGACAGCCTGTTCTTGATGAACTTTCTACCAGAGCACAGCAGAGATCTTCTGTCTCCAGTTTCAAAGGGGACAGTTTCTTCACTGTCCTTAACATACTCAACTCTTAGCCTTCTCAAACATTTTGAGGATTTCATGAGATGCTCTTTTAGGTTCTTGCAACTCCAAATATTCTTCCCACAGTACTCAGCTGAGCATTGTACTCACTTCTCCGAGCACAGTGGTCTACTGAGCACAGCACCTTAAGCGAAAGTACTCTGCTCCATGCCATCAACACTAGTCTAGTGTAGTGGGCTTCTTTGTAATTCTAAAGTTTTACACATCTTTTCTTTCTTTAAATAATTTTATGAGCTTTTGAAAAGAAAATAAAACTAGTCTTGTCTACCTGAGAACATGTAAATCTACTGTCCTGTCCCAACTCTTGGCACAGTTCTGATGACACTTGACATCCTCTGTGTGTAGACGTTACCTTGTTTTCTAACTGTAACAATACTTAAAACCTTCGCATACAGGAATCAGGGTCTGACTTTTGGCATTATTAGCCCTTTTCTCCGATTCTAAGCAGTGGTAATCTCTGAGCATGTGTGTGCTTATGTGGCTGGATTTTGATGAAGTACAGTTCAACACTACTATAAGACTTACTGGATAAATTTCCAAAATTACTTAAAATCATATTTTCTTTTGCTTTAGACCCCCATTTTGTTTCCCTTCTATGTTTCATCCAGTGACTGATGGCAAAAGTATAAACCATTATAAAGTTTACTTTCCATGAGTAAGAATTAGGTTTTGTATTTGTAATTTAAATATTTCTTTATACATATGCTTAAATATGTCAATTTAAGAGAAAAACAATCCAACAAAGATATTCATAATTCTTGCTAATTAATGTCTGAACTTTTCCCCTTCAATTACTTTACACACCTGTTCATTGTAAATTTCCTCAGCCATTTTACATCATATTAGCCTTGCTCAGAACTTGGATACACACCTGAAGTTTTTCTGAATTTTAATTATTTTCAAATTACTTTTTACTATTCTGGATAATTTTGAGATTACCCATATGTTTAATAAAATTGAACTTTATATTTCAAAAAATGTTTCTCTAAGGTTTCAAAAGATAGCACATGGTTGGCCTTTATGAATGCATTTCAAAAACTTGTTAGAAAAAACCCCTTTCACTCCTAACTTTCGTATTTGTCCAAAATCTTATCATTCAATCATTAACTCAGCACCTGGCCTCTTGTGCAACAGTGCACAAACTACTATAGTGAAACACGTACTCATGCCAAGCCCATCTCTGCCAAGTTTACACCAGCCAGGTTCCAGTTCGGGTCACTGTTTTCTTGTGACGGTTTTCAGTTTCCCTTTGCCTACTCACTTAATGGTCTCTCACTGCAGAGTGTGTTGTTGTGCAAACTTGGCTAACACCCACATGTGTCTCCGAGCATCACACATCGCTTGGCTGAAGTGCTTGACACCACTGAAGCTTTGGTCACACCATAGGAAGAAATGATTGGATAATGATCAGATTCCTCCTCCCCAGGTTTTGTTCCTTGTTGGACTAATCTGTTCAGACTTGCCATTCTCAAAACACTGCTCCTTACAGGAGAGGCTAAGAGGGCTCCCTGTTCATGTTGGAAGATGGAGGTTTCCACCTGCTCACAGCAAACAGTGTTTATCCTGTATGTAGTAATTCGTAAAGCATAACAGCCAGCTTTTCTCATTGGTCGTTGGAAGTTACTCTGTTTGGCAGTAGGATGATGGGAGGATAAAAGTCAAACAGATGTATATGACATACAGACTTTTCCATTTTAAAATAATCCCTTAATTTCACATATTCACCTACACACAAGCGCACACATCCTCAGAGTTGTGAGCAGATGGTCCATTCTAACAGACCACAGGGGAGAAATAAAATTAACACAAAATAGAACTGCATCTGATCAATATAAACCTGACCTAAAGAACTGAACTCTTACGCCGATTCTCAACCACTCCTCATCTTAACTTCCTTTTACTGTGAAACAGATGGAATAATGACCACTGGAAGCCTTGGGCCACATAAAGGAAGTTTCTGAAGGGACCCTCCCTTTGGAACATGCCTGAAGCTTCCACATTTGAGTGGCTGTGATGCCCAGTCATCATCCTGTTTCCAGGGTACTTTCTCAAGTCTTTCCTTGAATGATGTTTGAAATGACTCCTCAGAAGTTGCCCTCAGTCTCACATTGTCAAGTACTTTGAAAATCAGATGTGCCCTGCATGTGTTAAGTTCGAATCCCCTACCATATGTGAAGTTTTAAGCCTCTACTCAGTTAATTGGTGGTCAGTTTAAATATTTGAGGATTTTCTTTTTCAAGGAATAAGCAAGACAATAAACACAAATAGTCAAAGAACAAGCAAGGCAATAAACAAAGTCTCGTGAACACTCCTGTGATCACTGTTTCTAAGGGCTTATCAGGATGGCCAAAATACCTGAGCCAACTTCCCTGTCCTAGCCCAAAGTCATTTTCATGCTTGAAGCCTACTTCTTTGTTTTAGGCTAAGATTTAGATTCCTGCCTGAAATTACTTCTTTGTCCTAGCCTAATGTCAGATTTTTTTTTTTAAAGAGTAGTTTAAAATAGGTTTTTTTCAAAATAGTGATCTCTAGATAGCTAATTAATTTTTTTAGGCAAGTCTACCCGTTGCTAAGAACTTCCTCTGGATTGGGCCACATCTTAAATACAACAGTAATTTAGAATCCTGCTTAGTCTTATTTCTCATTTTCATAAAGCTCAAAGCCAGAGGTAAGATATTGTCTTTCTTAGGCAATTCCTAAGGAATTCCAGCCCGCACATGGGCACCGTATATATCAGTACTTTTCAAAATCCCGTATAAACATCTAGTCCTGTAGATTTTTCTTCATGGGTTTTGGATAGCCTCTTATTTAGCTCCAATTGGCAACTCTACCTCAGGCAAACAATGACCACTGGTTGCTATGGGTAACCAGCTGGGGCACAGGACTCTGCTCACTGCCCCTTCCTCTAGTGAGCTCCCAGGTTGGCTCACATCACAAAAACTCTTGGGGAATTCCCCCAAGAAACTACCTGTTAGATATGATAGTGACAGTGCCCTCAGGATGGAAGTTGAAGGATCAACACACCCATTGCACCCCTGTCTGGAGCCTGCTAGGCTGCTGGATTCGAAGAGCACTGTATTAGTTCCTTGTCTTGTTGCTGTTATAGGCACCAGGCATGAAGAAAACCTGGAGAAGAAGTTAATGTCAGCTGACAATAGAGGTGCTGTTTACTGTGGGAGGGGTGGATGTCCGCAGCAGGAGCTTGAGTCTGCTCACACAGTACAAGAAGCAGAGAGCAGTGAAGCCTGTGCTCATGCCACCCTTAGTCATTCAATTTCCTCCAGGACCCCAGTCCATAGAATGGTGCCACCCACAGTTAAGGGATATCTTCCTAATTTGGATAATCCCAAGTATCCCTGGAGGCTTGTTTCTTTGGTAATTCTAGATCCTATCAAATAGAATCAATATTAACCATTACTGCCACCGAGGACTAAAAAGAGGAGTGCAGGAAGGTAAGTTAAAATGTCACAAATGGGTCCTCAGGAGCATTTATTCATTTCTAGAGTTCTGAAAAAAATGTTCTTTGTTTCATTTTTGCCATTGTTCCTGGGGATCAAACTCAGGGCTTCTCATATGCTTCTTAGAGAGCTAGCCTGCATTTCATTGTTTTACCTGTTGATTTTTGTTTTATATGTAGGGGACTTCTGGTCTTTATCATCATTTATCTTTATTCCTGCTCAGGAAGTTTGGGACATACTTCTGAAATAGTTCTCCTTTTCTCATATTACCATTAAGTGCTAAAGATTTCCCTAAGTATTGCTTTAGCAGGGAGCTCCATGCAGATCGGAAACAACCGAGGTTGCAGGATGAGGAAGGCCTGTGGACCTCTCACAGCATCACACATGCTGACGCATTACCATGCAGCATCTTTGCAGGCAAAACCATGGCTATGTTGACTCCTTTGTATCTATGGCTCTTTGGATATAGCTGGTGGCAGATTAGTGTCATTGAGTTTACACTCTTCCGTCCCAAGCTAAAGTGAAGTCTCAATGTACCCACTCAGAGAAGCAGATGGACCCCAGTGAGAAACAAGTCAGGAAGCACTGAAGCATGTTTAGTTACATGAAAAGTCTTCTGATATCCAACCGTCATAGCCATCACGACTAAGCACATAGTTTGTGCCTGACACTGTACTGAGAGATGGTAATCTGATTCAGTGCTCACAATTATCCATACAGTGTTAGGTCTTACTATAAACCATTTTTGTCCAAGGTGACACGAAGGCCATTTGGTTTGGAAGGTGGTCAAACTGACAAAGTTCACCCTCTGAGCTTTTCCAACTAAATTCTACTACACGGCCGCCAGAGCCTATCCACAGGCACGTGATGAGCATTATCACATGGGTGCTGAGCCGATAAGCATGGCATCAGAGTACGATTGGAGAGGAGAGACTCAGGAGAGAATCCATTTGACCAAGTTCGAACAACTTTTCGTTTCGAAAAATCTTCTCAGGGGCTTCTGAGAACATGTTTGTCTGTCACAGTGGCAGCAGCAAAAGCAACAGCAGCTGCTGCTGTGGTCATAAAAGCAACTAGCACTTCTGTTAAGTCCAGTAATGCTGGCTTTGGGATGGAAACCTCTCTCCCTCTCCCTTTCCCCCTCCCCCCTTCCCCCCTTCTCTCTCACGTGCACATGTGTGTGTGCGCGCACACACAGAGAGACAGAGACAGGGAAACACACATAGAGAGATAAAGACAGAGAGACAGAAAGACAGGGCTTCCTGCCCACTGTAACTTCACCCTTGTTATAGAATGCCATGATTCTAAGCAGAAAGATTCACATTTGGGAGAGTAACTCAGCCCCTTTCCCAGGTGAGACCCGTGTCTACCCCGTGGCTACTGGTTGTGAACACATTTGTGAGCTTGCTGTGATAGATGCTTTGTGCCCGTTGTCTGGTTTAAAGTCAACTTGTCCCATTACTTCTATACTCTGATTCCTTGTCAAAAGCAATGGTACTGTTTGTCAGCTATTCTGGAGCTATTCAAATGAGTGCAAACTTTCTGCTGAATATTATGTCGACACCCTGGCCAGGCACTTACCCAAGGTGCTCAGTCAGGTCCTCTTTTGAGACAGACAAGCATCACTATTGAGAAAAAGGTTTTGCTATTAGGAACCTACTTAACTATCTCCCCTTTGCCCTGTAACTGCCTCTCCAGAACTTGTCTGGGTTTTTAGTCTTCTCTGCTGGGAGCAGTTGGCAAGAGTATGTTCCTGGATGTAAGCTTCTCAAAGAACAAGACCTTGACTCTCAATTCCAGCTGGAGTTGACCTCCACTGAGCATGAGGGCAGATTCAGCTGATAGTTTGAAACATGGCAGAAATAGGCTGAGCCCTCCCTGTTGAAAATTTTAAAGAGTACCCACTCCCCCTAAGGCCTTTTGGCAACTGTCTTGTCACCCTCAGAGTTCATGTTATATGCCAGTGTGTGGTGAACAACTCCAGGGGAAGGCAACAGTAGCAGATTGTTCATATGCAGCTCAGTTTCCCCCTTCGATCCAGGGCCTTCATTGCAAGTGCAAACTCGGGGGATGGGGGTGGGGGCAGGAAGTGTGCTCTGGAGGACCTAGATAAGGATGAAGTTAAGTCATTGAACTGTCTACACTTGCTCATTTGGGACAAGACTTGGTCTGAGCCTCAGGCTGAGAAGTATATGGCAATACCTCCTTTTATCCTAGAGGAGCCTAGATGCTGGATCAGCATCACAAATGCCACAGGCCACTGGCAACCCATGGAAGACTTCACGCTCTTCTTACTCCTCCTAGTAGACAGAGCTCAAGGGACTTCCAAAGCTGCTCAGGATGAACGCCTGGCCCCATAACTTTCTGGGGGCTGATATATTTGTGTATTTTTTTAAAGATGTGTTTTATCATATATTTATGTGTATGTCTGTGTGAGTATATGTGACAGCAAAGGCCAGAAGAGGGTGTTCAAGTCCAAGGAACTGGAGTTATAGATGATTGTGAATTGAACTTGGGTCCTCTGTAAGAACAGTCAGTGATCTTAACCCCTGAGCGATCTATCAACCCCTATAGTTGTGTATCTTTAGTCAGAAAGATTGCCAGTGGTGGGTGCCTTCCCCTGGGTCCTGATGCTGAGAAATGGCCCACATTTCCACCCACCTGGCTTCTGTGTGGGTGAAGTAAGAATCTCTGAACATGCTCAGATGGGTGCCCTAGCTGTCTCCCTTCAGCCTCAGGACTTTTCCTAAATTCCAGATAGTACTTTGTCCAGTACAGTCCAGCATTAGTGTTTTGCCCACATGTATGTCTGAGTGAGTGTGTCAGATTATAGAATTACAGACAGTTGTGGGCTGCCATGTGGGTCCTGGGAACTGAACTCTGGTCCCAGAGCCTTTTGATCATTGCAAGCGTTCCCTTGAAAGGTTTACTGAGACCCAACCTCTTTCTTTTTTTCATTTCATTTTTCTTCCCTTTTGCAATGAGGTGCAATGGTTGCTCTGTCATGTGCTCCCTCTGAGATATGCTGATTCCCCACAGCCCAAGAGCAACCGGCCAACTGGCTATAGACTGGCATTCCAAAACTGTAGCCACACTGCACCTGTTTTCTTCACAAGGCGATCATTTCAGGCATCCATTCCATGAATGGACACAGTTTCTGAGGTATGTTCTTCACTGTTCCTCACAAGGTCACTTGAGGACCAGCCTAGTTGTCACTGCAGCCCCACCACAGTCTCTGCTGACTTCTTCTTTTCTTTCTCTTCTTCCTTTTTCTTCCTTTTTCTTTCTCTCTTTCTTTCTTTTGTTCTTTCTTTCTTTCTTTCTTTTGTTCTTTCTTTCTTTCGCTCTTTCTTTTTTTTTTGACAGTCAAATGAATTATTTTTCCCTCTATGGATGACTGACAGGTTGTGGGAGTTTCCTTTTTTTTATTGGATATTTTATTTATTTACATTTCAGATACCTTCCCCTTTCCCCACTTCCTCCCTCTAGAAACCCCCTATCCCATACCCCCTCCTCCTTTTTGCTTTTATACCATTTTGATAACATGCAAGTATTAAGGTCAGTTCTAGGTTGAGGAAATAGCAATACAATAGATGCAAATAGTCAAGGAACAAGCAAGACGATAAACACAAATAGTCAAAGAACAAGCAAGGCTATAAACAAAATTCCGTGAACACTCCCGTGATCACTGTTTCTAAGGGCTTATCAAAGAAATAATTTCAGGCAAGAATCTAAATTTTAGGCTAGAACAAGGAAGTGGGATTCAGACATGAAAATGACTTTGGACAGGGAAGTTAGCTCAGATATTTTGGTCATTCTGCTGACTTTTCTTATCAGTCAGTCTCCTATCTCAGGTCCCCATCTTGCTTTCTGTAATTCCTTTCCCAGTAAGCCACCTGCATCAGAGACACACTCTAGACTCTGCTTCCAGAGTGGCTCAAACTCAGACAGATACCAACTTGATGACACTGGAACTGCCATACAAACGACTTGCTTCAACTCATCCGCTACCACATACATAGAGAAGAAAGAAACGTAATGTTCAGGCATTTGGATAGCTCCATTGTCCCAAGTAAAATGGCGACCAGTCACCCAGCATCTGAAATGCTCACATGTATTTTGATACTTACAACTCGTTGGAAAAAGGAAGAGTGGACGTGGAACTTTTCAGTCAGAAGCCAGAAGTAAGATGAATATTAGGATGTGAAAGACAAGAGGTTATTTCAGACCTTCTTTGTTTTAAATATTCAAACACCCAACAGGCATAGATGGCAAGCTCCCATGGGAAAGTCTGCCTATCTTCCAGCCACAGCCACAGTCTGGGGTTTTCCTTCTCTGGTACGTACAATAAAAGCACTTTAGATGCAAGTAAAATCCGGTGATAAAATGCCGTTTTAGTCATTTGCTGGAGTGGCAGTCACCCACTCACACACAAACAGTGTCTGTGAGAGCTCATCATTGGCCGTAAACAGACTATATTTAGATGACTTCCCATCCCGTCTCCTTCCCAGACCTGGCCAGGGCTATGGTGGCTTCCCACTCAGTCATTTTTGTCCTTTGGGTCTTGTTCCCTCATAATCCAGGGTTTCTCACTTTTCCCAGGCTCCATGGAAACCACTGTGTGGTTGGACATCGGCATGGTGCCCCACCCATTCAGGACGGCTACCAGACCATGGGCAGCTCTAGCCACAAGGAGGGTGATTTTACAATGTTGGGGCTGTGTGGTCCAGCTTGGCTGCTGCTCACTCTCCAGATGCCACCCAGACACTAGGTCACAAGGACTCTGAGGTTCCCCAAAGTCTGAGTGTTCTGCTCCCAGCCTACTTTTAGGTGCAACAGTAGGGGAAGAAGAAAGAATGGATATAGTTCTGGGGAAGGCTGTGTCTCATCGTGAGCTGGCTTTCAGTAGATCATGACTAACTGTGCCCACTGTATGGCATTGCATTCTGTTCTGAGGCACCACAATGAGAAATTGCCATTTTGTAAAGCTCCCAGGAAGAGTGTCACATCAAATCAGAAGCAGGCAGCCAAGCCACCTCAAGGTGGCTGTGATCAAGAAACAGAGAATCCGAAGTTTGGTCAAGGGCAGGAGAACACTGAGCTCTCTGCTTTGTCAGAGTTTGCTGTGAAAAGCAGCACAACAATTCAACTAGATAGATACAGAACTGAATGTAACGTCTTGAACAGATGTCTACACTTATTCCCATAACAGTGTTATTTGTAGTAGCTCAAGGGGGGAGAGTGATCAGTGTCTATTGACAGACAAACGGATGGGCAACGATGCATCTGTGCAGTGGGGTATGATTCAGTCTCAAGTAGGAAAGAAACCGTGACACGTGCTATCCAGATGAAGCTGATGACTTACTGCTACACAAAATACACCAGTCACCAATGGGCAAGTACTATGATCTCACTTCAGAGTGGTTAGATTCACGAGGACAGAATGCAGAATGCTAGATAGCACAATGGCCGCTCATCAATGAGAATGACAATGCTCGTCTGGACGGTGACTGCCTCTAAAAAAAATGGGTGAGCAAGTATATTAGGTACACTTTGCTACTACTACAAAGAGAAGATGCCTGTGAAACCAGTGGACACTCACTTCCATGGTAGAGGAACCACACACACCCCATCTCACCAGAGGGAGCCCTGCTCTGGACCCATCACCTGCCAGGCCCATGTTGGGGAGGGGCTGAGATTGTAGAGCATAGTGTGACATTCTCACACTTTCCCCATTGTGTTCATTTAGATTTCCCTCTTCTGAATTGTGCTATTTATTATTTCATTCTGGGTCTGCAGAGGTGACTCAGTAGTTGAGAGCACTTGCTGCTCTTGCAGAGGACCCTCGTTCAGTCCCCAGCATCCACATGGTGGCTCCCAGCTGTTTGTAACTTCTGGTCTCCCTGGATAACAGGCACACATGTGGTATGTGAACAAAACCTGTGTGCCCATAAAATACAAGCAAATAAATCTTTAAAAATTAATCAACAGTGAAACATCACTTGTTGTCAAGACCGAGCCTTCAATTGACCAGGCAATTATATTCCACACAAGAAAATGCACAATCGTAATGAGACTTTGCTAGGGCATTTGTTTGTTTGTTTGTTTGTTTGTTTGTTTTTGTTTTGAGACAGGCCTCGTGTACTCCAGACTGGCCTTGAACTCTCTATGTAGCTATAATCTTGAACTCTGGATTTACAGACTTCCATGTCCAGATGGCTGGTGTGACAGGCCTTTGCCACTGACCTTAGCTTTGGTGTTCTGTCACTGATAGATGGTATTCTTCTGCTTTGCAGAAGTTGATTTTCACAGAGCTGTTTCTTTGGAAGAAACTACAATCACTCCCTTAAAAAAAATTCTGCCCTTCTTTTCCACGAAAAACTGTAGTAGAATGAGAATCAGAAATCGGTTAGTTTATGAAAAAACAGGGAGTTAAGCATCCAAGGTTGTACTTCCCGGAGTGAAAACATAGCAAAAGGATTGTGCTGTTCTGGACTCCAGTTCTCCACCCAACTCCCAAGCACACTGCAGGTTTCTTTACACCCCAGGCTGGAGGAGTTTACACCGAGCCATTGAAACTTTAAAGGGACAGCCTGGGAAAAGAGGCTTCATCACATTTACTCATTCGCCTAGCAATGACTTCTCACTGGGCCCGGGGGAAAGTACTGAAGCCAGATTTCTGGTTCACAGAGAACCTAAGTTACGAGTTTATCGATAGAGTACACAGTGTGAAAACTAAACATAAAAACATACAATAATGGAATGTGGTATTTTTGCCTAGTGCAAAAAAATATATAAATAAAAAGAAAGAAAACGTTCACATTCTAAAACAATTGAATATCTACATGAGCTTTTCCTCCTTTGAGTCTTTGTAACCTCGGGGCTTCATGGGGAATTCCTTACATTGTTTAATTATGGTTTCTTTGGGATTAGTGGGAAAACTTAGTTACAGAGACCCCCTGGTGCAGTCTGCAACCTGTGAGTGTCTTCCTCAAGTTGACCACCAGAGAGCAGTGTTGTCATTCAGTAGCGCGCTACGCCCCACCCCATGCGGCTCACAGGCTCTTTCCAGCCTCTAGCGCTTATAGTATTTTTTGTTTTTTGTTTTTGTTTTTGATTTATAAAGCGCTATTCCTCAGCAGATTCCTCCTCCTCTCCCTGTGCCCAGTTGCTTCAGAGAACATCGCAGAAGCAAACACAAATAAGAGGTACAAATCCCTCAAAGGATAGGGTAATGGACTGATGAGTGTGCTCAAATGGATATAGGGGAAAAAATGGAGGCACAGGACCTGGCCAGAGTGCGGAGGCTTCCTCATCAAGCAGAAAAAAATAACTGTGGTCAGTGGGGCGCTTGCACGAATGTATTTTTATAAGAGGAAAGACGGACTTTGAACGTTAACAATCTATGCATTCCCCCTGCTCCTGGCTTCAAACTATTGTGCTCCTCCTGGTTTAAGGAAGGATTTAAATGAACCAAGGGAGCCCTACAAAAGCAAGACTACAGCGGACTGAGAGCCTGGGTGTGGGGTGTGTACCAGTGGGTCTTTTAAAGGACAGACAAAAGGGATTATAGACTGGACTGGGGCACTGGAAAAGAGCAAGTCATTAGTTGGGCAAATCGGAGATGCCTAAGTTGATGGGAAAGTAAAAAGGAAAACCTGATCAAATTGGCACAGCGGTTAGAGTCAAGAGATAACAAGAGACTGAGGAGTTGACAGATCGCTGTGCCGGGTCAGAAGATCAGGGCCTCTCCAGAGCTGTTTGACCCAAGCCTCCAAGCTCTACAACCCGGCTGTCTTATTTAAGTTTCCGCAGTTCTCACAGCCCTCCTCCACCAAGGTGGGTATTAGCTTCATTGTTTTCAAGATGAAAACAACTGTAAGTCAGATGTTCAAGGCTATGCAGCCAAGGAGATAAACACGAAGCTGGGATGCATATTGCCACTGGCTCTCTGACCTCTGCTTTGCCGGCTTCCTGAGCAAGGCTGGGGGTTGGGGTGGGAGTGGGGGGTGGGATGAGCACCCAGGGGCAAGACGCATGAAGGATGTTCACCTTCGTCCTGTGACAGTTCTTGCCAGCTGAGCGAATGATGTCTAGCACTGGGGCCTGTGTGCTCTTCTTGCTCTGCTTGCCTAAGAGTGACAGGTGGCCTGGCTGAAACTGGTCTAAGGGCGTCTGAGTTCTACCCTGTTCTTGTTCTTCCTCTTCTGTCTCAAGAAGCAGAGGGAGGCGGGGGACATCACAGCCCAGAAGGACAAGGAGGAGAACGTGTCCAAGGTACATCTGGAGCCCAGCCAGAACAAACCTCAGGGGATGCCATAGGCCATTGTCACCCAGCACCAGCAGGCGGCATGCAAATTGGGTTAGGGAAAAGGGTAAATTACAGGGTTAAAAAAAATGGTGTTGTGAGTCTTGTAAGATATGTTCTTATTTAAACAAGACCAGTATTTTAAAATTTAAAAACAAGACCAGTGTATTGAAAAATCTCTCTCTACTACAAAATTGTAAGAGGTGGTGGGTAAAGTGACCAGGAATAGTTGATGGCAAAAAATGTTCATGGGTTCCTGTGGTACAATAACAGAAAGGACAACTGAGGCCCCAGAGAAATAAGATTGGCCAGAGAGTGTATCCCTCCCCTCCACTGGGATCTCCATGACACCCCACTGAGCCTTCCCAGTCCTCTCAGGACTTTAATCTGAAGACAGGAAAGCTATCCAAGGAGACTTGTCACAAGCCCACCTGTCAACTTTCTAACAATTGGATTCCGAAGAAGAATGGAAGGTGGGGGAGTGGCAGAGAAAAAAAGAACAAAGGACTTTGCCGTGGGCAGAGAGCTCGGCCTTGAGTCTGGCTGAGCTGGCGTTTCCATGGTGGGCCCAGGTTTCGGTTGCATAACCACCAGCCAACCGTCATCCCTCAACAATGAAGGCCTGGTGAGGGATAGCTAGCCTATTTTTGTCTCACGCATTTGTGGACTCCATTCAAAAGCTCTGTGGTGCCAAGTCAAAGCGAAGACAGGTTTGAGTCACAGACACCTGGCTCGGCCTCGGTGGGTGGCATTGGCAGAGAAAGATGGCCCGGAGTGGCGTGCGGGGGTATGCACTTGTGACTCAGGTTGGTGCTCATACTAAAACCTGGATGTGTGGCAAGAACATTCCCTGTCCGTGCCCATATCCTCCCTGACGCCCTCGCAACCCACGTCTAAACATTAGAAAGTAGTACCAAATTAAAATGGTATAAAAGCCAAAAGGGGTGGGGGGATGAGGATAGGATAGGGGGTTTCTAGGGAGGGAAAATGGGGAAAGGGGAAGACATCTAAAACGTAAATAAATAAAATATCCAATAAAAATTTTTTTTAAAGAAGTAGTACCAAACTTTCCTGGGGTGGTCTACCCCGAGACGAGCAGGTGTGTGCAAAGTGAGTCTCTGATGACTTGGAGAGTTTAAAAGTGATTTGTTTAAAACCTTCGACACTTTCTGAACCTGCTTCTAGGTGTCTGGAATATAAATCATTGAGTTTACATTTCAGATAAAAACTATTTGCTCTCAAGGAGATAAAAACTATTGTACCCATTCTGTAGATGGAGAAACTGATGTCCTCAATAGCTCTATGACTCATGCAGGTCACACTTGATGGGGGTAGTTTTGGAATGTGAAGTCAGTCTTCAGATTTAGAACCTCCAGTTCCTCCCTCCTTATTTTCTTGTTTTCTTCTCATTAAAAAAAAAAAAAGTGCTTCTTAGATTTGGGAAAATAAAGTAACAATTCAACTAAACGCCATTGTCTGTGGCCCTTCAGGAATGAAGAATGAGTGTGCACTTGCTGGTAGTCCCAGTGGTTGGGAGGCTGGGGGCAGAAGATTGTGAGTTCAAAGACAGCTCTTGCCTCAAGATAGATAGATAGATAGATAGATAGATAGATAGATAGATAGATAGATGAGCAGGTGGACAGATGGAAAGAAAGACAGAAGGACACAAATGTAAGAAGAAAAAAAGAAAGACTAGGCAATGTTTCACCAGTTACAAGTAACAAACAACTCTATACCCCTAGCCATGTTCAAGTGTCCTTTCTCCTTTCTAAAACGTCAGTAAACAACCCCACAGGCGTCTGAGGGCAGAGCTGAGTGATTCTACAATACTTGGCACCCAAAGCCTTGGTGAACATGGCTTTGTTTTTACTATTGAGAAAAATGTGTTACGATTTCCTTTTCTGAGTCAGAGCAAAGTCGTGCACTATTACTTGGCTATAGAATATTCATGAGGTCCCAGTGGAGGAGGCTGTGATTTGATTTTAACGAACATTGACTAATGGCTTAATAATCCTGAAGAGAACCGACAGAGTCCTGATAATAGAAGATGAATTTGGGTTGCAAGTTCTGAAAATGTCGATATCCAGGGAGGACCGTAGATTAAAGATGAGATAGTTACTTCTAGGCATTGTGTGTATCAGGATGAGGGTTTGTTGCAGAGCAAACACATCCTGAGATCTCACTTACACAGTAAAGGGGTCCTTGCTGTGCATGGTGATGATGCCAAGCCTACACTTCCTGCATTCAGACATGATGGAGGCAGAAGGATCAGGTTCAGTATGTAACAAGTTCAATCTAGGCTTCAGGAGACTCTGTCTCCATAAGCCAAAATAAATAAATTAAAAATTAGAAGTGTACTTCTTGCTCACTAAAGACAAGGTCAGACTGCTTTCTCTAGGACAACTGTGGTCTACCTGTAGCCTTGACATCTGGAACACATGGCTCCCAAGTTCCACCAAGAGAAACTTAGAGGGCAGGAGTCAGTGGGGCTGTTGGGCCACTCAGACTTCAGTGCATACTTTAAATGGGGTCTGCATTCTCTCTAGGGTGTATCAGCATGGTTTGGGGTACTAGTTCTAGAATTTTGGGATCAGAACTGAATTTTACATTGGGAAAGCACAACAGTGGACTTAGGATGCACCCTAGTTACATCTGCAAAGATTCTGCTTCCAAACAAGGCCTCATTCGCAGGCTAAGGTAGATGTATATTTTGGGTGGGGAGAGGCATTATTCAACACAAAGATTACTTGGGAAGGACAAATGTTACCATCATGTCATATGTGGTCCAGACATTTGTCACAACAAAACTAAGCTTTCCTGATAAACCAGAGCCTTCTTTGGGTCCCTTCATAGTCCCATTTATTTACATATTTCCTAGTGGATTCCAACCCCTCCTTAGTTAGATATGCACCCTTCCAGCACACACTTCTGTATTTTCTTCTCAACTTATATTTTCCATAGTTGAAGCTTAGGACGTTTTGTCTTCTTAATAATTTGCATAATTGGCATCTTGTTGAATGAATCATTTAAGGCTATTGTATAGTCAGCATTTCACTGGCCAGAACTGTTCAAATGGAAAAACCACAAACTTGATGTATTCGTTTGTTATTCATTCATTCATTAATAATTCAAACTTAATTATTCATACAGATGAATATTCTGAATTCTATCATATGAATATGCTAAGTGCTATTTATCAAATCCATTGATGTTAGTGATTTAGAATATCTTCAATGTTGTTCGGTAACAGACTCTCTTAGGACTTTCTAGAGAAACAGAATCAATAGGCTATCTAGAGAACTGAAGATATCTGCCTCTATCTGATGGACAGAAATAGAGAGGAGAAGAAGGAAGAAAAGAGGACAGGGAGGGAAGAAAAGAAGAGAGGAACTCAGGGAGGAGGAATGAGAACTGCCTTCCAATCAGAGACAAGTCCATCCCACCCTCATATGCTATAGTTTAGATCTGGAATCCCTCCAGAGGCCCATATGTTAAAGGCTTGGATCTGTCCTGTGGTGTTACTGGAAGGTGGTGGAACCTTTAAAAGAGCATCTAGGTTATTGGGAGTATGCACTTGAAGTGGGGACGGCTAGACTTGGTGCCTTCCTCTCTATCTTTTGATTCTTTAGCCACTCCTCCCCCATCTTGGTGTGCCATCTACCCACAATTCCAAAAGCAGCAGGAGTAGGGTCAATAGACTTTGGACTGCAGCTTCAAAACCATGAACCAAAGCAGAATGTTCTTTCAAAGATCTATAGCTATTTCATTATATGCAGCATTCAGCATATTTAGTTCATCTTCTCCACTCCTTGTTAGGGTAGAAGAAAGCTGGTCACACATTTAGAGGAGGCACAGAAACATACCCCCAAGTGCTCAAGTCAGCTCACCATTGCATCCACAACTTCCTGGGGGCTCATTCACACTTTATACGATTAAACTCAAATAAACAATAGCTCTCTGGCTTCCTGAAACCGTTTTCAGGAACTCTTGCCAGCCATGGACTTCATGAACCTTTCCGAATCTCTGTGATTGGTGCCTCACTCTCTTCCCAGTACCTACCTGTGCTTCCATTTCTTTTCCCCAGTGCTCTCTGCAGTCCTAACATGGGGCAGTCCTGGCAGTTGGAAACAGAGGAGCTTTGTGGAAGGGTTGAACTATGCACTGCAGGATGTTTGCAGTATCAGTGTCTCTACTCACTGGATAGAAGAGTGCTCATCTTTTTGTGTGACAATCACATATGTCTACAGACAGTATCAAATATATCCTGGCTGACCAAACCACCCACAGTAGAACCAATGACTTAATGGAAACTCCAAACTACAGCACTGGTGGCAGATGTTCCCAGGAAGCTCTCCTCTGTCTCAGACACGTTGGGGATGGGTATTAAAAGCATTCCCGCGCACCTGGCTGTCTTCTCCAACAGTGCCTGCCTTCTGGTTGATCTAAAGGTTTAGGTTCTGGCCAGAGTTCTCTGTCTGATATGTAGAGGGAATTAATAACTTCATGAGCAAGACAAACCAAGAATAAATACAGAAAGAATCTGTCTTTTATTTTGATGGCAGGAAATGATAGTAACCTAACAGGGAGTTTTGCTTAAATTTTCTGTCTCCTTAATTGAATTTTCTCCTTTGCTTTCGCAGTGGGGACCAAGCTAGCAGATGTTATTATTGCACTCTGCCTTTTGATGTTAAGGGAAGTTTAAGGCAACCAAGATAAATAAGAACAAGAACCATCCTTTATTTACAGGTCAGGTATCTGTCAATCACCACAGTGTCCTACAAGAAGCAAGGATGTTCCCCAGTTAGCATGATGCACACCATGAAGTGCACTCACAGAGAAGTTGTGACTGTACTCACAGAGAATTTTATATAGCCAGACTTGAAGTTTAGCTATTGGCTGCCCTTGTAGCAGTTCAGGAAAGAGGGAATGTAGAGAATTCAGGAAGAGGGAATTTTTCTCTAAAGAAAAATTATTGTTTACACCCTGATAAGAGAAGATGAGTAACAAAAATCCAAGAGCAATAAAATAATAGTATCCTAAGACTTCAAAAGCCCTTCAAAGCTTGAACTTCCTTAGTATATAGGATAAACAGTCATAGACACTTCACTTTTCCCTGTGAAAAGCATGACAGAAGAACAAAGTATGGGGAACATATAAGAATGGCAAGAATATATCAAGACAATGTTAATTTACATTAAAATGAATCAGCTCTTATATCTAGGCAAGGTTAAGGTATATAATTGACTCAAGAATGGTGTAATGGTTGGTCAGCAGTATAAATGTAACTTATGAGGCTAGGGAGATGGCTCTATTGCTAATGTGCTTGCTACTTAAACATGAAGCATGGAGATCTGAGTTTGGATTCCCAGAACCCATGTAGAAAGGCAGGTTTGGCAGTGTGCACCTATAATCCCAGCACTGGGAAGGTAAAGACAGGATCACAGGGGCTTGCCCGGCAGAAAGTCTGACCTAGTCAGGTTCAGTGAGAGAGTATTTCTCAAAAAGCAAGGTAAGGGGAGATAGAAAAGACACACAGCATTGATATGCACATATGCACATAGACAATCACATACATGAAGGCTATCTAAATGAAATAGTCAAGTAATGAGGGAGACAAATCTCCAAGTGGCTTTTATTTTCTACCAAATGAAGCTCCAGTACCAGGATTGGATTACATCTAATTGAGCTGTTGGCCAAAGAGGGCCCATGGGAATTCACAAACGTCATAGGCTCTTGCCAAGGCTATAGGTTGGTCTCCACAAACTGACAAGAAGTCCCTCTTCCTAAAGACAACACCGACACAACAGGTTGAACATGGAGAGGTTAAGCAGGAGCCTTCACCCAGACAAATCACACAAACAAATGTTCTTCATGCCACTGGCCTATAGAATTAAAAAATGATCAGGATTGTTTTTCTTTTATTGTGTGAGATTGAATCTAGGGCCTTGTGTGTGCTAAAACTCTACTACTTATGAGGCTAGGGAGATGAGCCCCATCTCCCAGCTTGTTTTTCTTTTTATTTTGGGGCAGGGTCTCACTAAGTTTTCTAAGTTGTCCTTGAGCTTACTGTGTACCTCAGCCTGACCTGAGATTCTTTAATTTTTTAACTTATAATTTCATAATTCTTTAAAAATATTTTAATTAATTATTTGAAAATTTCATAAATATATTTTACTCACATTCATCCCCTCCCCATCTTCTCCCAGATCCACTCCCAAACCTCACCAACCCAATTTTATGTCTTCTTTCTTCTTTTAAACACATGGAGTCCATTTGTGCTGCCAAGATTCTCCTGGCTGTGATCTCTACCCTGGAGCTTGGTTGACCTACCAGCAGTCACACCTTAGAGGACACTGACTCTCCTTTTATCAACAGATATCAATTGCCAACAACTCCGTCAGCTAGGGTATGGCTCTGGGTCTACCTCTCCTCCATGCTGGGATTTTGCCTGGCTTGAGCTAGTTGAGCATGCTGTTAAAACTGCTGTGAGTTCATGTGTGCAACTGCCCAGGAGTGTTCAGAAAACAGCTTTGTTATAGTCATCTACTGCCTCTGGCTCTTAACATCTTTCCAGTCTCTCTTCTGTGACGACTTCTGACTCTTGGGGAGAAGAGTGTGATATGACTATTCCAATTAGGGTTGAACGCTCTGTGACCTCTTATTCTCTGTATGTTAATTAATTGGATATCTCCATATTAATTGCCATTTACTTCAAGAAGAAGCTTCTCTGATGAAGAGATATACTACTTTGTTGATGTAATAATAGGTCATTAAGAGTCAGTTCAATATTATAGCCATTTAGCAGAATAATGGCAGTTGGCTCTCCCATACTACTGTCTTGGCCCCAGTAACAATGCCAAGAATGGATTCCATCTTGTAAAGCAGGCCTTAGGTCCAATCAGCAAGTGTTTGGTTACTCTAACCACATTTGTGCCAATGTTGTACAAGGGGGCGTATCTTACCAGGACAATCACTATTGTAGTCTACATTGTTTGTAGCTGGGCCAGATGATCACTTGTCTGTGATAGTATTCGTAAGATTTTTCAGAACTATATCAGTTAGCTAGAAGGGATGAAGCTTCTATGGCCTGGAATTATTTTATCTCCTGCTTTAGCCTTCCAACTATCTGGGATTATAGACATGTATCATTCTGTCCAGATGTTTTGAAATTTGTATCACTATTTAGAAAACTTTAGTTTCTAAGAGAACTGAAGGTTTCACAATGTATTTCAGGGAGGAAGATATGACTCAAATAGTTAAGGTAGAAAACAAATGTGCTGAGATGGGGGTGTACGTCAGGGGCAGAAGCACTGCTTAGATGAGACTGAGTTTAATCCCAAGCACCAAAAATATAAATAAACAAGCTGTGGTAAGAGCCTTTATCAGTGAGCCATCAGGCAAATGGATGGAACTAAAAAATAGAACCATCTTGACGGAGTTATCCCAGACCTAGAAAGACAAATACAGTATATTTTAACTTATCTGAGGATATTAGCTGTTAAACCAATGATGACTAAGCTACAATCCACAGAATCACAGAGGTCAGGTACTGAATAAGCTACTGCAGGATACAGGCAGACATCGTTAGGGAAGGGAAATGGAATATAGTTATCAATGGAAGGAGGGGCCTGGTGTGGGAGGATCAAGGGCGGGCAGGAGGATGGGAGAGGGATATGGGGAGAGACAGTTAAAATTAAGGATTATTTAAAGGGTGGTATGGAATATAATACAGTAAATATTTCCTGAAATATTCACATACATGAAGACTGTCTAAATGAAATAGTCAAGTAAAGAGGGAGACAGAGCTCCAAGTGGCTTTTTTTTTCTACCAAATGAAGCTCCAGTACCAGGATTGGATTACATCTAATTGAACTGTTGGCCAAAGAGGGCCCATGGGAATTCACAAATGTCACAGGCTCTTGCCAAGGCTATAGGTTGCTCTCCATAAACTGACATGAAGTCCCTCTTGCTAAAGACCACACCTACACAACAGGTTGAACATGGAGAAGTCAAGCTGGAACCTTTACGCTGCATTCTAGCATCTTGGATACAGGAAGGTACTCTGTATGCTACCAAAAGAGAAACGTAAACACCAATGCAGCCAGGAACTCTTTGCTCTGCAGTGGTGTCCTACCTACAAGATATGCTAGGGCAATGGTTGCACAAAGCTTGTGGAAGTAACCAACAGTATTTGATTTGAAATAAGGCCCACACGACGAGATGAAACCCATACTCTACACTGCCTGGGGGAACTGAAACTAGATACCAAGTAGTCCAGGGACTTAGGGAAAAACGAAATATTAATGCCTTAAAAATTAAAGTAGCAATAAAATGATTAAAATGACTATCTGCTACACTCAAAGGTTAGTGCTTTGCTCAGCCACCATCAGAGGAGCTTCCTCCTGTTTCTGGGATTTGTCCCTTCTGCAGTTGGGAACAAATACAGAATCTCACTATTGAACAATGTGAAGACAGTGAAAGGCCTTGGAACACGCAGCACTAAATGAGGTATCTCCATCAAATCCCGCCCCACACAGCTCAGGGAACTCTGAGCAAGAGGAGGCAAAAGGCGTATAAGAGACAGAGAAGTTGGAGGACAGAGAGAAAACAAGGCCTTCTAAATCGGCATGCACAGAGCTGGCATGGGTCTGCACCAGGTCCTTGTCATGTGTATTATGGCTTCCAGTTTAGTGTTTTGGGGGATTCCTGAGTGTGTGAATGAGTGTGTCTCTGATCCTTATGTCATTTCCTTTTTCTTTGTTTGTCTTGTCCAACCCTGATATAATGGATTTTGTTTTCTTTTATTATATTTTATTTTGTTATATTTAATTATTAACCTCTAGAAGTCTCTTTCTTCTAATGAGAGACAGAAAGGAAGTGGATCTGGATAAGAGGGGTTGTGAGGAAGGACTGAGAGGAGTACAGTGAGGGAAATCTGTAATCAGGATATATTATATGAGAAACAAATATTTTTTTTAATAAAAAGCAAAAGCAAAAAAAATTGAAACAAAACATCATGGTTTAAGGCAAAAGTAAGTAAACAAATAAACAAGTTGTTTAAAGGGTTAAAAAGAATTGCCTGGATGCCTCTCACATTGAATCTTTATCAGAGCAACCTAGTAAATAAAATGCCACTGGAATTTATTCAAAAATGGTAAATAATTATATTCTAGTAAAAAGAATGAGATGTCATGATTTGGGATGGCTGGGTTTTATTTTTAACTCTGACAATGAATTATGACTACAAACCCAGTGGTTTGATAATGGAACTTTCTCATATTCTAAGACTGGCTCCTCTGATGAGTGTTGGCCAAGGGTTTCCACATGAACGGTGAGGGCTGACAGATGAATATGCCCACTGTCTCAGTTGATAACAATGAACAGATTCCTCGTAGCACCAAGTAGGCAAAGAAGCCATGGCAGGCCTCGGGATTCAGAGGCAAGACCATAGGGACGTCACAGCAGTCATAATAACCAGACTTTAGGCACGAACTCACATGATCCCACAACACAGTCATGTTCCCAAGACCACATTAGGTACACCGTCCAATGTGCAGGTACATCTCAGAGTCATGTCAAGGGAGAAAGTTGCTCATGATCACTTCCTGAACCTGGGCTCTGACAGCTTTGTGCTCCCCATGAAAGCTGGAAGAAAGTTGTAGACGGGGGCATAGGTCATTGTCCGAGACACAAATTGTATTTGGAAATATACTTGATTTGTACAAATGACTTAGCTGCCTGGTAACTGTTTTCTCTCTCTCTTTCTTTCTTTCTTTCTTTCTTTCTTTCTTTCTTTCTTTCTTTCTTTCTTTCTTTCTTTTTTAAAGACAGAAAGCTTTGTCTTAGAATTCTTCCTTTTTCTTTTTTTTTTCTTTAAAAAAAATACGTGAGAATCCTAATGTCCTTTTAATGATTTTAAAATATATTTGATCTGACTGAGGGCAAGTAGATTTATTCAAAACCTGTCACTTCCATCACACACAGATCTCAAAGCACATTTTTCCAGCCAGGACAAGGGGGGCTCTGAGAATGAGCAGATGTCCTCTGCTCAGTGGGCACACAGACTTTGGGGCAGAGTTCGAATTTATCTGCCATCAGTCCACTGGAGAATTTGGGCAGCCAATTGGAGTCTCATTCTCTGAATAAAGAAAGTTTATTTTCTAAATTTTTCTTCCACAGGAGAAAACTAACCACACCAATTTTTGCCTCAGACTTTCTAAGTTATATCTCTTAAGTCTATAGAGGCATTTCAAACCAGTTCCAAACAGTTTTGTCAAGTCGAAACAGCTCTGACTCTTTCCAAGGGCAGAGACGTATTTGAATGGATAGGGTGTGAGGCAGTTTTCTGAAGGTTGTTTGGATTTCAGGAAATGAGCAAGATAAGCTGAATGCCCCTTTCCTGATCTGACTCTAAAGAGAAAAAAAAAAGTCTCGTCCCTGCCCAAAGATACTTAGGACAAACCACTGACATTTCCTAAGTTCAAAAGAACAGAAAAACCAAGGAAAACTTACAACGAAAGGCTTAGGATGCAGCAGAGACATAGCAAAAGGACCACATAGACCGTGACAAATGGGGACAAACAGCTCCTGAGCATCCGTGTTCAGTGCTGTTTGTTTTTATGTGGAGTCTGTGCAATTCGAGGAAACGGGGGACACCTGCAGGTCTGTCCTGCTTCTCTTCCTTTCCCTTGCAGTTCAGTCAGAAGCAGAACTCATCCTGGTGTTACTGATAAACTATTCCATGGATGGTTTCAGAGAAGTGCTATGTAGTAAAACCGATTGTATAGAGCCAGGGTATATATCTTCTCTCTCTCTCTCTCTCTCTCTCTCTCTCTCTCTCTCTCTCTCTCTCTCTCTCTCTCTGTGTGTGTGTGTGCATGTGCGTGTGCGTGTGTATGTATGTAAATCAAGCAAAGAGGTAGCAGAGTCACTCTCATTGTAGGACACACCAACATGTATAGAATTTCTTGGTCCTGGATGTGATGTATCGAATTTCCCTTGTCAGTAGGGTTTACATACAGACCTCTTCAGATCCCCTAGTCTCAATCCAAACTGTTGGGCAAAAAGAGGAGAGCTTCTCTCTGATCTCTCAGGAGCCAGGCCTTGAGTGCAGAAACTCAGGAATCCCAGTTTCCAGTAAGTACCCACTCCATATCCTCTAAATGGATACTGTGACATACAGCATACAGCATATTCTGGGATGTAATCATGCAGTCAGAAAACTTGGTTTAAAGTTTGGGGACAGGAGTGAGGAGTAGGGGGTTCCTGATGACTCCCACAAACATCATTTCCATGTGCTTCAAAGGAGATATGGCTTCATTCTCATGCCTTCTGACCTCGGGCACACGCAGGGTACAGCCACAGAACACCATGGGGTGTGAAACTGCAGTTTCTCACTGTCCTTGAAGGAGGAGCTAGCTGGAATTAGACCCCAAGAGTCTTCTTAATAACTATTTATAGGAAAAAAAATCCCCTAAAGCCCAGCTTTTTCTTTTCATTGTATCCCACACAAACTGCAAAATCCATAATGGGAAACATTCCAGGGTTGAGAGTATTGCTCAGTTGTAGAGTATTTGCTTAATGTTTGTAAGACCCTGGGTAAAAACAACTGACCTATCAACCAACCCAACACCTTCCACTTCTCAAAAAGAAGCCTCCAAACACTGCTGCATGCACTGTTTGACTGGATTTTATTCATTAAGCACTCGAGCCCTGGGATTCCTCATGCCATGCACCCTCATCTGTTCTGGGAACTCAGCCAGTGAAGAGCTCTGTCCAGGACAAACACCTGGATAGCTCTATCTATTTCTAGTTATGGCTATTGACAATGCAGGGCACTCAGATCGATGAGCCTAGTGTTCTCATTAGTAAACTCAAGAGCTATCCACCCTCCACAGCAGACATAAAGCCCAGGGACTGTTCTCAGTCAGTTCATAGAGAGTTGGTGGGTGGTGGGGGTTATATGGTTTTCACCCATCACCTTACTAAGATCCTTACAGACCAGTTTCTGCTCTATCAGCTGAGTAGTTTCCAGGAGACTGAGGGTGAGGGTCAGTGAAGTTCTCTTTTAAACTGGCCCATCTAGGATAAGTGTGGGAGGACCAACACGGGAAAGGAGGGGTGTTTATTTCTCACCATTGTCCATGGATCGATACTTGATCTAATTCAGAACATTCCATCCTCTCCCCCAGAGAATGGGAACAAGTCTTCTTATCTCTTAAAAGACTGGGATTTTTATGGCACCTAAACACTCTGCCAAGGGTTGGGCCACATCCAAGTCCTCTGACTTCAGTGCCTACAAGTGGCTTTCAAGTTCCTTTGTCCTTTCTCTGGTCCTGTATCACCTTTATTCCTTAGCTTTCCCTCAAATCTTTCCACAACAATCGCTGAGTCCTGACACATTTCTTCCTTCACTCATGAACCGTAAAAGAGCGAGTGACCAGATTTACTTCCTGATGTTAAAGAAACCTTTAAAGACCTCTTCCACTGAAGGGAGATTGGAGTGACACTGGTTGAGGTCCCTCCTTGAATCAGTTTCAAATGTACATTTCTTCCCATGTACCAGCTCATTTGACAGGGAAGACCCAAACTGCCCACCCAGCACCTGGAGGAGAGGCTCCCTGGCTGCCTTCCTGGAGGTGTCACCTATCTGAGTTCTTCCTAGTTATGGGAGGGAATAAGCACCTGCCAGTGCCTGTGACCACTTGATCCCAGCCTCACAGCACCCTGTGGGTGGGGAGAAGACCAGAAAGAAGAGCCAGCTGGTGAAGGCGCCAGGCTCTGCCTTTTTCCCTAGTCACTAAGCAATTCTCTCATCTCTGCAGGCGCTCCACTGCTGAGATCCAGGGCGAAGGTATTTGAAGTCATGCCAGTAAAAGCTCTGGAAACAGGGATGGGAGCTTGTGCTGGAAGCCAGGACAGAGCCCCATGCTGATTCCCTATTCCTCTTATTTATTTGCATGATCTGAACTAATTTCTCAGCTGTAATCTACACCACCCACCACCTAGGAACTTCCCAGAAGTGTCCAGCAGGGGAGGGGTGGGAATGGGAAAGAATGTACCCCACTCTTAGGCAGTGTTCATGTAGCCTGAAGAGTATTCCCAGGCTGTCACAGCTGAGTCAAAATAAGAAAAGTATGTCGGCAACAAATAACCAATAAAGGATGCTCTGATTTTATAAGAGAACGGACATGTGACTTTGTCAGAGAAGACAATGAGTTGAGGTGTGTGGCCCCAGGAATCCAGTACTTACGTATGTTCTGGTCATTTTCTTAGATATGTTTGTATTCGTTCTGATCCTTACCAGTTACGGGGGCCTTGGTGCTCACTGCTCAGGCACTTGCCCAGCTTGTGCAGTGCCCCACGTCCCATTGCCAATACTGAAACCAAAGTAAAACTGCGTTAGAAAACTTAAATGCATGTTGCTAAGTGAAAGAAGTCAGTCTGAATATAGCCACGCTATGTAATTCCAACAAGATGTTACCCTGAGAAGGGCATAATGAAAGAAATAATGAAAAGTAAAGTTGGGGGGGGGGCTTAGGCAATTACTCAGAGTGAAATTACTCAGTGTGGTACTGTTGTAGTAGGCACATGCCATTAGTCATCTGTCTAAACCTGAGCACCCACAACACCCAGGGTGAATGCTTACATAAACTCTGGTGAGCTTGGTGACGATGATATGTTTTTGTAGAGTCATCTGTTTTTAACAAATACACCATAGGGTGGGCGGTGATAAGGGGCGTGACCAAATACTGAGGAGGAGAATGAGTGGGAAATCTTTACACGCTCGGTTCAATATTGCTTTGACCCTTCGATTGCTCCTCATGGACACGGAGGTTGAGGAGATGAAGGTAGTGGCATCCATGCGACACTGGGGTGTGCTTACCACCACTGAACTGTGCACTTAGTACATTTAATAGTGTGCATTTCCCTGTAATCAAATATTATCATTTATTTTGGTGACTGAATTTTGGATGTTCTCTTCAAGTCTGTGTATGCCTCACCTGCCTCCCTCTGGCCCTGGCCCTGGCCCTGCTCTTCTGCCTCAGAATCAGAAGCTGCCGGGTGCTGTGGTGGAGAGTTACTCATGTATCTGAGAGTCACTATCTATATTATATGCAGACACCAAGCTGTTTGGCTACTAAAGGCACAAAGCCTTAGTCACCAAAAGCTTGTTAAATAAATATTATTTTACCTTAAAACATGTGGTGTAGTCTCCTTTTTTTTGTAGATTTAGAGAAATAAACCTATTCTTATATGTCTTGCTATGTGTTATCATATGTACATAAAAATAGAATCAGAATAAGTGAGAGAGAAGGACAAACACAATGGGCTCTGGTCTCCAAGGGACACTGGTTCGACGATCCCCAAATTACACCAAAGTCCACACATGCCCAGGTCCTGTATGTGACATAAAGAAATGTTTACATAGAGCTCACCCGGAGCTTCCTTTGCACTTTAAATCGTATCTAGCTGATTTACAATACACAATAGCAGGAACATTAATCTTGTTATACTGGATTATTTAAGGAATGATGGAGATACCTCCTCACACTTTAAGTAGAAGCTAAATATTTTTTTTCAAATATTTTGCATCGCTGGCTGGTCTAAGTGGAGGATTTAGAACCTGAAGGTTAGGCGGGCTAACTGTGCAGGGAAACAAAGCAACTAATGCGTATCTACTGTAGAGTGATGGATGTCTCAGCCTTACTAGCTCAAAGAAACTTGTGTGCAGGACTGGATTTCTACAGCTCAGAGTCTACAGAATGGCAGGGCTGGGCTTTTGCTCTGAATAAAAACGGAAGATGTGAGCTGAGTTGAGTTTTCTGCTGGAGGTTCTGGAAAAGTGTTCCTCTCCATCTCGTGCCCACTATGGACAGAGAACCCAGTGCCTGAGGTTGTAGAACTGTAGGCCCCATTTCCCCACTAGTCTTTGGTCACATTGCTCCTCTGTGGCTTCTACTAGTTCCTTTGTGACACTGTGGTGAGTTCCTAACAGCTTCCAGGAGGAAAGCTTACCTGGGCCCATAGTGGGAAGGCATGTTCACAATTGTGGGAGGGTAAAGCAAAGGCACCTCACATCAAGTTGAGCTAGGAATCAGGGAGTATTCATGACTTGGGACTGGGGACCACCTTCAAAGGATCACTCCTAGTGACCTATTTGCACCCTTCAGGCCCCATCTTCTGTAGGTTCCACAGTCTGCCCAAACAGCATGACCAGCTGGGAACAAACATTTAAAAACCCAACCTCAAGAGATATTTCAGATTCAAACCATGACTAACCCCCTCTTTGTGTGTGTGTATGTGTGTGTGTGTGTGTATGTGTTATGTGATGTACATGTTTGTGTTTGCATGAGTGTAAGTGTAATTGCACAATTGTAATGTGCACATGCATTTGTGCACATACAAGAGTGGAGACTTGAAGTTAATGTCATGTGCCTTTCTGTAACACTCTTCCTTGAACAATGAGGCACGATCTCCCTGAACCTGGAGCTCACCATACTTTGGTTAACCATTTGATTTGCTCTGAGGATTCCCAGCCTCTGGTTTCCATATGCTGAGATTATTGTCTGGCCACCATGCCATCCCATTTGTTACAGATTTTCTGGGGATTTGATCTCTAGTCCTTATGTGTTTATGGCAACTGCTTCACCCTCTAAGCCATCTGAACTTTCCCTTCGTCTAAGGGTTTTCTTTCAACAACATCATCTTTGAGCCTTTTCATTGAGGATCTCTTACCTAGATTCAAAGAATGCAGGTGATTTTTCTGTTTTAAGGTGAATTTATCTTAAACTTTAATGACATCTGCAAAAACCCTTCACATCAGTATTTAACGTTGAACTGAGTGACAGAGCATACACACATAAGTAGGGCCAGACTTCTGCATGCCCTACTGGCCTTTGAAATGTGTGAGGCTATTGGGTGAGTGGCTTTGGGGTCTTCCTGTCCTGTGATTGCTCTTCCCACATGGGTGGCATGCTTAACTTCATGCTTTGCTACTGCAGACAGCCCTGAACCCACAATAGCTACACCTCCAAGGACCAGAAGGAGAGCTGTGGAGTAGAGTCTGTCTCTCTTCCCAGGCAGTGTGAACTTGGGCCAAGACCACCAGCACAGGTGGTAATTGTGACAATTTTCTCTGAGATCAGATTACTGGCTGACCCCCTCCCCTCCTGTCATACTCAGCCCCCACCCTTCCTCAGATGGAAATGATTTGTGGACTATAAGTAAGTGTGCTCTAGAGGCAGAGCCCTTCCTAGGCACTTTTAAATGCCATTTGGCTTGACACCCTCACCCCTGACACACACACACACACACACACACACACACATCTTTTTGCTGTTGGTGATGATTGCTCTGAGATACAGCTCAGAGCTGATTATCTTTCTAATGGATGGTACAAAGAGAAAGGGAAGTGTGTCGATTACCAAAATTGTGATTTGGGTTAGGAGCATTAACTAAAGTTTGCTTTTGTTCTCTGAGGAGAAAGGCTGGGCTAATTGTAAAAACATGGCAGAATGTTCTGTCTGAAACGTTGTGAATGATTAAAAGCCACTTCTAGGTTATTCATGTACTAAGCATCAACCTTTTACTCACTGGATGGAGTTCTTTCTGCTGGCCCCCTATCATGGTCATGCAAAGAAAGGGGCTTCTTTCCCTCGAGTCTGGAGTTGCTTTGTGTGGATGAAATTGTCCCCTGCTATGCAGTGAACACTCCAGAAATGGGCCCCATTTCTGGTGGGCTCTGTGTACTTGTCCATTTCTCCACTTCAACAGAGAGCCCCTGCACCTTGTCTACTGTTGGTGACTGGTGTCGGGATCGGCAGGGACAAGTCTTACCACTTGAGATCTTCAAAGCCCTTGTAAAACTATCATGTAAAGAGACTGGCATACCACACAAAGGACCAAGCAAGTGCTCCTGCCCCACTGCCCTAGTGAATGCAGGACCTTTGGAAATGAATTCTTGCATCACAGTCACTATGTCACGTTACAGTACTTGTTAGAATCCCTCAAAATGTTATCCATGCAACCTGTCTATCTTTTTTGAACACATCCACCAGCATATGTTTGTATATGATGTACTGCTGGGTTATAATTGGAGTCTTTAAAGTGTTTCTTTAGACTTTTTATAAAGCATCTTGGGAAGTCTTCCTCATTTAGACTTAAGAATTGTGGCTTTATTCTCTCTGTGTCTCTGTCTCTCTCTCTGTCTTTCTGTCTCTCTCTGTCTCTGTCTCTGTCTCTCTCTCTCTCTCTCTCTCTCTGTGTGTGTGTGTGTGTGTGTGTGTGTGTGTGTGTGTGTGTGCAGTGCTAAGGACTCAGCTCAGGGCTTTGCATGTGCTAGGCAAATGCTCTACTACCAACCTCCATGCTCAGCCCTGCGGTTTTACTTTTTAAATAGTCATTGTTCTCAGACTATTGTCAGCTAATGAAGGCTGTGGACCCTGCTACTCTTTACACCACAGAGAGCAAGCAATCTATTTGCTCTGATATCTGACTAGATTTGGGGCAGTTTGAAAAAAAAATACTACCTTTACAGCTGGGACATTATGGGACCTTTAAGGAGTGGAGACAATTGGGGACTTTAAGTAACTGAAGCTTGTGGCCTTAAAATGTATACTAATACTCCGTTCTCTTCCCTCTCTCTTTTCTACCCAGCTGCCATGAGGGAAGCAGGCTGCTCTGCTGCATTCTCCAACCATGGTATTCTGCCCTGCCATGGACCCCAAAGTTACAGAAAAAAAAATGTAAGCCGCTCCCCCACAAAAGAACTTTTTTCTCAAGTTAGTTGGTACAATAATGCAAAGCCAACTAACACAAGGGTCCAGTATTGGTACATCATTGTTAACTGAGCTCTGGAATTCACACCTTGGTTCATTCTCCATGTTGTAACTCTATAGTCTTTAATACATATGTGTGTGTTGTAATTATAAAGTGGCTGTCAGCATAGGTTTACTGGAAATCTGCTGTGTTCCTGGCCTCATTCCTCCCTCCTCCCAACCCTTGGCATCCCTGACATTTTTTTTTTTTTTTTTTTTGCTGCTTTTAGACTTGTGTCTTTTCCAGAGAGCTTCACAGTTGGGGTCATACTGTGTGGAGCATTTTTGGATTTGCACCTTTTACCTAGTAACATGCTTTTGAGGTCTGGGGGTAGTATTTATACAGCAAATGCTGGATATAATAAGAAAATTATTGCCTGCCACTTAGGTGACAAAAAAATGTAGCAAAATTTTATTTTCCTTTCTGCTGATGAGATAAAATACCCTGACAAAAGCAACTTTAACTTTAAGGAAAAAAGGAATTATTGTGGCTCACAGTTCCCCAGGGGCACAGTCCATCATGATGGGGGAGAAACGACAGCTGGGAGGGCGGTCAGGAAGCTGGCTGATCAGGTTTCATCTTTCATCAGTACTCAGGAAGGAGAGAGAGAGAGAGAGAGAGAGAGAGAGAGAGAGAGAGAGCAGGAAGTGGGGACACACTATCTAACCTCAAAACCTGCCTCCAGTGATGTACTTTCTCCACCAAAACTCCACTTCCTAATGGTTCCATGACTTTCCCAGTTAAGGACCAAGTGTTCAAACATAGGAGCCTCTGGGGAATGTTTTAAATTCCAATAACAACAGTGACCAAATGGATTCCACACGTGTACTCTCATCATTTGAGACAAACATCACCATTTGTAAGAAATGGCTGATTTTCTTCATATTTCAGTAATCTTGGTTATATGCGTGCCACATGCATGCTATATTTATCTATAAGTGGTCAAAGCAGCAACTTTCTTAGAAATGGGAAAATTTAGTTTCATGACCGTTACCAGAGTACTCTCACAAGCTTTCAACATTTGCCTATTTCTATATGACACGAAGAGCATTTAACATCCATTTCTTCCTCTTTGTGGTAGAAGAGAAGGAAGGTTGTATGAGGAAGAAATGGAAGTTTACAGTGTCACTTATCAGCAGGTGGCAGTATTGGGCTTGGGACCCAAGTTAATCTTTGATCAGCGTCTATGGACTTAACCACTTAGTCTCTTATCAATGGTGTCTAAGAAATATTATTTTGCATGTCTTCAAATAGAGCCAAGGAATTCCCTAAGCATGGGTCAGTCTTCAGTTCACTGAGGGATTCTAGCAAACTCTACCGTATGTCAGGCATAGTCCCCTTACACCTTGATAGACCATTTTGCTCCCAGCTTCTATGACTGGCACATTTTTTTGCTACATGAGATATATGGTGATATGAAAGATCTGGAAAGAACAAAATGTGAGCTAGTCCCCAGACTCACCTGAGAATTTCAGTTTCAGTTTAAAATGCCTGAGGGTGACAGTGTCCTTGGTTACCTTTAGACTCCTTGACTACCCACATCCTTCAGGGTTGAACAGAGTACAATACTTTTTAAGTGTCAAGTGTCCTCAAATTGAACTTTGTCCTTTGCAGGTGCTGCTTGTTTAACAGGGATTTTTGCCTACAATGGTTCTGCCCCAAGCTAAAGCCAGAGACCTTCATGTATTTGTTTTTTTAATCGACATGCCTTGAACCCATCCATGTACCAAATAAGGAATGATGAACGTTGGTAATCAAATAACACTAATCAAAGGCTCCAAGTGCTATAGTGGAAGTCACTATGGGTGCAACAAAGCAACACAGTAGGGATTCATAAATTCTGCGTATGGGACATGGAAGGATGTACCCAGGAGATAATGATTGGACTGATATTCAACAGGCATGGTTGAATGAATCAATGAAGAATGGTGGAGAATAGCTGGTCCTTCACATCTCTGGGTCTGCACCAATTTGGACGGAAAATATTTCCCAGTCAGACACTGCATCTATGCTGAACATGTACAGACCTTTCCTTACACAATGAGGTAGAATTAATTATATAGTACTCACAATGTGTTAGTTATTACGATCATTCAGAGATGATTGAGAAGATATGGGAATATATGGAGGGTTATACGCAGACACTGTTACAGTTTTTGTATGGGATGAGCACATCTGGATATTTTGTAATGTGTTTGTTGGGAGAGGGGACTGAAATGGTAGCACACTTTTGTGAGTTTGATATTTTGACATGCCTGTGCCTGTGATTTGACAGGAGAATGGGGATGTGGGATTGGAGACAGACCAGTGGCTAGGGAGAGGGACAAGGATGGAGAGGGCATAGCTATTAGACATGAACTTGAGAAAGCACATTATTGTATATGTAAACATTAACGTCCATCTGGAATGTTTTCTACATTTAAAAAATACTCCTCCTCAATTCCCATTCCTGTCCTGATACCATCATCAATTCTTCAGTGACATGGTGTTTACGTCACCAGATTTTGTTGTTGTTGTTTTGACCACATTCTCTAACAAGTGTCATTTTCTCCTATAGATGCAGGAAGTGAAGCTTGGAAGGAAAGGAACTTAGCTTTGAAAACAAAGCATTTCCTCTGCTGAATTCAGAGCCCAGGAAAGTCTGACATGAGTCACTGGTCCCAGGCACGTCCTGGCTCTGCCACTAACTACAGTGTGGCTCCAGCCAGTCACCTGAGCCTTCAGGGCCCCAGCCACCCCAGGCAGGAAATAGCAAGTTGGGACAGATTACCGCTTGTCTCTCTTCTAGATCTTTCACAGAAGGGCAGCTTTACCACACTTACTGACCTATACTCTAACTACTCTTGAGGACAGACTGCCGTTTTGTCTCTGGATAGGGTTTTTGTTGTGGAACAGTCTTCCACCTAACTCAGCTGGAGTCCATTAGTGTAAAACCAACTCCCCAGTCCCAGGCATCTTAGCTACCGAAGGGAAACCACACTGGTGTGGTTAAATCCCAGTGGCTTCCAATGGCAAGTCTGGTTCATAAAAGCTAAGGGCATGCAGCACAAAGCTGATGTGTTCCAGTTTTTTCTTAAGTAAAAATGCTCTTTTTTGTGTGTGTGCATGTCAAAATAGCATCTCACTCAATACACAGGGAGTTATAGAAGTGTATGTGATTAATATTGTTGTATCATTATAGGAAGTGTGTGCAAGTAGCACAAATAACTCTAGATTTGCCCAGAGGGTTTTAAAGAGCAGCAGAGTAGTTGTTACAGTATCTATAAACTAATGAGTGCTCTCTCTCTCTCTCTCTCTCTCTCTCTCTCTCTCTCTCTCTCTCTCTCTCTCGTGCGCGCGCACGTGCACACACACACACACACACAGACACACACACACAGACACACACACACTTCTTTTTCTCAGTTCCTTTAGTTTCTAAGCATCAGTAAGAAGCCTCCTATAAAATTGTTTCTTACAGATACCATGAAACATCAAAAATCTGATGTCCAAGTTCATTTGCCTCACAGACTGAAGGGAGACAAGCTTCAGCCACTAGGAAGACCTTTCTATAATTCTCTGGAACACAATACGCAGTGAAGATGGGGTGGGGATGGGGAGGCTTTAAGTTTTTTAAAACGTTTTAACATGTTTGTTTGTGTGTGTGTGTGTGTGTGATGTGAGTGTGTGTGCATGTGTGTATGTGTGTGTGAGTGCACATGTGTGTATGCACATGTGTATGCATGTGAATGTGAGTGTGTGTGTATGTGAGTGTGTATGTGCGTATTTGAATGTGTGTGCATGTGTGTATACACACACTTATACACTAGCATACTTTTAGGAGGCAGAGGACAACTTAGAGTCAGTTCTCTCCACCAGGCGGACACTAGGGATTGAACTCAGGTCATCAAGTTTGGCAGGTAGTACTCTTAATCTCCCAAGCCATCTTATGCCTACTGCCTCTTCTTTTATACAAAGGCAAAACCAAGCAGTTGACACAGACTTTGCCTATTCTCAAGTACAATATTTACCTTGTTAAAAAAAAAAAAGACTTGATAATATTTCTGTGGTAGTTGAGTGATAATGACCCCCCTTGGCTTCATATATTTCAATTCTTAGTTCCTAGTTGGTGGGTTGTTTAGGGCGGATTAGGGATGTGGTCTTATTGGAGGAGGTGTGTTAGTAGGGGTGAGCTTGGAGGCTTTAAAAAGAAAATGGCAAGCCCACTCTCCATCTCTGCCGTGCGCTTATGGATCAGGTGTAAACGCTCAGCTACTGCTCCGGTGCTCTCTGCCGTGAGAGGTATGCACTCACCCTCTGAAACTCTAAGCAAATCCCCAGTTAAGTGATTTCTTTTATAAGTTCCCTTGGTCATGGTGTCTCTTCACAGCAGTAGAAAAGTAACTAGGGCAATTTCTGTGAATTAAAATAAAAAGTACTATAAAATAATCCCAAAGTGTCCTTTTAGATGAAGAATTTTAATTACATTTTAAAATTAATTCTGAAACATCATGCGTAGAGATTATGTGTAGGATCTATATTAATACATAGCAGAGGGCTGGATAGGCAGCTCAGGGGCAGATTACTTCTTAGCATACATGTAATTCTGGGCTCTAGCCTCGGCACTGAAAATCAGAGTAAGATGAAATGGAAACTCCAGTGAAAACGCTCGTGGACCTTTTGCCTGAGAATTTTTTTACATATACAAAATGTATACATTTACAAGTATATTTACGTATAAGTATATAAAATAGGTATATAAACCAAACTTTATCTGGTAATAAATCATAAAATTTTTAACGTAATTATTTGGGGATGTCAAGATGATTTTATGCCTAAAAATATTTGTCACATAGGTCTAATGACCTGAATTCAAGTCCCAGAACTGACTCTACAAAGTTGGCCTCTGATCTCCAGCATACCATGGCAAATGGGCCCCCTAATGGCACTAATAATAATAATAAATTTAAATAGTTTGGGGTATACACATAATTTTATATGTTTTTAAAGATGAAAGTCAATGTGTATACTAATGAGGTAGATTGCTTATTTATAACCACATAAAGAATTAAATCTTGGCTGATACTTGATACGACAGGACATAGAACGTCTTCAGCCTTTTTCAAAGTTGATCAATATTTTGATTTTGCAATTTTCAATACTGAGAAATGTCTTTGAATAAATACATAGTATGAAATAGCAGAGGTAAATATAGGGCCATTTTTAAATTGTTGAAACTTTTGTCTTAATCTCATGCCAAAATCATTCAGTTTTTTACAGAAACTCAGCAACTCAAACAGCATCTTTTAAAACTATCCTAATACAATAATACTATTGTGAAAAAAAAAAAACCAACCAAGAAAGAAATCCTTGCCAACTAAATGTAGATTCCACCCACGCCATCCCTGCCAAGGCCAAGTGTTATCTTCTGTGGTGCGTGGGAAGCTCTTTATTATGACAGACTTCTTCCTACAATGTGTGATGTGAATGAGCCTGGATGACTGAACCTCAGCACTGCAGAGTGTCTATAAGAACTAATATTTTAGGGGCTGGAGGGATAGCTCAGTCTGGTTAGTGTTTGACAAAAAACCATGAAAACCTGAGTTCAAACCCAAACATCTACAAGGAGAGTGCTGAGCGTGGCCCTGCACAGGTGTGATCCCAGGCTAGGTGGGGAGGTAGAACACTGGGGTTCTCTCACTAACTCCCCCACCTCAATCAGTAAGCTTCAGATACTCATGGGGACTCTGTCTTGAAAACTCAAGATGGATAGTTTCTGAAGAGCAATATCCAGTGTTGACTTATAGCCTACATCCACGTACCCCCCCCAAACACACACACATACGCACACACTCACAAACATAATACACACTCACATATACACACTCACACATACACACACACATTCAAAAACATACACACTCACACACACACACACACACACACACTTGTGAATAATAAACATGTGCACATAGCAGCACATGTATACATACAAATACAAGAGAAATAATATTCCTATTGTAATTCAATACAATATTGAGCTTTTTATTTCTTGCAATGTTATAAAATGGCATTTTATAACACGGTCAAATTTAATTTGATACTTCTAGGCTGAAGAATAGTGTTAAGAAACTATTCCGCATCTGTTTTACATAATTAAAACACCATGTATTTTTAAGAGCAGAACTCTATATGTATAGTAAAAGCACCACAATTCATAATGTACAATAGTCTTTAATCAGAACCAAGGTGTTTTAAAGAGCCTTGAACTGGCAATGCTGGTGTGTTCATATGAGCAGTGCAGTGTGCACATGTTGTATGTTCAGAATCAAGGATGCAGTGAAGTGGCATGTTACAACACCAGCAAGTGATGCGGAAACAAACACCTTGGGTCCATTATACTTTTGATTTTTTAAATTGATTTTTGGTCCTCAGCCTTTTACTGTTGCTAAGTCTTTGTCCCCTCAATTCAATTATGTGACACCCCCCCCCACCATGGGGTTGTAGCTCATAGCTTAAGAAGTGTGGAATTATAATCACAACAGATGTCTTTGGGGGTTGTAATAGTTTGAACCTACAGGCTTTGAACGCTTGGGCTTTAGCTTGTGGTGTTATTTTGAAGCCTATGGAGTCTTGAGGGACGGGCCTGGGAGGCATAAGCTCACAGTGGGTGGGTCTTTCCCTGTTATCCTCTCTTCTTGTTCTGTCCTGGACTCTCTGGTTTTTGCCTATACCATTTCTTTTCTACTACAACGTCCTGAAATGGAAGTTCCAAAATATAGACCAGAGCTGCTGTTGTTAGGTATTTTGCAACAGTGATGGAAACATAGCAAAGGACCATCGGCTTCTGACTTTCTTGGCTTTCATGAGTCTGCTGTGTTACTGTATTTTTAATCAAACAAAAGAACCTTAAGTGTTTTCATAAAATGTTTGCTTCCTGAAATCTTAAATCAGTAGTTACGACATTGCTAAACATCATAGCCCCTCCTGTGACCTCAGGAGCCATCTCATCTTGATTTGGGCTTTGAATTTTGATGAAGTAGACCACAAGGAAAAGACACTTGGGTGTTTAGAAAACGGGGAAGGAGTGAGAAGTGGACTCTTCCCAAAGCTACTTTTTTTTTTTTTTTGGCCTAATAATACTTGGTTTAGACTAGTGACCTCCAAATCAGCAACAGAGCTGTCTTTAGTTGCTTTAAGTCATCATGCTTGTGAGAGTTTGTTACTTAAACAAGAAAACATACACACCACTGTTCTCTCAGTACAAGTCTAGTTAATCATGACATATGGCTTTCCTTCAGTTTCTATGAGGGATGGAGTCTAGCACGCTTTACCCTCAGTCTATAATTTACCAAAATCTACAGATCCTTACTTCCCTTCTAAAGCTGTATTTGCATAGGAGCTATAGGTTAAGGGACATCTTTTCTTTGCATGGGATCCTAACAATGTATATCCCTTTCTAAATCAAATGTGACATATGGTTCTCTACGTGACTTTCTAAATCAAATGTAACATATGATTCTCTACGTGAATTATCTTTAGCATCTACTCTACCAGAACTATGTTAAAGTAACATTATCTTACTTAAGAGTGTCCTTGAAATGTAAAAGTGATGAGCCTAGCTGCTTGTGTACATCAAAGAGAAAGTAGAATGTGCTTCTTTTGAGTGAAAAATGGATAATGTACGGTAGGTTTGTGTAAACAGGAACAAACGTTACTGTACTGGCATCTCTGGAGGTCTTGGACTAAGCCCCCAAGGATAATGGGGTGACTACACTTACTTTCCCCTGTGGTCTCCCATGTGTCTGGTTTTTACTCCCCTGCCCCACCCTGACACACATTTAGAGCTGTTTGAAGATGGGAAAGTTAGTGCCTCACTTTGTTCCACATCTCCCATGTCATGCTAAATCCACCACCAATGTTAAACTGTAGATTGACAAATTCCAAGGGGAGGGGTATGGTGATAGTGTGTTCGCTCACCACTGTACCAGCACCTGTCATAAGGAAGGTTCATGACACAGCTTCTGAATCAATGAATGACTAGTGTGGTGATTTGAATACGTTTGGATCATAGGGAGTGGTATTGTTAGGAGGTATGGCCTTGTTGGAGGAAAAGTGTGTGACTGTGTGGGTGGGCTTTGAAGCTCTACCCAGTGCAGAAGAGAGCTTTCTCCTAGCTGCCTGAAGATGCCAGTCTTCTGGCTGCCTTTGGATCAAGATGGTTGCCTCCTCCAGCACCATGCCTGCCTAGATGCTGCCAGGATTACTGCCTTGATGAAAATAGACTGAACCTCTGAACCTGTAAGACAGCCTCAATTAAATGTTGTCCTTTATAAGAGTTGCCTTGGTCTTGGTGTGTCTTCACAGCAGAGAAACCCTAAGACAATTAGAAACAATGGGTATCATGCAAAGCACATAAAACGAGACAACCAGGGCACATAACTGTGTCGTGATTGTTGGGCTCTAAGTTGATATGCACAGAATGCCAAAGCCATCATGGTCCATCAAAAACTTAGCTAAACAAACAGATTACCACAATATTATAACCCAGAGGGTTAAGTAACTATCCATGAGACCATACTGATACAAACATGTGATTGAATAAATAAATCATAAAAAGACAAACCTTTTGTATATATACTTCTAATCTTAATAGATATTTATAAATTCCCCATAGAAGTTGAACTCAACATATTTCCCATCATATTTTAAAAATAACTGTCTGCTTTACTCCATTGCCACCATAACATGTTGTCTTTTGAAAAATAAGTTAGAGCTGGAAAACAGAATTTAAGAATAGTTTCATTTGCATTTTAATTATTGTGACTGAAGTTGATCTTACCACATACTTAATTTTCTTGTCTATATAGTGCTGCTATAGTTTGGATCCATAGTGTTCTCAAGGCTCATCTGATAACGGTTTTATTCCAAGTCCAAGGTGAGGTGAGAAAAACAGCTTAACATGTCATTCTCCCAGTAACTTGCTGAGAATTTGTCTTTTTCTTACTGGCTTGGGGGACCTATTGGGAATCAGGCAAATCATCCCTCCAACTCTGTATATATTCCCAGGGCTTTCCGCATTTAGTTATGGAGATTGCTATAACTTGGATTTGTATGTATCCTTAATTGATCATATTTTGAATCCACCTGAGGATTCTGTTCTGTAGATTAGAAGTTGGTGGCTTATACTCTTTCATCCTCTGGGATGACTTGTGTATTGATATATAAATATAAACATAAGGCTCGGTGATAGCTTGCTTGCCCAGTACCTCCAAGGTTCTGGGACTGCTGTGATTGAACCACAGATCTCATATGTGGTGCTGGTGTGTGTGTGTACGTGTATGCGTAGGCGGGGGCTTGTTTGATTCTTTCTTTTGATAACAAATGAGTAAGAATTTCCCCAATTTGGAAGAATCTCTATAACACCTGTAAAAAAAATTTTTATCAATCATTCAAATAAAATAACAATGATAAATTTCAACATTTTCTCTGCATACACCAATCTATCACCCTGGAAGAATATAAAATTTTCTCACTAAAGAATATTGACACACAGAAACAGTTGATTCATAACTCATGAATATAATTTCAATACAATATTTTGATTCAAAGATATTAAAATTCATTATAGTTTTACTGAAAACATACAGGGAGGACCTTTGACTTGGAATCATTCAACTTAAAAATTTCTAATTTTACGGTTGTGCCAAGGTAATAAACTGTGCTATGAATTTTGACTCTGAGTCATTACAAATAGGGTTAGTGATAAGTAATCAATCCTCCCTTCCAATAAACTACACCTTCCAAACAGTCCCATAATCCCTAGCAGTAGCTACTATCGTACTCTCGGCAACATCACTAGGCCAGGATGCTCAGCGGGTGAGAAAGAGTAAATGCATTTTCCGTTTATGATATATCAAAGCAAGATGAGTTCCTTGTGTGTTAACTCCTGCTACAAGTCACCCCCTCTGGCTGACAGTCCCTAGGCTGTCCCCAGCAACTCTGCACCAAGTTGTGTCAGTTAAGCAATGTCAGCGAGAGCCTTCATCCCAGAACTCTATTCTCATCTCTCAACAGCAAGGGTTCTAGTCTCTCGACCCCAGAAAGGGAGAGTCATGGAAGGACTCTGTCGAATCCTACCACATCAGCCTTCGCCATGCTTTCCACTTGCTTCTGGGAGCCTCAGAGAAGCCCAAGTGACCTTAACCATGAGGCTTAGTGGACCAGCATTCTGATCCCCCAAGGAAAGAGGTTACAAGGTTAACATTTTGAATGATTTTCTGTTGTTAAAAATGTGTGGTTTATCACAACCCTAAAAAATGCCAATGAGCGGGATTATCCCGTTTTTCCTTTCCTGTGTGCCTTCAATTAGCTGAATGAAAGCAAACCCACGGCTTTGGAACGTGAACTGGCTGGAGCAAAGTGACGCACACTTCAGTGAGATGAAAGAGTGGAACCCAGAAGCCTAATTAAAAGCAACTGAGAGGCTAGTATTCGATCCAGAGTTTACTCACCTGAAAAAATAAACGGAGAGCCCTGGCGAGGCCACGATGGAGGATTGTGGGAGAGGGGCTGAGAGGTTCATGAGGTCAGGGGAAGGCCTGGCTTGGAGGACACAGAGCCTTACTATTCCTTCACTCAGAGTCAGAAGAAGGTCAGCCAGAGCTTTAGCTAGGACTGCACTGGGACTTCAGGACAGTCGCAATGAATGAGAGAAGAGGCCTTTGCCTCATGTGACAAGGATATCTGTCCATCTTCCAATGTGTTGCCTTCTATAATATATTGAAAAGTATACAGTTAGTTAAACATCACTTCTTTCCTATTTTCCAAGTTTCCTTTTCATTCCATGCCCCCCTTCCCCTTCGCTCCCCAGAACACATCACCTGTCTTAGTTTCAGAGCATTTTTGTATATTCAGCATGTGGACTGTTTTTGATGGCACAAGTTATCAAGGGCTAACTGAAAGAATTAGCCTCCTTTAGCAAAAGGGAAATTCTCTTGGTTTTGAGATAAATCAAGGCCCAAGGTCAGTCAAGAGAGGAAAGAAACAAATGAGTCCCTCTTTCACACACTGCATATTTTTAACCTACAAATCAGCTCTCCAAGTGGAATGCAGGCAAATAAAAAACAGTTCCGTGATCCTTCAAAATGTAACTGCCATCTTGTCTAAGATTTTATTTGGAGTCGAGACAAACAATTTAACCTAATTTTTTTTGGCCTTTAACTCTGGGGTGGGGGGGTGGGGAGCCTTCATTCCTTTCCTTTCCAAGTTTGATATTCATTACCTCGGGTAGGGTGGGAGGTAGGGAATGTGGAAAGATGTATATGGTGTCTGCGAACAAATGCGCTGGTTTCATTACTACAAATAACCGAAATGACATTCCCTCTCTTGGAACAGCCTGCTCAGGAAGCAGACATCAGACTCTTCCAACTCTGCAGGGTCACGGTTCGCTCTTCTCAACGTCAGGCTTGTTCAAACAGACCTCTCTCTTACCGAGACTATTGATACTGGAATGGGGCTTCCATTGCATGCCGTAGAGTGGGCTTCAGAAACGACAGACCTCTAAGAGGAACTCACACTGGACTTACTACTGTCTTTGAAGAAATTTGAGAAGACCAGGTACCTCCCACTTGGCTGGTTTCTGGAGAGGTATTTTGGGAGATAATGAGGCTTTTAGCCCTTACCTGAAAGCAGTTCACGTTACAGGGACACGTTTATGGGAACCCAAGAGCATGCAGTCCTGATCCTAGAGTTCTGTTCCCTCAGCTTTCCTAATGATAAATAAAATGTGTAGCAGGGCCTTGATTTGGATGGTGCTTCTGTACTGGACCCAACAGACCAAACCAATAAGGAGATGTTTGTACTGAACGAAACGAATTCCTGCAGGGGTGTTTCTGGCAGTTCAGCAACTGAGATTTAGTCAATTATAAGGACTGGCTGATTCGGATAAGATTGCGGCATTGCAACCCAATTAACCTGTCTTTTTGTCCCAATTCCATTTTTTTCTGTCTATAAATACTGCCTGACCACAAAGCAAGCCAGAATGTTCTTGTTCTGACAGCTGCTCAATTCAAACATTTTTTGGAGGTTGAGGAGAGGGGAGGGGAAGGGAGAGGAGGGGAGGGGAAGGGAGGGGAAGGGAGGGAGGGGAGAGGAAGGGAGGGGAGAGGAGGATCTTGGTTTTGTTTCATTTTTCTCAAACTCAGTTAAATTTACATCTCTCTAAGGTCTTTCCCTTTGACTCTCTCCTGTCATCCTTTCCCACCCGCCTTCCTCTTCTCTGTTTCTGTCTTCCCTGTCCTCTTGTTATGGCATGGATAAGTGCCTGGCTAAGCTAGAGGCTTGGCTTCTCTGATGGTGCCACTGGAAGACTGTTAAAGCTTTAGGAGATGGCTCAAGATGAGGTCCTTGTGTCACTGAGGGTGTGGCCTTGAAGTTGTGGGACTCTTTTACTTTCTCCTCTTCTTTTTGGTCGTGAAGTGAGCAGTTGTGCCCTGACATGCAAACTCTCTACCACAGATCCACAGCAGTGAGGCAGATCAATTGTGGACTAGGGCCCCAAATTAACCTTTCCTCTTTGTAAGTTGATTGTCTCAGGTATTTCATCATAGTGATGGAAACTGACTAACACACATTATTTCCCATCAAGAAACTCATGTGAAGATCACCTCCCTCTGCCCAGGATGCCTGCTTTCTATGATGATTGTTGTTGTTCATTTTAGACTTCTCACAGGCCAAGATTTAACCCATCATATTTCTCAGTCCTGCCTTTTTACTTGACTTGTTTTTTTTTCTTTTATCTTCCATTCCCCAGCTATTTCCCCATTAGTACCTTTGGACACAGTGTAAGACATTTTATAGAGTCCTTAAGGATTAAATAATCATATATTATTTTTCATATGTGTGTAAAATTTTTTGAGTGAATACGCACCAACTTTTGTTGGTGCATTGCAGTATAAGTCACTCTATTTTCTATTTATTTTTCTCACACAAGACTATGCTTTTAGGGATTGTCCAGGTTGCTGTGCACACAGCTCACACTGCCTACCAGGCATAGATGGCCACTGCTCACAGGCTACATACAGTTCCACTGCCAACATTGGCAGAGAGAATCACAGATCTTCCAGAGTAAGTGCTAGAACAGCCACAGTCACGCATAAGAGCAGATAATGCAAGAGCAATCTCTGGCCTTGAATAAATATATAACCCTGAATGAAGGCAAAGTAATTCGTCCTCTGAGGTTGTACATATCTCCCCAGGGGCTTCCCTTTGAACCACATGTCACAGCGATGGATAGTAAACATCCAAGAGCTTCTGAGGTCAGCACTGTGTTTGCTTGTAGACTGATGGAGACAGGACAATTTCCATCAGTATTCACTGGATGACAGTAATGATTAGCAGTTGAGTTAATAATGACGAAAAACATGGTGCTTGGGGTCAGACACATGCAGGGGTTAGTCATGGTTATACCACTGAACGATGCCCTCAACTATCCAGAGTCCAGCATCTACCCCGGACAAGGTCAAGAGCCAGGATAGCACAGCAGGGGTGATTATAATGATTTGAAAATGGCAGAGACTCAAAAATACCTTTGCACCTAGGATCTAACACTCAATAAAAGGAGTCATTTTCAATCCAGTCCTATAAGGGTCAGTGATTCACGAGGGCCATAGCAGCATGGATATGCATAACTTCAGTTTAGGCAGGGTTTGCCAGAGAGGATTATGGGTGGCTACACCATGACTCAACAGCACCAGTCAGTTCATACTAGTCTAGGAAATACAATGAAGCCTTTAAAGAGAGGGTCACACAGGGAGGGGTGTTCTCAGCTCCAGCAGGTACAAATCTGTTCCAAGCCAACTCTGTTATTGTATTACAGATGCTTTATGAAACTTAGAGGAAGCAACAGGAGGAGATGGACTAAGTGTAGAACAGGACACAAAACCCAGGAGTTTTGTTACAAAAAGAGTCAGCAAACCGTGGCTAGTGCTATCTCTGTGCCCTAATCCATTGCTGGTGGGTTGTCTGTGGCTACTTTAAAATGACAGATTGAATAGTGCAACAGAGATGATCTAGTCCTGTAGAGACCGAGATGTGTCTCTGTGTCTCAGGAAGTTTGCTGACTCTCAGCCTAGAAGGGGACAGAGCAGCCACATTTAACTTAAGAATCATAGTTATAACAGAAATATAATAATGAGGAAACATCATTACAAGACTGGTGTGTGTGTGTATGTGTGTAAAATCCCAGTACCTGAGCAGTTCAGTCCACATAATTAAATTTTTGTTTGCTTGGGTTTTTTGTTTGTTTGTTTGCTTGCTTGCTTTTTTAGACAGGGTTTCTTTGTGTAGTCCTGGCTATCCTAGAACTAGCTATGTAGACCAGGTTGGCCTCAAACTCACAGAAATCTGCCTGTTTCTGCCTCTGCTTCTAGAGTGCTGGAATTACAGCCATGTACCACCCCTGGCTGGCACTCAAAATTTATTTTTGACAAGTGTTTTTTTTTTTTTCACAAAATTTCTGTGAAGGCATCTGAGATTCTCAATACCTACCTTTTCACCATTCAGGAAAAACAAAACAAAACAAAACAAATAAAAAAGAAATGGAGTTTTAATGAAGAATCTGAGAGTCTACCATACACCCTCTGTTAGTGATCCTGGGCTTCCTTCACAACAAAGTGTCAGGATATGTGTTTTGGCTGTGAGGTGAAATCCAAGCTCCAGCACACAGAACTCTGGCTTCACACCTCCAAATGCTCAGCTCAGCTTCCTTTACGAGCAGTCCTGGTCTGTGAACCCAGGAGATACATCCTTGCCTGAGCCAACCATACAACCAAAAGTCACCACTAAAATTCATTTTCTCACCAAGGTCCTTAAAGAAAATGGGCTAGAAACCTTTATTGAGGAACCCAAGGAACAAAAGAGCAAAGAATCTCATGCTAGAAGATGCAGATCTGAAAGTTTCCTCCCTTTCAAGAACCAAAACCATCACGAAATCTTTCTCAGACCTACTTTCCCAAACTTTTCAAAGGGAACTGTTGATATTACAAAGAACCATAGAGCCATTTAATCTTCAGATGAGTGTGTTTAATTTGGAGGATCTGCAGAATCCGGGAAGCTGGAAATGGACCATTGGTGTGTGGGTGAATGTGTGTGTGGAGGAGAGACCTCAGAGGAGGGGAGAGAGTAGAGTGCAGGCAATGAGAAGGGGACATGGAGGATAATGCAGAGGGGACGTTAGAGGGGTAGGGAGGCTGACAAGGGGAGGGCGATGGACAGTGTGCAGAGGAGCTGGTTGGGGAAGGATAACTAACACTAAGGAGATTTGAGAAAACCATATGAAAACCTCTGTGTGTGTGTGTGTGTGTGTGTGTGTGTGTGTGTGTGACAGAGACAGAGACATACAGAGAGACAAAGAGAGACAGAGACACACAGAGAGACACAGACACACACACACAGAGAGAGAGAGAGAGAGAGAGAGAGAGAGAGAGAGAGAGAGAGAGAGAGAGAGAGAGAGAG
>NW_021604699.1:224001-227858 GCF_004785775.1 Grammomys surdaster
GAGAGAGAGAGAGAGAGAGAGAGAGAGAGAGAGAGAGAGAGAGAGAGCATATGGTTGGACAGGGACTTGTTATATACACCAGACTGATGGCCTCAAATTTATAGATACCCACCTGCCTGAAAATCTACTATTTTATAATTATTCATATATATCTTAGCAAAACAAAACAAAGTACTTATATACGCATATTGTGCGATCACTCAACGTTAGTTCTAACTTCTGTGATTCACTGTCTCCTAAAGCCTGTCCCTACATAGCATTAATGTCACCAGGCTATGACACTTCTGACCCCACAATTTCAAGATCCTGCCATGTTCTGACTTTTATTATACATATGGAGGGAGGGATATGACAATGTATGTGATTACATTAGTGATATCAAAGATGGGGTGGCAATAACAGCAACAGGTCAGCCTCAGAGATGGCTCCCCTGAAAGGAAGCCACACACAGCCACCATGATGTCCACGGACACACCATTCACCCAGACATTGGTGCTGCTTGCCAGTGTGGCTGAGTACCTGTGAAAAAGTTGGTCTGTTTTTCTTTAAGAGATGACACAATTGATTGGCAACATTTCTACTTAATTGAAGGAAAAAGTAGACATCTGGATCAGCCCCTTTCTATGGAGGATGGGGACACACACACACACACACACACACACACACACACACACCAGTCCTTCCCCAACCACCTGGCTTGAACACTGGCCCTGCTGCGATAGGGTCCTAGGCACTTCTGAAGGCTTAGTGAACTCTTGTCTATCATAGTGAAATCTTGCATAGAGCCTGCATCCACCACCGTGTGTGGGCCGGGTGGTGTCCTCTAACCTTAGGGCATCTCCCATTGAGTAACAGGAGTGTTTGTGTTTCCAAAAGAGCTAGCTCAAAGGATCCCGAAAGAATCTCTGTCCACACAGAGAGCCACAGTTTTTTTTCATTATTCTGACAGAAACCAGAAGGCCAGTGTGAGTTTCTCTGAGTCAGAGCATGCTGGGAATAGCACCGAGGCTCTTGCTGGTGTAGAGTGAAATCGGTTTCCGAGCCTGACACATAACTGGCCCCTCTGTGGACTTTTTGATCCACTCTAATTCTCTAATGTGTGTCTTAGAATATTTTGGATTTTGCTTTATTTTCTTAAGCCTGTAAAGGACCTCCTTATGTTTCCATTCACTTTATTTTAACAGCATTTTTTTCCTCTTAATGATTTTTTTTTCTGGAGCTATTTCTATGTGAAGGAAGTGTGGTTTTGTATTTGGAGGAAGCCATGTGTCTGTGGCCTGTTTTCTTTGAGTGGTAGCGGAGTTTCAAATAGAAAACGGCTTCGCACACTGAGGAGTCAGGGTGGGGGCTATGGATTTAGTGGTTCCATAGTCCCTTTCCCTTCCTACCAAGGAAGTCTTTACCAGGAGAGGCCTAGCCCTATTAGAAGCTGCACAGGAGATTGTGTTTGTCCACCATAACACGTCTCACTATTGTAATGCGCCAATTTGTTGTGTAATTCTAGTATAACAACATATCCACAGCTATGCAGTCATCTAATAAAGCAGAGCTGGGGTCTCAGTCTGTTTCCTGTTGCTGTAACAGAATACCCAAGACACGGTATTTTATGATGAACCCTCCCCGCCCCGCCCCCCCCCCATGCACATCCATGCTTCTGGAGTCTCAGTGTAAGATCCAGTCACTATCATCTGGATAATACCTGTGCTGTATCCTTCCACAGCATAGGGCAGGAAGGCAAAGAGGCAAAGGGGACCAACCCACTTCTTATAGCAGAATCCTACCCATGAGGGTAGGGCCTTTAAGACCTAAATGTCTTGAAAGCCTAATTTCCTAATGTTGTTACCATGGCAATAAACTTCAACAGGAATTTGGAGCAGACATACAAACCATGGCAGGTAGCCTCACAGGTGACTGGTCTTGGCAGCTACCTGACAAAGGTCCCTGCTCAGAGGGGAGTATGTGGTTGTTGGTCATGATTGTCAGCTTGACCAGATCAGGAATCTTCCAGAAGATTTTGGGCATACCTGTGAAAATATCCAAATTAAGTTCATTGAGATGGGAAGACACTTCTCAAGTGCGGGCAGCATCATTCCATGCCCTTAGATCCTGAACTGAGCACTTCAGCATTCCTCTCCTTGACTTCACCATTAAGAACTTTATTCTAACTATGAGAAAATAACCCTTCTTTTCTTCAGTTTTCTCTGCCTTAGGTATTTTGTTGCAGCAGCAGGAGCAGCAACAACAACCACAAAATAACTAAAGAGTCAATCTGGGTTAAATTCTGTTGGCATTGCCTTGAAATTGTTGACATCTTTAAATATGAATTATGTATCCAGCCCTGGCCCGAGTCTCAGCTAAGTTCTCTGCTATGTTCTAAGCCCTGCCTCTTGGAGACAGTTGCTCTTGACTGTGACTGTTGATAAAGGCCCTGCTGATGTCATCTAGATATGTTTCAGCCTTAACCATAGGGCTAAGAGTGTTATCTCAACAACGTGCATTGTGGGAAAGAAGATGAGAACCGTTTCAGGCTGGGTTCTCAGGAAGCTGGCTCTGAAGCTGAACCCTTGGGTTATGTATCTGTCACCCAAGAAAGTGGTTCGGCTACCCACAATACATCTCAAGCTAATACCACCCTCAATTAGCACAGCTCAGCTTTCTAACAGAAGGTGCTCCTGATGGGGAGTATGGTCCTTGGCAAGATGGCCTTGTTGGCATGGGGTAGTGGTTCCCAGTCAAGATGATTTTTAACCTCAGAGGACATTTGAAAATGACTCTGGTTGTTACAACCAAGAGGAGGACATCCAATAGTTAGAACTTATGGTTGTTATAAACACTATAAGGTAAAGAATGGCCTCCAAAACCACAGAGAAACATCCCCAAACACCAAGAGTATACCATGAGGATTTCGAACCTAAGGCAAATCCCAGGGAAATTAAAAGTTTGGCTATCCACAGGTAGGTTCCCAAAAATCATTAGAATGTGCTGCTAGGAACTGAATCTAAAATGTCCCCAAAAGGCCCATATGATAAAGCCTTGGTCCCCAGGATCGTGGGGGTACTTGTAGCACATATGATGGAAGTCAGGTCTTTGTGTGGGTATTGGGACCACAGCCCTTTGCTTTCTCTTTCTTGGCTTCCCGAAGGTGAATGAGGAGTTATATTCCACATCCCTGCCATGATATTCTGCCTTCTCACAGGCCCAAAGGAAAAAATGGCCACCCGATCATAGATCATGAACAGAAGCCTTCAAAACTGAGATTTCTCACATTTTCAAAGTAAGTTAATTGCATCGGTTATTTAGTTATAGTGACAAGAAGCTATCATATAAACTTTGCAGACTCTGTGTGGCCTTGAGATAACAGTCCAGCAGGGCAGCTTACATGGCTAGGTCTCACTTCTTCTGATCTAGAGGATGAAAGAGCAACTTTTGCTAGGGCCTGGTGGGCCTCCTTGCCTAAAACTTATGAAAGGAAGCTAGTAGAAAAAAATGACAGCCCAGGCTGTTACAAAAGGACAGAAGACAGGAATTTCTGTTGATTCTAGATTCCCATGTTGGTCTTAATGCTATGCATTAGCACTGTCTCTCAATGCTAGGCCTGGTTTCTGTGGCTTAGTGTCTCTGTGGTGCACTTCTGACTCCCACCCACACACTGACCTCATTCCCCTTGAACAAATCTCACCAGAATCTGAATTTCAGCAGATGGGAATGTTGTGCATCATGGGAGGATGCTGAGCACCATGGGAGGATGCTGATCACCATGGGGGATGCTGATCACCATGGGGGATGCTGAGCAGCATGGGGGATGCTGAGCACCATGGGAGGATGCTGATCACCATGGGAGGATGCTGATCACCATG
>NW_021604699.1:227868-256606 GCF_004785775.1 Grammomys surdaster
CACCATGGGAGGATGCTGATCACCATGGGAGGATGCTGATCACCATGGGGGAATGCTGAGCAGCATGGGGGATGCTGATCACCATGGGGGAATGCTGAGCACTATGGGGGATGCTGAGCACCATGGGAGGATGCTGAGCACCATGGGGGAATGCTGAGCAGCATGGGGGATGCTGAGCACCATGGGGGATGCTGAGCACCATGGGGGATGCTGAGCACTATGGGGGATGCTGAGCACCATGGGGATGCTGAGTACCATGGAGAATGCTGAGCACCAAGGGGGATGCTGAGCATCATGATGGGTGAGGATTCCAGCAGTGACTGAAGGAGAAGTCCTGCTGTAACCCTGAGTTTAGCAACAAGTTGGCACTTATGAGACTCAATGTGCCATGTAGCCCTGTTTACATCTTACCCTGAAAGCTGTCTTTCTCGTGTAACAATGCATAAGTTATTATGGCAGGCTTATCTAACTTAACAACTAGGAGGATCTGATAGAACTGAGATGGTACTCAGATTTTAGGTCACTCAGTGATACAACCCTGGCACTTTCTATCTACCAGGGACCAGTAGCTTACAAGGAGGAGTTTTTCCATAGTGTTTGTAATTCTCTTTAGATGATCTCAATCCAAAGGCCTGGGAAGTATAGGGCAATTTTCCTACTGGGGCTTGTCACACAATCCAGAGAACATGAATCCCAACACAGATTCCATCTTGACCATGGAATTTGAGAGTTAATTCGAGAGCTAACATTCTTAGCAGCAATACCACTACCTTGCACCACAGTCTACTTAGTGCAACACTCTAGGTGGGCAGTGGCTTTTTTTTTTTATCACACTTGATGTAGTAGATTAAATTGTATTAATCTAAAACAGTAAATTTCAATCTTCCTAATGCTATGACCCTCTAATACACTTTTTCATGTATAGTGACCCCAAGTATTTCATTGCTACTTCATAACTGTAATTTTGCTATTGTTATGAATTGTAATGTAAATATACAATATGCAAGATATTTGATACGTGACACTCCTGAAGAGGTCAGGAGCCACAGCTGAGAATCTCTTCCCTGAAAGATATGTCTAAGTCCTAACCTCTGCCACCTATGAATGTAATATGGATTACTTTGCTGTAACTGAGGATCTTGAAATGTGTTTGATTTGTACTTGTGTTGCTGTATCAGTTGCTTGCTGCGATAAGACACCATAATCAAAGAATTTATAGAAGAAAGGGTTTATTTAGGGCTTACAGTTTCAGAGGACTAGAGTCCATGATGGTAGAGCAGAGGTAGCAGGTGGCTGGCAGCTGAAGCAGCAGTGAAGAGCTCACATAGTGAACAATAAGCAGGAAACAGGATATAACAGGCATGGCGTATGCATGGCTTTTGAAACCCCAAAGCTTGCACCCAGTGACACACCTCCTTCAACAAGGCCACAATTCCCAGTCCTTCCCAAACAGTTCCACCAACTGAGGATCAAGTATTTAAACATATGAGCCAATGGGGACCATTTTCATTCAAACCATCACAGCTGAGTCTCGAATCCAATGGCAAATGCCCTTAGACAAAGGAGAGGATTTGAAACATATAGAAGTATATGTAAAAGTTGTCACATGAGGTAAAGACACTTGGAAAAGAGAAAAGAATTCAAGTCTGAAGCCCGGTTTCTACTGAATGCTCTTTTCATTGGAGTGAGCTGCCACAAGCCAATGAGACACAGATGGTGAAAGGAAAGATATTTTCCTAAGCCTTTGGATGGTACCTGGCCTAGCAGCCAACATCTGGATTTAGACTTCTGGCCTCCATAACTCTAAAAGAACAGTTCATGTTTTTAAGCTACTTAACTAGTAATATCAATTTGCTTTAGCAGCCCCAGGAAATGCATACAAATGGTTCCTAACTTATGATGGCACAAACAAAATGCATTTTAAACTTCATGAAGGTGCAAAGAGCATTCAGTAGAAACCAGGCTTCAGACTTGGATTCTTTTCTCTTTTTCAAGTGCCTGATCCTTTCTGATTAGTTGCAAGAGGTAAGCTTGCTTGGCCCCACAGTGGTGAGAAGCAGCCCTCCAACCACAGTGTGCTGTTGTAAGCTATGGTGGTAAGTGAAAAAAATATATATATACACACACACACTTGTACATATACATATATATATATATATATATATATATATATATATATATATATATTAGTTAGTCTAGCAGCATCTGTATCTGGAAAATGGGCCAGGCATGGCACCTGCTATCTACAATATCTCTCAGACATTATTCCTCCTTCTTCATGGTAGGAAATGTAAGAATCACCATTTCCTCAACTCTGGAAGGGTGTCACAAGACACCAGAACCCTGCATCACTGAAGCTTTTTTGATGATATTGGAGAGCCTAAATCATCATGGAGTCTATCTCCCACACTTTGTCGTGTATGTGGCTGACCAGAGTTCCCCAGTAGATGCTCAGAAGCTCTAATTAGCAAGGAACCCTCAACCATGGGCCATGAGATATCCCAGAGGCATAAAAATAGTCCAGCTTTCCCCAGATTGTATAATACCAGGCAGCGCAAAGGAGTGCTTATAGCTTTGGGCAGGGTTGTTCATGTACATTGTTGTCTGTTGAAGATAGCTGCGGTTACCTTCCTTTATATAGAGACCCATAGCGGTGGATACATTGTGAATACATTGTTCTCCTGTTTGATTTAAAGTGTCACAGCTGACAGAGCAACTACAATTGGGACAAAGATTTTACCCGTCACACTTGGAAGATCTTTGTGTTGCTCAGCAGCAAACTGGTGCGTGAAACAGAGACTTGAATGGGGTTACCCACCCTACGTCCTTCAGGCTTTAAAGGAAGGTCCTCATCTCTGCTATTTCTATAGCACGCAGTAACACTTTTTACTTACTCTTCTCTGGGAGAAGGGGAGTTTCTGAAGCTACATGGCTTTCACCATGACAGATCTGACTCCAGTGAACAGAGATAAGAAAATAAACTAATGAACCGATGTGTCGGTTCTAATATTACCCTCAGGAATGGAGACAAAGACTTCAATGGGTCTGTGAACTGTGTGCATGTTCCGGTGTATTCGTGTACATGTGGAGGCCAGAAGACAAACTCCAGTGCCGTTCCTCAGGCACCATCTGCCTTTCTCTTTTTTCCAGACAGGGTTTCTCACTGGCCTGAAAAATCACCATGTAGTTCAGGCTGTCCAGTCAGCAAGCTCCAAGTGGACACCAGGATGCCTGTCTTTAAAATCAGGCCCTCTTGCTTGAGAGGTAAGCGCTTTGCCGACTGACCTGGCTTCCTGGCCTTCTTTAGTTTTTGGCTTTTATGACCCACTTTGGGCCAAATCCAGTGACCTACATCTAGTAGCTGGAAGAGGGGACCGCTGCCTGGATCTCAGGCTTGTTCATTGTCATTACACTGGAGACTGGAAGGAGACAGAACAGGGATTTGGTGTAGATAATTGTTGAATTGTGGGGTAATCTTTGTAGCTGTGCCCAGATTCTGTACAATGGTACATTTTAGAGATAGGAAAATAAAGAAGAAATGAATAAGTCAGGGGAGATAGCATCAGTGCCTGGGGGCTTGACTGAAACACTAGGGCAAGCAGGAACTCTCTGGTAAGTCCCAGACAGGGAAAGCAGTGAGGGATTTGAGGGCTGTGTTTGCATGTCTTTCAATTTAGTTTTAAGGCACAGCATGATAAAAGAGCCTTTCAGTGTTTTGGTTCACTTTTCCTGTCCTTAATTCCCTTTTATTGGTTTCTCCTTCAGCTTTATACCTTTAGTTTAGTTTTGTTTGATGAAAAGTGGTTTTGGAATTATAGATCAGAAATGGGAGAGATTCTTTATGTGTTTTCTTCCTGGACCCAATAAAATCATGAGACAGCTGTTGCCAAGTGCTGTGGTTTGGGGTCTCTTCTGCCATCTTTAATCCTTTCTCTTGTGGGGTCTGAAATCATGGGGCTACAAACTGTCTTTATTCTATTGGTTTTTCTATTTTATAAATTTCATGAAATAAAATCACATTTTCCTATCCTTAATTGACACATTTGATTAAATAACTGTGATTCTTCACTACCATTCTGGGTAGGTTACTTCATCCTCTGCTTCTTAGGGCTCACGTTCATTCATTATTATAGATAATGAGGTACCACTTCCTTCCCCTTCCTCCCTCCTTCATGTACATGGGTGATCAGATGTTTGCAATTTGTAACTACTTACTCAGACTCCCAATATTTCCCAGCAGTGTCCTGTTCCCCACCTCTCTCTCTCTCTCTCTCTCTCTCTCTCTCTCTCTCTCGCTCTCTCTCTCTCTCTCTCTCTCACTGTGTGTGTGTGTGTGTGTGTGTGTGTGAGAGAGAGAGAGAGAGAGAGAGAGACAGAGACAGAGAGACAGAGAGAGAGAAACAGAGACAGAGAGACAAAGAGACAAAGAGACAGATTTTGGAGGTACCAGCCAAAATAAGACACTATAGAAAGATATTGGTATCTTTTTCCTTCAAGAACACACAATTTAGTGGGTTAGACAAGAAGGCCACATTAAAGAAATCAAACAAGAAGAAAAAACTGAAATGAGAGAGTAAGAACAACTACAACAGTGGCGGTGAGTATTTGTTGAGCATTAACAGCTACTTGCCAGACATTGTCTTAAGTACATTTTGAGTAACAGCCAAGAAATATTTCTTTTTTTTTTTTTAAAGTAAAGAAGCACAACTGACCCCACCTCACAGGTTAGATGATAAAGGCTCTGAAATTGTAAATTATATGACTCTAATTGCACAGCCCCGGCAGATTGGTGGCAGCTAGTTCTGGGATCTGAGCTTGTAATCGAAACCAGGGTGTGGCTGTAGGTTTGGTAGAATGTCAGAGAGGTGCAGGGGAGAAGGACTCGTAATGGCCTATCCAGACTGTGAAAAATAACCAGAAATCAGAGGTACAAAGACAGGGCATTTCAGGATATAGGAGGAAGATAGGGCATACAAATTATGAAGAGGAACATGCCAGGAACAACTTCATAGGACCTAGGCACAGGAACTTGGCAAGGTGGATTGTAGGTCCCAAGATCTTTGGCTTATCAAAGTCTCAGGTCCCACAGACCAGGGCAGGTACAGTCCTGGGTGCCTACAGCCTGAATATGGGAAACCTCTTAGTTTACTACAGTTTTTTTCGTTTTGAAATTCCTTTTCTTTTACACTGACTTTATTTTTAGTCATGTTTCTGGGCAATAGCTTTGAGATCATGACTCAGAAGTTAAAAGAGACATCAGGGGATTGATGATCACCAAGAGGACTAGACATGGATTCAACTGGTAGAAAAGGGAAAAGTCAAAGGCTCTGCCCTGAGTGTCTGGAAGTATGGTCCTTCTGGCAGAATTAGGAAAAAGAGACAATTTGGGAGAAGATGATCTCATTCTTGGATCATTTAAGTCTATGTAACAGCAAGAAAGTCAAGGGGAAGCATTCAGACAACAGCTAGTGATAGGGTGAGAGATTAATACTGATGACACAGATGTGCTTTTTCCTTCCTATTTCCAAGAAGCTCTGTACTGCCCCCTCCTACACTCTCTCACTTTAAAAAAAAAAAAAAGACTTTATGTATAGCTACCAGATTTTTCTAGAAACTTCCCGACACTGGTAGTCTTGTCTCTACATCTTTCTCTATCACAAGTCTGGCAAAATTTTCTCTCTTGGGAGATCAATCCTGATTCCTGGCCAAGCCATCTATCTCTTCAGCAGCCACAGACTCCCTTGGTGCTCTGGGAGTATGGCTCATTATCAATGATCTGCTGAACCCTTGCTATCTTCATAGAGTGAACTCTGACTTCAGTTAGTCTGTGATGATGCACTATCCCAGCAGGGCTGGCTGCCAAAATCAGAGCAGACATATACAGGGACAGTTTTCTTTCACAGATAATATCATGTGTGTGTGTGCTGACTGGAAATGTGTATCCTGTCAGGACCAGTGAACTCACTCTGAAAACACAGCCACAATGTGTGACTTTCCAGGCCTGTGCTAGCCAGAGGTTAGGACACAGGCCCTATGGCAATGGGAGCTGTGAATGCACTGACTGAAATATGGACCCTGTCAGCAACACTTCATCCCCTCAGCCTGCATCCCTTTGAGGCCAGAAGAATCCACGAAAGTATTTTAGTATTGAGACTAGATTTCCTCTGTTCCAGAGTCTCCTACCAACCTCTTCAGTCCTGGGAAGGCTTGGATTACAGCTCTGAAAGTGGCTTAGGAAAATGGTGTTTAATAAAAATTCTGAGTGCCAACTCTTTTCAGATAGGTTCCTGCACTGGACCCAGCTGACAAGACCTAGCCAAAATGGAGTCTTTCTTGTTAAATGCCATGTAAGTGAACTGCGACGTAAAGGAAGCAGATGGATCTGCTTTAACTCAGTGAAAAACCCAAATAACCCGGTGTAATGCACCAGCAGCGGTCTGTTTTCAAATCTCCAATCACAAAAGCCATTATTCTGCCTTTGCACAACTAAGTTTGCAAATTGGTATATACATATGCACCCATGATTCATAAATATAAAATTAAACAACAACAGCAACTAGATTTACAAATAAGTTTGTGAGAAGAATTTTTTTTATAATTTTGACAATGTGCAGGTTGTGTACGACAACCTGGAGTTGGGAAGGCTGGTGAAGGGAGTCTTGTGGGTAGACTCGGAAGGTGGAGGCAACATGGTTCTCAAAATAACATGTCTCTAAGCACAACAGGACCTCTGAGGCTCTGGAAGCACATCCAGAGATCATCTGCTGCAACTTTCTCTGTCCTCATCTAGAACGCATTTTAAACACAGAAAAGCTTTGTGTCCTGTCTTAATGAGAGCAGAAGAGAGAACTTAGGCCATCTCTGGAGTCCCTTTTCTACCCCTTTTATAAATCCCTTTATAAGAATATGGAATTGGGGCTAATTATTTCCTATAGGCAATAGTTCATTGGTGAAGTAGCCATGCCTGTCTCTTCTCTTCACAGTTTTGTGTCTCCTCCCTGACAAGTTATTTATAAATGGCAAATACTCTTCATCATAAATTCCTACTAAGCCTGATTTTAGAAGGTGATCCAAGAAAAGCTGATGACATCTCTTCAAGAGGCAGCTCTGCTTTTAAGCAAGAAATGGGTTGCTCACATGAACCTCCCGATTGCTTCCCTTATCACCTGTTACAGTGTTAAAGAGGTAACTTCCAAAGTTCTCTCAAGATCTCAAATTACACAATTCCTTGAACAAAATGGGCCTTTAGTAAGCCTTAATCAAAGCAGATTATACACTTGATAATGTTTATAGCTGGCAATGGTAGTAGAGGTCCTTGAAATCTAATAGACTGCACATTCAGTGGAACTTTCTAGAAATTTGCTTGGCAATGTGAATAAAAAAAAAATTAAGAAGTGCATACATTTTAAGCTTGTAAGAATCTATCCCGAACTCCTTCCTCTTGCTCAATAGTTGCCCCACCCTCATTGAGGCACCATGCTTTACAAGGTCATGATGCCCTCTGTTTTGTGCATCTTGCTTGTGGTTTTCCCCAGCCTATAAAGAGTCCATTATTGGCCTGTTAGATCCTACTAGAATCAACTTGTTATCTTCTAGATCTAACCAGTTATAGCCTATTAGACTAAACCAATGACTTTCCAGAATCAATCAGGGATGACCTACTAGACTCAACCAGTGATGATCTTCTAGACTCAACCATTCACCAATTAAGCTCAAACAGTGACCAACCAGTATCAAATAGTGACACAGTAAAATTGACTGCTGATCAGGAGATTTTTGATGAAGTGGTATTAACAGTTGAAGTTGGCATGAAAAGAGATACAATCACTGACCTTGACCAGACCACAAACCTGACATCAAACACATATGTGAATTAGGAGATCACACAGACATCTGTGTCCTTTACTGACTTTGAGGCAGTTATGTAACCAGACTTTTCTACCTGCACCACAGTTCCCAAACTAATGACTCTAAGACTTATTATTTATGAATAAATGCCTAGGACACAAGCTTTGTCTGGTTCTTGACTACCTTGCAATTCAGTTTTCCTATTTATTCTATTCTATGAGCACCACATGGCTGGTTATGTTTCCTCAGTATCATGTGTCTGTTTCCTCAGAGTTGGAGAAAATCTCTTCCCCTGCCTCTTTGGGTGTTGTGTGGGAACTTTCTCAGAGTTCCTCTCTCCCTACCGGAATTCCTATTCCCTATGTCAGCTTAATAGGCCATCAGCATTTTTTTTGACAGGTGATACTTCCATATGGTACAAAGAGATTCTCTCTACACAGTCACCTCCAACTTTCTGGAAGAAGCCAGTGAGACCAGAGATGGTTCCAATACATTCCAGACAGAGAGATTCACGAGCAAAGATTTTGGCCAAACTGGCACCTCTATCAAAAGACATGAGCTCACCTCAGCGTAACTTTAAAACAAAACCAAGTTTCCACTAGCTGTGAGTATCACTGCACTCTCCTCTGCTTTCTGAGAAGACTCCAACTTTTGAACAAGCCTTCCATTACCCTTCTGGATACTGTGGAGTTGAAGAAAGAGTGAGGTAGTGGTCCTGCATAAGGACTGTTGTGCATTGTCCATGGATGGGACAAGCATTTCAGAGCTCTGCTCTGACCTTGTATGGGCTTAATAAATGAGTGTCCATTGGGATTAAAAAGAAAAGAAAAGAAAAACCTATCCTAGAGAAATTATCTGAAGTGCAAATAAAATACACATATATTTATTATACATTCTGTTGCTACATAGAATTAGAAGATGGGACCGCTTTAAACCTCTGCTCTCTCCAGCCAAAGGACAAGAGAAAGGGCAGATTGGCCACACATGAGCTTTACAATAAGCACTTGACTCCAGTCAAACACCACAGAAGAAGCCATTGGCTTCACTCACACTACACCTAAACAGGAAGCCCAGAATTCCTCCATTCTCCTCCATTCCTCCATTGGTGTGGTATCTAAAAATAATTAGTGCCGAGGCTGCTTCTCTGGTCATGCTAGAGGGTAACGCTTCCCACCCTCCACTTTCTAAGTAACAGTGAAGATCATGCAGGGAACTGGACTTTTGGCCCTCTTCGCCCCGGTTGAAGCAGTGCAGAAGCCAGCTATAGCAGAATGTAAGAGGCAAGATTCCATAAGTCAATGCTCAGAGTGCACAATCTTGAAAAAAATAATTATGCTAAGACCCAGGAAACCCACAATTTGAATGGAAAAAAATACTACTAGATGCCCACATGATTATGAAGATGCTAGGATTGTCTGCTAAAATTTTTAAAACAGTCATTATTAAACCTTAAAACATAGTTTTTAAGTTTCCGAAAAGAAGTAGAAAGTTTTTTCATTAACTTATTTATTTATTCATTCACTTTACATCCCACGTCACCGCCCTACCCCTTCCCAGTCCCACCCTCCCAAGCCCCTCCCCTTACCACCCTGTCCCCTTGTCAGAAAAGGGGATATATCCCCTTGAGTACCAACCAGCTCAGGTACATCCAGTCCCAGCATCCTTTCCCACTGAAGTCCAACCAAGCAGTCCAGCTAGGGGAAGAGGATCCAATGGCAGGCAACAGAGTCAGAGACAGCTGCCACTCCAATTGTTAGGGGAACCCACATGAAGACTGAGCTGCACATCTGCTACAAATGTGTCTTTTCCTAGGGCCTCTTCTTATCAGGACTAACAGTTGAAAGAAGCTATCTACACCACAGTTGGTGTTGGTTTGATTGGTGGTTCAGTCTCTGTGAGACCCCATAGGCCCAGGTTAGGTGACTCTCTAAGTCTTCCAGTGGTGTCCTTGACAACTCCGGCTCTGTCAATCCTGTCTCCTACTCTTCCACAAGACTCCCCGAGCTCCACCTGATATTTGGCAGTAGGTCTCTGCATCTGTTTCCATCAGCTGCTGGATGAAGCCTCTCAGGAGAAAGTTATGTTAGGTTCCCATCTCCAAGCATAGCTGAGTGTTGTCAATAGTGTTAGGGATTTTCTGTCTCCAGTGGGATGGGACTTAAGTTGGACCAGTCATTGTTGGTTGTTACCTCAGTCTCTGCTCCATCTTTATCCCTGTGTATCTTGTAAAACTCAGTGGACAGGCTCAGTAGTAGAATAGAAGGAACACACAAAAAAAGAATGAAATTAAAGACGGAATAGAAGTTTTCCAAATTGAACATCAGAAAGAAAGTAAACTGGAAAGGAAAACTACTTCATGGTTGTCTTGGTTGTTACCTTGACTGGATTCAGAACTATGTTGAGCAGGCAAAAGGTGCCCATGTGTTCTAGAGAGAATGACATGTGTACAGTTACTGGGAGAGAGAGAGAGATCAACTGTGGTGTAGATAGCTTCTTTCAAGTGTTAGTCCTGATAAGAAGAGGCCCTAGGAAAAGACAACAATCCTGCTCCCCTCTTCTCTTCTTTCCTGAGTGAATGTGCTATTGCTGCTGATGTAATCCTCTGCTACAACAGACTCCACCTTCTCTTTCACTCAGGACAGAGACTCATAACTGGTCCATGAGCAGAGAACTATGAAGTGCTCAGTTCTAACCTGGACATCTATACCACATCCAGTCGCCAAGGATGTGGGAAGGAGGTTTATGGATCACAAAAGCTAAGGTAGTGTGCTTCTGATTGCTGTGCAGAGTGACGGTTCAGGTTAACTTAATTTTTATGCATATGGACATCCAGTTTTTCTAGAATCATTTGTTGAATGAATTTTTTCCAGCATATGTTTTTGGAATCTTTGTCAAGTATTAAGTGGCTGACGTATACGTACTTGTGTTTAGTTTACATGTCTCCTTGCACACTAGTTCTATATTGTTTGTATCACTATGGCTCTGTGATGTATCCTGGGATTTGGAATGGCAATCCCTTCAGCATTGCACTTTTTGCTCAGGATTGTCTTAGCTTTCCAGGGTCCTTTGTGGTTCCATGTGAATTTTAGGATACTTTTTTTTTCTATTTCTTGAAGAACGGAATGGGAATTTTGACAGAAATTACATTGAATCTATTAATACCTTTTGGTAAAATGGCCATTTTTTACAATATTAATTTTACTAATCCATTAACACAAGATGCCTTCTATTTTCTAGAATTTTTAACTCTTTTTTTCTGAGCCCTAAAGCTTTAACTGTAGAGGTCCTTCAGTTCTTTAGGTTATAGTAAATAGGAGTATACCCTTCTCTGTGTGTTAGTTGTTGTTGTATAAAAAAAGGTGTTGATTTGTGCAAGTAGATTCTATATCCTGCCACATTGCTGCTAGGCACAAAACATCCTCTTTTTGAATTGTTGTTCAAAGTAATCCAAAAGACTTCCAAAACATTATAATAGCACTAGATATTATAGAAACACTAGAAATATCTAGTGCCCTTGGTTACCACCCTCCCCCTAACCCCCACTATGCAAAATGGAAGGTAAGTTTCTTTTGCAGAAGATACCATGCATTTCAGACACAGGGCTGAGATGCCTCTGAGCTGGACTTGACTTGAAAGCCTCATCTCTAAGAACTAGTTTTCATGGTGCTAGAAGGTTTCATACAAGCTTCCAAATGAGGGAGGAAACCAACAATTCTTTCCAGGTGTATTGTCCATGAATCACAGCAATAATCAATAGGTCACAATTACTCTAAAGGTGCAATAGTAGCACATATACCTTCATAGTAATCAATGGCTCTATAATTGGACTTCAGAACTGCTCAATAAGAGTGAAACCATTCCTAGTACTGGAAATCTAGCCCACTATGCAAGGCTAATAAAGTCATGGATCTTGGAGTGAAACCTACAATTTACACTTTCCTAAACCTTCATAGTTCCTAATTGCATTCTAAACAATTGTCCCTAGACCTATATACAAGTGTAGTCCTCATCCCTTGTCAAGAAATCTTTTTGCCTCAGATGGAAACTATTACAGAAAACCACAACCAATCAAAATGCAAAATAGTAGAGCCTAGTTCCAATGGATCTATCTACTACACAACTCCCACACTAAGGCTCAGGAATCTTTGTGGAAGAGTGGGCAGAAATACTACAAGAGCCAGAATAGCAGGGAGTTTATTGTGAGATTGTGTCTCTTGGGAATGTCAGAAGCTGTACTCCTAACGGTTCATCAACATGACTGCCTAAACATGAGCTAAGGAAGCACAACAGGAATCAACATGCTAAAGTGGATAAGGGTAAGACCATGAGGCCCCAACCCTACACAAAGGACCAGAAACAACTAAGAAATACTGAGAGCAGAAGAAATAGTCTTCCCCAGCGGAGATCACACCAGTTGGCTATCCAATGGTCTTCCTTGAAAACATACAGACTGAGTTTTACATACATATTTATACATATTCATACACATATTTATATATACACATATGTGTGTATGTTTGTAAACAGTGATTCATTTAGAAAGAGGCCATGAAATTGAAAGAGAGCAAGGAAGGGTACATAGGAGGGTTCAGAAGGAGGAAATGGAAGAGTGAAATGGTATAATTGTACTGTAACCTTAAAGAAATTTAAAAAGTAATTTAAAAATAAACTTACATTTTAAAAATGTAAGTGCCAACAAGAAAACATTATGAAAGACATTGCATAAGAATATGAAGGCCAGTCCATCAAGTGGACATAGCATCCTAGTGCATGTACCAAACAACAGTGCTGTAAAATATGTAAAGAAAAAGTAGGTAGAATAGAAAAAGATAAGCAGAAAACTTTACGATTTTATTAGAAACTTCAATATTTCTTCTTTCAATAACTGGTGAAACAATTAAAATTCATCAGTGATGCAGAAAACCTCCATGGCAGTGTCAGCCAAGAGGGTCTAACTGACATGAGCAGAACAATAGCAGAATGCAGTGAAGCATCCAAAGAGCATAACACATCATTGGTCAAAACATACCTCAGGAATTGTTAAAGTGTTTTCAGTCACGCAGAATACATTTCTGACTACGGCAGAACCAAACTATACATCTATAGCAGAAGAATAAGAGAAAAATACCTAAGCAATTGTAAACTGCTTTGTTTAAACAACATGCAAGCTAAAGAGGCAATAATCAAGGAAATTAAAAAATTGAACTGAGTGAAAAATGAAAATTTAACACATCAAAATCCATAGGGAGTGCTAAAAATCATGATGCCAGGGAAATTTCTATTCTTAAATGTTCAGATGGAAGCATAAGAAAAGGCTTTGAATCAATAGTATAAGCTGCTACATCAGGAGGATTTAAAAAATAAACATAAAAACCAAGAAAAAAAGCAATTTAGAAGGCAAGAGTATCAAGCAATAAAATTGAAAAAAATTAAAAATCAGTCGATAAAACTAATTCCTTTGGGAAAAGATCAACAAAATTCACAGGCCTGCCTGAACAGTTCAGTGGGGGGGGGGGAGGAGCAGGGAAAGAAGTAAGACATAATTGTGAATACAATGGTGTAGGTTCTCACTAGAGATCCTGGAGAGATCTGCAGCACAAGGAAACAATACCACACAACACAGAAATTTGCCAACTTAAATAGACCAAATGAAAACCACAACTTTCCACAACTCATCCAAAACAAAATACATTATGTAAATACGTAAATCGCTAGCAAAATTGAATCTAACTTTTAAAGACCCAGAAGTTAAATCTCAAGACCCACCTGTTTTATTAGGGAATTCCTACATGTACACAGAATTGAAACTAATTCTATGCAGTCCCATCCAGAAAATATAGATGAAAGAAACTTTTCCAATTATGTCTTATATTTAACTTATCCAATATGTGACTGGCTGTGGCCCAGTTTTTGTATATGATAGGCATGGATTCTACCATTCACCTACATACATGTACCACCATCGCAAGTAGTTTTAAATAAAGCTAATATTACGATGATTACAAAATTAGGAAGAGATAGTAAAAAAACAGAAAAAAACACACAAAATACAAGACCAGTATAGATATAAATTTATTACTAAATATTTATTACTAAGTATTAGGAAATAAAGTTTTGTGACACATTAAAAATATATATCAAGACCAAATAAGATTTATATTATTACCTATTCAAATAACACAATGTAGTGAGAATTTGGGTTTCTTTAACAATCCAGTTATGTTATGTGAATTTGTTTTGGGGGGTTTTTTTGTTTTTGTTTTAAATTCCAGGTGTGGGCTAAGAGGCTGATTCACAGCAGGTGATTATGATTTACCTCTTCCACTAGCAGTGGTTTGAAGAAGGCAAAGAAGAAAGAGAAGGAGGAAAAGGATGAGGAAGAGGAGGAAGAGGAGGAGGAAGAGAAAGGCTACTGCTTCCGCTGCTGCACCTCCCCCTGCTGCACCTCCCCCTGCTGCACCTCCCCCTGCTGCACCTCCCCCTGCTGCACCTCCCCCTGCTGCACCTTCCTGCTAGTTTCTGCTGCTGTATTTGCTATTGCTGGATTACTGGTTTGTTTGGTTGGTTTGCTGAACTGCTGGATATTATGCTCATGAAGACTGGATTTACCTCTGTAGGACTTCTTGTGGTGTCCGTGACCCCTCTAGTTTCCTCAATCCTTCCACAGGACCCCCGAGCTTCATCTGATGTTTGGCTGTGGGTCTGCCTCTGTTTCCATCCTCTGCTGGATGAGGCCTCTCAGGAGACAGTTACGCTAGGTTCCTGTCTGCAAGCACACCAGAGTGTCAGGGGTTGGTTCTCTCCCTTAGGGTGGGTCTCAAGTTGGATCAGTCATTGGTTGGCCCAGTGGGCGATACGGAGCCTCAGGTGACCGCTTCCTGTAGCCAGACAAAACTTCCAGTAGAGGAAGGGGATAGCAGACTTAGGTCCCCTACACATGTAGCAGGTTTGCATCTTGGTCTTCATGTGAGTCCCCCCAATATTGGAGCTGGTGGGGGGGAGGTGTCTTTCACTTGGATCTCTTTCCCCTAGCTGTGCTGTTTTGTCTGACCTCAGTGGGAGAGGTTGCACTCAGTCCTCATGGGACTTGATGTGCCAGAGTGGGTTGGTATTGGGAGTTTGGAAGGGATTAGGGTGGAATAAGGATTGGAAGGGAGGTAGAGGGATAAGAACCCAATAAAGTGGCCTAAAAAATATACCAACAACACATGTTAAAAATACATAATCAAATTAATTAGAGAATCTATATATATGCACCACATGTATACCTGATGTTCTCAGAGGCCAGAAGAGGGTGTTAGATCCCCTAGAACTTGCAGGTACGGCTGGTTATGAACCACCATGTATATGGTTTTGAAGAGCATTCAGTGCTTTTAACTGCTGAGCCACCTCTTCAGTCCAAAGAACTTCTTCAAGTCAACAAAGGAAATCTACATGAACCCTTTAGTTCACAATACATTGAATAAAGAAAAGCTGTATGCTCCCATCCTAACATTAGAAATAAGGCAATCTCCCCCAGCCTAGCACTAGAAGTTTTATTTGATGAAATAAAGCAAGAAAGCAAAATAAAAAGAATACAGATCACAGGGGAAGAAGTAAAAGTACTGCTGTTTGCAGACAATACAATAATCTATGTGAAAAATTCCAAGGCATCTATAAAAACTCCTAAGTTAATAATATTAACAGTAAGCAAACAAATCCAGCAATGTCATGAGAGTGATAACAACTCAGTTTCTATTTAGTAGCTGAAAACACATAAAAAACAAATATAAAATAGAGTACAATTATGATTGCTAAAAATGGGGAATACTTCCATGTAAATATAACAAACTGTGTAGAATTTGCGTGCTAAAAAGTACAAGCTGATAATGAGAGAAATCCAAAGCAATCTGACTGAACGTGAGGACCAAGCCCTGTGTTAGCAGAGTAGAAGGACCAGCGAAATTCAGATGTCACTTCTCTTTAGATTGATGCACAGGTTATGGTAGACTAACTAAGGGTCTTCTAAAAATCTAGCTCATAATTCTGGGAGTCCGTAAATAATCCCTCCTGCAGTAAAGTTTATGTGTCATGTGTGATTACAGTGAGGGTTTTAGATAGAGAGATCCTGCATTAACCTTTCCTGAAAAGACATGAACAAACGGCTGTTCACCACAGTGGAATGCCAAATGACAGACCAAGGTAAGTATAACTTGACCAAAATTCAACTTGGTGAGACCAGTGAGTATATTGAGCTCTGCAGAGTGACCCTCCATTGCTGCATCACCTCCTACTCCATCTTGGATAACTTCATGGAAACAGCTCTGTGGAGACCCACTCTCAATGAACCTCCTACTTTCAGCATCTCCCAAGATTCCTTGCACTCTAGAGGAGTAAGAATAGGAATCCAAGGTGAGTCTCATGGCTCTCCTTAATGAGTGTCCATAGCTCGTTCCCATTAATGTAGACTGGTTAGAATTCTGTTTCTGCTTTACTTGGCATGGCTACCAGGGAAAAGTCCAAGATGAGAAAAAACAAAACAGACAAAAAACAGCTGCACACAACAGAAGATCAGTGTGTGTGTGTGTGTGTGTGTGTGTGTGTGTGTGTGTTGACCCAAAATAAATTCCCTCCTGTCTTTATAAGATGCCGGAGAGATATTTGACAGAGATCCTCAACATAGCCCTATCACCTTAATTTAAAAATGGATCATACGCCTAAATGAAAAGAATTCAAAATTCTAAAACATCTAGAAAAAAATTTGAACTTGGTTTAATGATGAGCTTTTAGGTACAGCATCAAAAGCATGATATAGAAAATAAAAATTTGTGATTAATTGGATTTTTTAAACATTTCTCTTCAAAAGATGTTCTTGACAGAATGAGAATACAAGCTATTGTAATATGTGTGTAAAATTAATATCCGATAAAGGACTTCTATCCAAAATTCAAAGAATACTAAAACTTAACAACACAAAGCAAAGAACCAATTTCTGTTTAACTAAACAGCTTTTCCTTCGATCTGACAAAACACTTGTGTCCAAAAGCATCTTGGTGTAGGAAGGGTTTGCTTTGGCCGTGGTTCCTATGGGATAAAATACACAGCAATGGAGAAAGCTTGGCAGCTGTGTGATGTTGGCCTGGCAGTCAGGGGGAAAAAATCACATTTTATCTGTACACAGGAAGCAGAGAGGGGACAGGAAGCAAGGCCAAGCTTAAAAGCCTCAGCTCCTGCCTTCTGTGACAGACTTCCTCCAGAGAGATAGCTGACATGTAAGAGCCTGGAAGAGTGGCCTCAAAGTCTCCCCCCTCACACACACACACTGAGTCTAGGGCAACAAAGATGGAATATAGATTTCAGTAAGCAACAACTCATGAATAGCTGGAGGAAGTGTGTTAACCATGTCGATGTTTAGAAGTGGCCCAAACATTGAGCTGTTAAAGATATATCAAAATATAAAGTCTGTGTGTATCTCTCTCTCATTTCAGAATATAAAACACTGGGTAGGTAGCAGGAACTCACGACAGCTGCCACCAGGATCAATTTGAGTAGGACTAATTGGGGACTTCTACAAGAATGTATCATCTAAAGGTTCTACAAACTTCCCAAATAGCACCACTAACTGGTGGCCAAGTGTTCAAAACATGACTCTATAGGGGACATTTCTCATTTGAAACCATTATGTGGGGAAGGGAAACTCTTTGTTGGGGAATGTGCATACAAAAGGGGGAGAGAAACAAAGACTGCTCTATAAGAAAATGGTAAAGTTGAGGCAATTTCTAGCTAAGATTCTACTTCTCTGTGACCTGACTACCTAATATTTCAAATATATTTGAAAAGTATGTTACGGCCTTCTTTATTCTATTTCTGTAGAAGCTGCTTAAATTCTACCTCTTTGGATCATGGAATTTTGTATAATCTGAATCTGTGCTCCCTGGCTATTGGTCACTCATAGTTGGCTTCAGAATAAAATGTCTCTTATACTCTTTGAGGTGAGTGTAGTATTTGTAGTATTAATAAGACAACAACTCAATTGCTATGTTGTCTTTGGTTGATATCTCCAGGAGGCCCACTCTTTTCTGAAACTAAACTGAGGAGGAGTGGATCTGGGGAAGAGGAGAAATGTGGAGGGATGGAGGGAGGGGAAACTGGTAGGGATGTATTGTATGAGAGAATGATAATAATAATAATAATAATAATAATAATAATAATAATATAACAACTCAGATCAGCTGCAGAGACAAAAACTGTTGCTGTAGGGATGAGGCTGCAGGACAGTCAGGGTTGAGAGTGAAGATGTAGTCAGCTGTAGAGACAAGAGGACAGAACCAGATGAGGACGGGAAGCTCGACATAAGAGGCAGGTGTCTGAACAGGCAGATGGTGGCTGAGCAAGCAGTATAAACAATAGGAGACCAAGTTGACATACATCAGGGCAGGTTGGAGGGGCCTGGCTACCACAGTGATAAGTTTTTATCACTTAATGGAGTCCATGCAAGAGAATTACAGCCTTTGCTTGGTCCCTCACCTACCTATCTCATAGGAATAGCACTACCCATAGTGAGATAGAGTGATGCTAGACTCCCCTACATCAATTATCAGTAAAGAAAATCTCCCACAGTCACACCCATAGGCCAATTTGATGAAGGCAGTTCTTCAGTTGTGATTCCTTCTTCCCAGATGTCTCTTGTTTGTGTCAAGTTCACAAAAGCTAACCGGCACTGTGTACATACCATCCGATACTATTCAGTGAATCAGAGAGGGTGGTGATGGGGTGGAGGATGCATCAGCAGCCAGAAGCACTTGCTTTCTTCCAGAGGACCCAGATTCAGTTCCTAGCACCTATGTCACATGGCTCATGACAGCCTGTAACTCCAGATCTAGTTGGATCAGACTCCTTCTTCATGCTTTTACAAGAACCATCACATAGATGTAAGTCAGCCACTCTGACAGACACAGATGACATGAAAATAATGAAAGTGAATTTTAAGAGAACGTGGAACCTAAAATGTTGATTTATGAGTAAACAAAAAAAAAGCCAGTATCAAAAGGCTGCCTATCGTGGAACCTAAAATGTTGATTTATGAGTAAACAAAAAAAAAGCCAGTATCAAAAGGCTGCCTATCATGCTTCCATTTATATCACATTTTGGGAAAGACAAAACCATAAAGATGATGAAAAATTAATGGTTTAGTGTGTAGAAAGATAGGAATAGATCAAACAGAGTTATACATTTTTTTTATTACAGTAGGCAATGATAGTATACCTTTATTGAAACTTACCAGATCAGACAGAAATTTTTCTTTGGTCAACAAAGTAACCCATGGTGGCACACTTAGCACAAAGAATGAAACTTAATGCATAAGAATTTTTAAAAATAAGTTTAAAGAGACTTTGATGGAATGTAGACAATAATCAAATGCTGGGAAAATGAATAAAACTTTACCGAGACATCTAAAGGGGAAGGGGCTGATCTAAGCATCTCAAAACACATATAAAACTAAAGGTAAGTTAGCTATGCATGTGCCCTGTCCTCTAGCTGATGGACTTGTTTCTGTGAAAATATGATAACCAGTCCAAACCCACATGCACCCTGGAAAATGTACAACTGAAGCAAATGATAGATGTTAAAAGGAGACATACTGTCAAGCAGACATACTGTCGTAGGCTGTAGACAATAATGGGAAAGACTATGTTGATGTATGTGGCAACAGACTAGAGATAGAGACACTGATACAAACTCATGGTTTGCTTGATAAACGTACAGATGATATATTGAGAAATGTCTTTGGGTGTCTATATACATATAGGCTTTCCTTGTTCTGTTAGCTAAGAATACCTAGAAGCTATGATGCAAGGACCAACTCTAGCATCCAGATCTACTTATCTCTAATTAATGTAATGTGTCCTGATGGACAAATGGGGCTGGCCTGGTAGTGACCTGCCAGTGGGAACTTAGCAAGCTGGGTGGAGAGATTTGGGAGCTCTGAGTCAGAGAATCTCCACAAGATAAAAACAGGCTGGCCATTGCCCACCAGTGCATGGTTGGCCAGCCCGCCAGGGCAGAGAGTAGCTGGGTGTAGCTCAGGAACTTGATGCTGTTTTTTTTAATATTTCCTGTAACAAGATAGTATTTGTATTAAATAAGATTATATTTTTAACTTTCATTTTGAGCCTGTGTCTAAGTTCAGACAATATCGTAAGAAATAGTCCCTACTCTCAATACATTCACATATCCTTGATTCTGTGACCAGATGGTCATATCTCTAGATGCTCAGAATTAAAGAACGCATGACCCTCTTCATTGCCAAGCCTTAGGCATGGACATATATTGTGTGATAAGCCTGGCATTTATGAGTTGTTTGTTTGTTTTGCTTTTGAAATATTAGTTGGTATTTCATATTTTTTATCTGTTGAGAAAAGAATCAAAACTTTAGTAATGCAAGGCTGTCTGGTATTCCTAACATCCAGCACAGTAACCCAGAAAGCTGTAGAAAAGTTTCTAAAGAACCCCTCTGAGATCGTTGCCCCTGCATTTCTGTCAGTGTGGTCTTTCTTCTATGTTCTCAGACTTCTCAAGACTAAGAGCAGCAGTTCTGCTAGTGCTTAGTGTATGGTTGTGCTTATTAGATATTATATGATTCCAGCACTTTTCAGATCAGGGACCATGTCTGTTTTAATTTGCATTGTATTGCAATGCATAGCAATACCTAGCGAAAACCCCAAGGGTCAATGGGTACTCAAATGATCTTTGAATAAATCAATAAATAAGATCAATCCCTGCCCAGTGACTGATTACACTCCTGTGGATTAGAGCACACGAAGCTTGGAGGTGAGAGCAAAGAGAATACAAAAATGACTCTCATTGTGTGGAAAAGCAAAGACACAGAGTTTTAAAACAAAATCAACATGCAAGAGAGTTGGAAATTGTGGTATGAATGAGAAATGTCCTTAAGCTTCTGTATGTGAACACCTGGTCTTTAGCTGGCGGAGCTGTTTGGGAAGGGTATGGAACCCTTAGGAGGTAGAGCCTTGCTGGAGGCAGTGTCTCACTAGGATAGGCTTTGAGCATTTATTTATAACATCATGTGATTAAATGTTCTTTCTCTTTCTCTGCTTCGAGTATGAGGATGAAATGTTATCACTCTGCCTTATGTCTACCAGGCCAGCCTCAGGCTCCTGTTACCATGCTCTTTCTAACTTTCTATTGTCCAAGAATTTTATCACAGCAGCAGAAAGGAGTATGTTACAAAATTTCTGCCGCCTTTAGAGCTTGTAGTTGTTTTAGGATCCAAATCTGGAGCATATTGTGTGATACTTCAAGGTATCCACACATAGCCCCTCTACCTAGAACCTCAACACACCTACTTTTTTTTTTCTGGTGCAACTGTTGGTCTACTGGGAGCTTGTCTTGAAACATTTGATCCAGCAGCGTGTAACGGGAGCTGAAAAGTATGTCACTGCAGAACCACAGACCAACATTGACATCCATCACCCTTTATACAAAAGGTGCATGTGCTGGAGCTTCTGTCGGCAGCTGCTAGGGCCTGGAGCCACTTGCCCACATCCCCTTTAAATCCAGGTAAATGTTCTAGATAATGTAATCCCTTCTGCTCTTTCAGCTTACTGACAAGCATATTAATATTAATTACTGCTAAAATGGAAGCAGCAAACGGCGAGCCTGTGGCTTCTCTCGTCACTCATTTTCTCTGTATCTTATTGAGACCACACATGTGGGTGGGAAGGTCTTTTGCTTCGGGAATTAGTTAAAAATGAAAAGGATCACTTTGCATCCCACAAGGAAAAGCAGTTGCCTGTCTGCCCCCCAGTCACCTCATACATCCCCATTGCCCCATTGCCGTCTGCTGGACTCACAGGCGATTTTCATTCTGCCAATTGGCAACCGTGGCTTGCATTTTTAACTCACTGGGGAGCAAAGCAAGGAAAACATTTTTGTAAGGCTGTTTAAAAATTATCTGCAAGGGAAACAATTTGAAAAAAAAAAAAACAACCAACGTGTGGCCATTTTCTTGATGTTGAAGAAATGCTATATATCCAAAGTCCAATTCCAGTGGGCCAATTTTCTTCTGTGAGATTTATGAAGCAAAGGCTGCCAAGCAGACAGAAATCTAAATAGTAACATGTTTCCCTCTAACAGGACTCTAACTTAATAAGAATAATACGCAAAATACCCAGACAGTTTTATAGCACTCCAGTCATGGAATCCCACTTTCCCTTCGGAGCCCTGGGGATGACAAATATACTCTTGTATGTCACCACCAGCAGCCGCCTGGTAACTGGCTGTCAGGATGGCCCTGGCTGGCCTTTCAATCTTCCAAAATTAATTGGGAATTTCATTTCTCAATGAGCACGATTATGCCACATCTCTGTGCAATGCAATGTTTCTACTCAAAAGTCCCCCACTTTGTCTCGGCAGATCTCAAGTTTGAGAGTAATAGCCTGGTTTCACACAGCACACAGCAGATCATCTGCAGACTCTTAGAGCAAAGTCATGCACGGCTTTCTTTTTGCTGTTCTTTGGAACGTGGTCTCTAAACCCCACCGAGACCTTCCATAAAAATCACAGACTAGAGTGTCTGGATACACATCAATATTCTAATCTGTTACTGTCTTTGACTTTGCTTCTAAGATTTGTTTACATTTTGAGAACAGGGCATTTGATCCATGGCTCATGCAAATCTATGTAAGAAGGCTGCTCCTTCCAAGGGGTTCTGTTGACATTCACACTTGTGGCTGAGTTCTGGTTTGAGCTTTGATTCAAGCCTGCGTTGACTCATTCTTGGGCTGTGGCTTCTATGGGATTGGCACGCATGCTGTTCTCTCCACACAAGGCATCGACCACCTTACTGCAGCACTATTTTCTGGTGAGACCGAACAGGGTTCCAGAATCCTTCTCAGCATGACGGTTTTGAGATACGTCATCAGTCCATTAAGTGAGCTCAGCGTTGACACCTAGCCAGTCTATTTACTTAGATCATTTGAGCAATTAAAGCCAATTACTCCTTAAAATGGTGAGTTTGGGGAAAGCAAACTTTGTAATCTATTTGATTAAACAAAACAAAACACCCAATTCTTAGTGCCCGCCTGTCTTCTATCTCAGCTCATTCACACTGGGCTTAATTCGGGATGTTAATATTAATTGCAACCTGTGGAAGGACCATTTGCCTTTTCTGCCAAATTGATTCCCTACAATTTAAGGATATCAGGTTTTGTCCCCAGCTCCAAAACACAGGATGGAAATATTGCCGATGCCCCATGGATGTACAGTGACTAAACTGAATGATACATCTGATGCCAGTGCTGCAGTTACAGCCCAGAGTTTCTGCAAGGGAAGCTACAGGCTTTCGAGAGACCAGGACACTCTTATATGATGGAACAAAACCAGGCATGGCCAAAGGCAAGAGTTAGGGCCGGGGCTTCTAGCATTTTAATTGCAATTAGAACCACAAGGCAGCTATCAAAGTGCACTTGCTAAGCCAAAGTTTATCCAAACCCTGGGAATGCTTCAGTCAGCAAAACTGGACAGGAAACCCTCCAGAGAACAAGCTGTCTCAGAAGATTTCCGTTACCTGCTGCTTCTAGTCGGACTGAAAATACCTCCAGGGCAGCCTTTCGAATGGCGGTTTTGGCACTTCTTCTCCCAGATGGAGCCCAGGAGTGCAAAAGTGCACAGAAATCAAATGTCCTGGGAGGGGAGTTGATTAAATGTTTTCCAACCTCAAAAAAGAAGAGAAATGAAAAAAAAAAAAGATCAGTTCAGGTAGAGTTCAAGTTTGGGGGTCAAGCTTGGGGGACCCCTGGGGCTCTTTTGTAGTGAGGCCATTAACAGACTCCTTGAAATTGTACCCTGGAGAGCAGACCACGGGTGGCACTGTTAGTTCACAGCACCACCATCCTTGTTTTGTGTGGTCTGTCACTGAATGAGCCCAGCATCAGGAATCTGTCTGTATTCTGCCTTCTAAAGGGAAAGTGAGCCAAGGCACAGAAGAACCCAGCAAGCATCCATTCGGATCCGTTTCTATTACAAGATTGGTCTTTCCTGTCAAAATAGCATTTCCTGGACCTTTCTTTTTCCACCGAAAACCTTTAGCAGGCCAATGATGCCCTCCCAAGATGCTGCTGCTGGAAAAACAAACAAAGCAAAACAAAATAAAACAAACAAACAAACAAACAAAACTTCAGCGTCTTGGGTACTAAAGCTTCTTATACCTTGGTCAATGGTGAGCCCTTTCCAGATTTCTGTCATGGTGGGCTCCAGGTCACTGGTATTTTTCTGAATGGGAAACTCATCTTCATTTTCATTTGGGGTCAAGAACAATCCATAGGGAGCCTGCTACAGACATGAACTGCTGCCTCACCCAGAGCTCTCCCTGGGCCTCCCTACCCTCAGCCAGAGGAACTAGCTACCTTTGCTGAGCTTTGATTGTCTTTAGTGACTTTAATCTTCTGTGCTGCTAAGCATCAAAAGCAGGGCCAACAGGACAGAAAACGTCCTAGGTGTGTGTTCTATCACCAATCGATAGCCCGCACTACACTGATTACTGTTTACAAAAGAAGGCTAATTAGTCCCTTCAGTTGAATGAAAATGGAATTACAGTATATCAGAATATCGATGGGAAATTTAATCTACAAATAAATAGTTAGAGAGAGGTCTATTATAACTACTTACCACTGAGAAAACAGCGCTTAAACAAGGGGTGTGGTTATGTTACAATAAAACTTTATATATAAAAACAACCTGCAGTCCAGATTTGGCCCAACAGTTGTTTGCTTATCTTTGTTTCAGATTCAAGGATTTTACATTCCTTTTCATTCTTAGTGCTGGGGGTAGGGGGTGTTAGTTGGAGAAGCAGGTTTTCTACCACTTGGCTATACCTCCAGCCCTAGATTCAACTTCTGTTCATTTGTTTAACCTCATGACTTTGATAAAGGAATACTAACTATGAGGATACATGACAATCCTTAAGTTGTTTATTTTTGTATCATATATACATACATTTTTAATATTAAAGGGAATATTCTTTATAACATGCAGGTGCTTCAGCCTAGCCCACCCTACTGAACAGACTCCGCGCATGTCACTGCTCAGCGAAAAGGCCAGCGCTCGCTCAGGCTTTGACCTCAAAAGTAAACGTCAGACGTGTGTAAGCACTTAGCATCAGAAGTCAGGAGACATCTCAGTTTGTATGCCTCACAATCAGGCTTGATTTCCAAACAGAAGCTTCCCTTCTTGCTCATGTATTCAGTTGTGACATGAGACTTTGTACTATGTCCAGTACTGTCAAATCTGAGCCCGGTCTAAGGACCCCTACCAGATCTACCTGTGCCCAGAACCACAGCCCCCACCACAGGAGAGAGGGTAGACGAGGTCAACTCGAGGTCACCTCTTCTCATCACACCAGAACATGTGCAGAAGCTATCTGATTGCACACTTGGCTCCATTAGGTTAACATGTGCACACCCAGCCACACAGGTGAAATTGATTTATGCCAGGCTGCAGAGGCCAGGGGGCTGCCCACCATGTGGGAAGACTAGGATTCTTCTCACTTGGAAATTGTGAGAAATTCAATTTGAATGTGCACCCTTTTCACCCCTGAGGCAAGCCTGAGGCCACCTGAATCAAAACCAGATGGCTTCTCAGGCCTAAAGATAACAAATAGCAATTCATAGTCCTGTCGGCAGAGGACCACCAGAGCAAGGGCCAGCCAGACGTGCAGCTGGCTGGCTTCTAGAACTCCGCCGCGATGCATATTAATGTTCGGCAGATCTGGAGCGCAGCCTCAGCCCTCCCACTACCCCCGGTGCCTAAGAACATCCCATCATTGTAAACTGGTTATTTGAGACTGTTCAAGTGAAGAACGGAACCCCTGTGCGCAAAGCCCCACTTCCTTTGCCATCTGCCCCATGCAGGGGCCGGTTTGGTTTGGCAGAGCAAGCAGGTGCCCTCCCAGCTCTGAGATCTGAGCTCCATCAGTCAGGAGTCAGCGGTGACCCAAAGTCTTGGGTGGCCGCCTTCACACGCACACTTCCTGTCAGCTGATCCATCTGCCACCCACACACTGAATGTCTTGAGCTCAGAGATTCTTGAAGGAGGGGGCAGCCCCCTTACAAACCTTGCCTGGAATTACCAGGGCAGCTAAAAAACAAGACTTGCTTTTTCACAAACAAAGGAGGTGAGAATTTTAACATGAATCCTGAGAAACGAGAGCTTTGAGCTGATCACCGAAATGGGGCCTCATAAACAAAGGATCATAGTGTCTAGAAGTGTCTCCCTATCACATTTGGAGAGAAAAGAGAGAATTATATAGGATGTTTTCTCAGAAGCGGGGCTTACTTGGGGACCCAAGCACATAGGCATCAGCAAAATAGATCTTTCTTCCTCCCACCAGCCAATCAGTATATTTCTGTGAGCCACATTAGCGGCTCAGGAGAGCCCTAAGCAGCCCTGTAAGTCACCAACCCATCTCCACTGTGTAAAAAACAAAGTCTAGTAAGCCCCAAGGAATGTGGAGGGCTTGGTTTCCTTATCTACTCGAAGTATAAGCCATGCATTTGGGTACTCAAGACATAAATCATGCACAGATTACATCCCCTGAGGACTTGCAACTGTTTTTCTCATGTTGCCCAAGCTCTGACCTTAGTCTCAACATGAAAAGGAACTGTGGAATTCCTGCAGACTTCAGGGCCAGTGGGTGTTGGGCTGAGGACCTGGTGCAGGCGTAGGTGTAAACCCCTTGTAGCCAGGAAACCCTAGCTAACTCAGCACCTGAAATTTACTTCCTAAGAGAGGGAAACACAGACTGGAGTGGGGCTTTGTTCTCTCCATCTTTCCCCAGAGCAAGGCAGTGTTTCACATTGCTTACCTGAAGTGTGAGAAGTGCAGATGTTGCAGCATCTGGAATGAAAAGAGAAAGCCTGCGTTCAAGTGGGCCCTCTGTGGACAAAACTTCTAGAGGACTATGTCTAATGTCAGGTCTTACCAACGTTGAAACAAATAAACTAGGCTTCTGCCTCTGAGCCTTACTGAATCCCTTGCTGTGTTTAAGTCAGCCCAAGAAGGCAGGCTGTCACAATTGCTACTGCACTCAAAGGACCACCAATAAGGGTGGTAAACTTGAGGGGCCTACAAGGGGAGGCCCTGTGTTCTGGAAAACAGGAGATGTAGATGCTTAGTAAGGACTTTCTGGCTCTCTGTGGTACCTGGCATTTGTTTTAGCAAGTACTCTGTGCCCGAGCTTTGTTAGAGTTTCCTGGGCATTGTTTTCCTTCTCCTGACAGCTTTTATTATATGAACTCACATGAGAAGAACAGACTTATAGAAATTGCTCGGACTATAATGGGGGAGGTCATGTATACAGATGGTGGAGCTGATGGGGAACCCTCACTTTTGTCCACAACTGTGTCCCTCCGGCGTCATGGTAGCAAACAGTTACTTGGTTAGCAGCCATGTTTGTTGTTCTAGGTTTTGTGTGTGTGTGTTTGTGTGTGTGTGATGCAGTTAGTGTGACTTAGTCACTGCCAGAATAGCAGCAGTATGTTAGGAAGTGGATACACATGCAGAAACACACATGTGTATACACACTACACATACCTGCACATACATATACACTTCAGGTGCTTATACATATGGTGGATAACTCAAAACTATCACTGTACCAGCCCGAGGGATCAGTGAGGAAGGAGAGGAGGTAGATGCTGGAACAATGACTCCCACAACTCAAATAATGTTTTGTTTGTTTGTTTTTTGTTTGTTTCCACTGTGGCAAAACACCATGACCAAAGAAACTTACAAATGCTTCACCTGAGCTTACAGTTCAAGAAAGTTAGAGTCCATGGTGGCTAAGCTGAGACAGCAGGCACAGTGGCTGGAACAGCAAACCGAGAGCTCACATCAGAGCTGTAAGCAGGAAAGAGCAAACTGAGAATAGCAAGAGGCTTTTAAACCTCAAAGCCCATCTCCAGCAAAGGTGGCCCTTCAGCAAGGCCACATCACCTACACTGATCTAAAATACCACCATCAACACAACCAAATATCCAAACACCTGAGCCTGCAGGAGGAACATTCTCATTCTGCTCTTTACCTTCCCACACACGTTTGTCTACATCACATCCAGTACTTCAAGGTGATATCAGGGGAAAGTCACAGTGTTAGGAACGGAACGCATGCTCTGACATGTCGCACTTCTGGACAGTGGTGATCTGAAATCAGATGAGAATGGCCAAGGTATCTGTGCTAGAAGGAGGGACAGGACTGGGTCCTGGCAAGAAGGGAATATCCCAGGATCTCGTGGCATGAGATAGCTCTAAAACCTGGTTTCCCAAGACTTCTGTGGGTTTGTTGGTGAGAACAGCCAAGGGGCAAACAGTGTTAGCAATGCCAGCCGTCTAGGGTGTATCCCCAAGGGCATCCACATCCTAGGCAAACTACAAAAGTGAGCATGGTGTTTGTTGAGTCCAAACTCAGAGAGTTTCTAGTTCAGATGGGTTCTTTCTCTAAAACCTCCCCGTGGTGTGCATGTATGCCTCGGTGTGCATAAAGAGTTAAAATGTGACATGGAGAGCAAGTGGGAAGCAAGAAAGAACCCATAACTGTTGGCCATGGCTATTGCAACACAACAGTAGAATAAAACCTTAGAATGGGGAATCCACTCACATAGTCAAATTAGAGCTCTGGTTACGGTGCTGAGCCCTGGGTAAAGTTCCCACTACACCTGATCTCACTGTGGCACCCGTAAAGACTTATTGCATACCCTGGAGTCCTGTGAATGCTACATCAGGTATGCATATTGAACCCAGCCTTAGGATGGGGAAAAGACGATAAATCTCAGAACTGACCTGGAAACCCTGATCCCAGTGAACAAAAGCAATTATGTGTTGACAGTATTTATTTG